>NC_139707.1:41218909-41677778 GCF_964188405.1 Protomyctophum parallelum | reverse complement strand
ACACACAGCACAGAAACTCGCCTTATTCTGACAAAAGCATGCACACGCACACGCACACACGCACACACACACACACACACACACACACACACACACACAGGCCCTTCACCGAGATGGGAAAAGAAAATAGCCCAAAAGCCTGCAGGTCCCCTGACATACAACCCCTTCCCCTTCTCCCCACAGGGACCGGCCTCCCGACCCTCCTCCCTCCCTCCTATCACTCCCCCTGGGGAGAGGCTCTCCTTTGACGGTGGGGCTGAAAAGGGTCTACTTACATCCCAAATCTCCAGGCTACGTGATCTTCTGTGATCCAGCTGGGAGGAGAGAGAGAGAGAGAGAGAGAGAGAGAGAGAGAGAGAGAGTGAGTGAGTGAGCAGAGGGGAGAACTGTGTGACTGCGGAGGGAGGAAGCTGCACAGCTGTGGCTATTAATAAGCCCAGACTGGGAAGAGAACGGAGCCCAGAGATCACGGCTCCGTCCCAATTCTTGCTTCAGCGGCTTCCTTTCCCCTCCATGCAGCCTCTCCCACCCATCCTCCTCCTCCTCCTCGCCCCCTCAGAGTTAACGTGTTTAATCTAGCTCGGGGGCTAGAGCTAGATAAAACACGTTTCCTGTTCAGAGCTTGGGGGGAAAAAGCTGCTGAAACTTCCGCTGCTTCGGACACTATACCACCCGGAGACCGACGCGTAGACGTGGCCACGCAGGACGGAGGAGTCGTGCAAAGCTTTTGGAACGAGTCCAACGCGGACGACGTCTTCTTGTATCAAAGGAGAGATCGTTTATTTTAGAGGTTTCGTGACATTAATTTTTTCATTTATTTTTCGTTTTTTGTTTTAGGTTTATGACCTCAATAATTTACACCCAAACAACCTGAACTTTGAACATTCGGTGGATTTTCTGTGCCCGGGTGTTCTCTATGTGTTGTGAAGCCTTTTGAGCTGCAATGAAAAGAGGCAAAATCCCTCAACAGTGACATCTGCTGGCAAATTCTTATGTCATAAATGGGAATTGTGGACTCTTCAGTCCACAGGCAAATCAGATCGCTTGTTTGAGCCAGAAAACCCCAGATGACAGAAAATCTGTTTGGGTGCAATTGTGCTCAGAAAACTTTAAAAAAATATATAATTACAAAAACATTTTTTTTATGTCATGTCATTAAAAATGGCCTGATAATGATGGCATGGCTTCCCTGTGCAATCTGTAGCTATGGATGGCAAGTAACGAGTAGTGATATGCATATTTCTTGAACAAAACAATGATGCTGACGTGAGCTTCGTGCACAAAATGTTGCTGAGCACTGATTGGCGTAGTAGTGCTCAGCTGTGTCTGGACGGTCGTTGGCGCAGTAGCATCAGCTAAGCTGTGCAGTTTACTGGTCTGGTATTGGTATAAATATGGGCTGGGTCGTATAGTTTGCCGTTATTGTTTTACTGTTGTTAGGACATGCATGGTCTAATTTTGTGGTAATTCTGTTACATAATGTACATATTAGGGCTGTTCTAAATCAAACTTTTCGGGTTGAGACGCAAAAGAGAGATTGTTAGAAGTTTGCCCGGAACCCAAACTAGTGAAAATAGCTGATCTACAAGCTCGCAACGCGTCGCGAAGCGACGCTTTGTGCGCTTGTAGATCTGCTTTGTCGAAATAAGGCGAGTTTCTGTGCTGTGTGTTTTAAGTGTTTAGGAAGTCTATATGAAGGATTAAAGGAGAATTCCATGCTAGAAGGCTTTCTTACCTTTATTTGGAGGACCAGGTGTTATTTTGTGCAAAAGCGTATTATTAGCTATTTCCCCTACCATAAGCCCTCAATGAATTGAATCTTAATTATTGTTTTTGTTTATGACATTTCTTAGATGTGTTGGTTTTAAAATGTATACAACTATTAATTAATATTTTCAAATAAAATAAAAATAAATATATATAAAAATCGATTTTTTGAAATCTATACTGTATATATTTTTCTAAATGTATTAAATAAATTTAGATTTTTAAGTTGGGTAAAAATGGTAAACAATGGGTCTGTGACCCACAAATGGGTCCTGACCTTAGAGTATATATGAATAGAGACGGCACCGGATTCCTCCTCCCATCCACTTGCATTAAGTTGCTCAAAAGCACATGAGGCGATTTCACTCCTCCTTCCGTGTAGGAACAGAGTGCATTCTGGGATGGATTTGCCCCAAACACATGAACGCGCTGCCGTTGACTATCATTGTGCCGTTTGTGCGCGTTCACGTATGAAACATTCGTTCACGTGTCATGGCCCCAATAACATGAACGTGCGCAATGATAGTCAATGGACCAGCGCTGGCTCGAGCTGCAATACCAAATTCGGCCACTATGTCCATTTCGCCTCAGGGTTTCCTCCGGGTGCCGTCTCTATTCATATATACTCTAAGGTCCTGACCCACTGTTTGGCAGTGTTCTAGACTGCTAGCCCTTCCGGAGGAAGAATAAAACAACCTCGACTTCTCCATTATGCTCCCCAACTGACAAAACACAGAGGCCATACAGTTAACGGTCGGCTGATTGTACTCACCACCATGGTCCGGCTGGACCGAAGTAGCCCTTCATTAGAGGCAAGGAAGCCATGACCAGAGGAACGCCCCATGCCGTCAGATGGTACCACCTGGGCCACACACAAAAGGAAAAGAACACCATGGTTTTGATTACCGCCACTGAGATCTGTGTGTGGATGTGAGTTCAGGTGGTCCTTTTTTGTATGTGTTCTTTATTGAGTCCTTCCATTGTTCCATCCATGGGCATACCGCCCGAGAATGATGCAAGAGCAAAAGAATGGCCACCGTGTGAATATGGTCAATTATCACCTTCGCATATTGTGATAACACGCAGATCTTAACACCTAAAACATTATACAGATTAGATGGGATGCACACGCAGATCCGACACACCAAAGGTCCGACATGCGGTCAGACATGCGGTCGGACACGTATGCAGTCGAACATGCAGTCGAACATGCGTTGCTTGCTTGCGGTCATGGTTAGGTTAGGGTTTGAGGTAGGTTGTCGTTCTAATGACAGTCGGACCAATAGTATGTCGGAACTAAAGCCTGTACCTGATTAGATGCATAAGGACTGCTGATTGACTGTTGACTGTTATTTTCTTTCATGTGTTATATTGGTTTTAGAATTGCCTTATTTGAAATAAACATTGAAACTGACAGAAATGAGGTGGGTGTGTGTGTGTGTGTGTGTGTGTGTGTGTGTGTGTGAGTGCGTGTGTGAGACAGATGAGGTGTGGGCTCCAGTGTCTTTGGGTGTGGGCGTCAATACTTTATAGAGCATACAGTGTCCTCCGATCAATAGAGTGGAAGTCCTGGCCTGACTTGTTCCAAGTGCGGTCAATCGAGTGGTGGCAACACACGCTGACACACACACTCAATCCTTTTCTACAGGAGCCGGACACACGCACGCACGCACGCACGCACGCACGCACGCACGCACGCACGCACGCACGCACGCACGCACGCACGCACACATACATATGCTCCCTCTCAGTGGGAATCATCGCATTTCTGATCTCCCACCCACTCCTCTCCTTCTCTCTCCTTCTCTCTCTCTCTCTCTCTCTCTCTCTCCCCATGTGATGGACAGTGGTGAGACAATGTGTGGGAGGCAGGAAGAAAAAGATAGATGGCTGGTGGCGTATAACGAAGAATTGGTGGGTGGGAGTGTAAGAGAGAGAGGGAGGGAGAGATAGAGAGAGAGAGAAAGAGAGACAGAGAAGGAGAATGAGAAGGAGAAATGAGAAGGCCGTGCGAGCGAGCGAGCGCAGCCGAGGAGGAGGAGAGTTAGACGGCGGGAGGAGAAGATACAAATAGTGAAATCAGCGCTGCCAATCTGCAGCGTGCCGATGGGGCGGGGGCGGAGAGGCAGCGGAGGGGAGGGGAGGGACGAGGGAGGAGGGGGGCTTGTCAGGAAATCGATGTCGAGCAGCACACACACACACACACACACACACACGCACAGACGCACGCACACACTGGCGCTGAGCAGCGCACACACACACACACACACAGACGCAGGCGGGCGCTTCGAGAGGGAGATGACGAGGTCCGGAGCGGAGCACAACAAGGGCTTAATGAGGCACAGCAGGACTGCTACGCTCCGCATCGCGCACGCCCACACACACACACACACACACACTCATATAGTATTCTCTCTCTCTCTCTCTCTCCCTCCCTCCCCCCCTCTCGGCGCAATATCTTTTTCCCTCTGAATTCGCTGCCTCTCCCCTCACACACAACGTCCTTTTTTTATCCAGCTTCATATTTCTCTCTCTCTCTCTCTGATGCACACACACGTATTCAGTACGCCTGCTCTTTTCTCCCTCGCTCCCTCCCTCCCTCCGCCTCCCCCTGCATATCTGCTCCGGCGTCCTCTCTCCTTCATCCATCCTCGATTCCTCATTTCCTCTGGCGATCCGTTCATTCATAAACCATGGCGCGGTGCCTTCATAACGGTCTCGGTGGGGGGAGTTGGGGCTTGTGTGTGTGTGTGTGTACGCGCTCGCGTGCGTGCGTGTCTGTGTGTGGTGGTGGTTGTAATCGTGCATTCATGCACGGACGCTTAACCCCCCCTGCGCAAACACATATGCGGTCTACCTGCACACACGCCCTACTCTGCTAAGCCCTCGTCTATTAAAAGATTTTTTTTTCCACGGCTGCTTTTTTTTCCATCCCATGTGCGACCGACCGACCGACTGCCTGCCTGCCTCCTACCCCCACCACCCTGACCTCCATCTTCCAGCGAGTGGCACCCCCCCTCCTGCCCCCCCCCCCCCTCCCCCCGGACCCCCTAGAGAGGCCGTGCTGTTGATAAGGCTCCGACGCCTGAGGGAGGGCTGAGTGATTTCAGGCCCCCCCCAGCAGCCCCCCCCCCCCCCAGCGCCCGTAAAGCCGTCCCCTCTGAGTTATGCCGCCATTATATTGTCTGCCTTATCGCTAATCGATAAGAGGGGGGGGGGGGGGGGGGGACTCCCACGGGGGGAGCCACCTCACTTTACCAGCCCCGACCCTCTCCGCACGCACACACACAACCGCAAGCTCAACAACACACAGAAACTCATGCATAAGCACACACACACACACACACAAGCACGCATGGATGCACGCACGTCCGTATGTGTGAATAGGGAAAAGTATACGTGTAAGCATATATTAAGAATAGGTGTGAACACACACACACACAGCTGTGTAAACTCAATCACTAAAATGGCTAACTACACTCCGTCTGCATACTGTGTGTGTGTGTGTGTGTGTGTGTGTGTGTGTGTGTGTGTGTGTGTGTGTGTGTGTGTGTGTGTGTGTGTGTGTATGTATATATATAATGGACAAGTACACAGACAGTAGTCCATTTGGTTCCATTTGTACACTCTCTTAGTCTTAGTTAAATTAACGCCCAGCCCATCAAGGGAAGCAGACTCGAGGGAAAAAGGGTCACACATTCTCACTCCAGTCTTTTCATCTTTATTATTATCATAATTTCTGTTCATGAATCAATGCTGTTGAACAGCCTTTACATCTGTGTGTTGGTTAAACACAAACATTAGCATTAAAAGGCGCTTCGGATAAAACTCCATTGGACCTGCTAAAGCAGCTAACTCCACCACCTCTCCCCCTGTCATGCGAGTAATTGACAACATAATAACATCACAAATACCAACTTTCATGAGGCAGTATTGCATCGTTTTAAATATAAGGTTTTCTTCATTTCCTGATTTTTTTATTTTATTTATTATTTTTATTTCCTGAAAAAGGAACATTTTGGAGTTAGGTGGTTTCTTCCCAACAGATATATGCTTTTTTCTTATATTTAACAATAATCAACAATCATTTTTGATCGTGAAGAAGGCCTGAGAACCGAAAAATGCAATGTTACGTAGCCAGAGTGTGTGACACTTTTTTTGCCCCCCCCATACAAAATGTCTCTGCCCGCCACAACATGCATGAAGCCATTTTTTTCAATATGTATGTGTCACTGTCACATAGCACTGCGCAGGGGCTTGGAGAGGGAGAAAAAAGAAAATCTCACACACACACACGCACACAAATTCACACTCGCTCTGGAGAGCGCTCATGGGAGTTTGAGCGACAGAAAGAGCTGCAAAGTGTGAAAGATGCACAGCACGCACGCACACGCATGCATGCGCACACATACGTTCGCTTGCACGTATGCACACACACGTCACACACACACACAGACACACGCACGCACACACTTAACGGCTGCCACTCTCTCCCTTTTCAATTAGAGCGTCGGCTGTCTGGAACAGAAGAAGAGGAAGGGAGGGAGGGGAGGGGGGGGGGGGGCTGTCGGGGGGGCTGTCAGTGCTCCAGGGGGAGACACATGCTCCAGCAATCCAAACACACACACACACACACACATACAGGGATAGCGGCTTGACGATTTATGCTCGGTTGCGGAGCGCGGAAAAGAAAGAGACATGCATTACACACAGACATGCAAGAAGAGGCTGCACCCGACAGACTCAGTCTGGCTCAGTCAAGCCAAACGCAATAAGGAGCAGCTCCTCTGCATATATAGAGCCATGTAGGACAAAAACCCAATGACCGTGTTGTTGACACAGAGGTCATTTTACATCATCATGGTGTCACACACACCCAAGCATGAGGCGATAGCAACAACGCCAGCCGGACGTGTAAATATAATGGCTTTGACTTTTTGGACGGACACGGTCCACTCACATCTGGTATCTGTTGGTGCGTATCTCTCTGACCAGGTTAAGGTACAGGTTAAATGTGATGAGGCAGACCCAGGCCAAAGCACTCCAATCTGCAAGGAGGGAGAGGGGGAGAGAGGGGGAGAGAGAGAGAGAGAGGAGGGCGAGAAACAGGAAGGTCACCGAACGACAAAGCTTCCCACCACGTAACATGCACCTGCGAGCGCGTGCGCAGCAGCGCATGTTTGTCTGTGTGTGTGTGTGTGTGTGTGTGCGTGCGCGCGCGTGCGTGCGCACGTGTTTGTGTGTGCGTGTGTTCCACTTGTATGATAAATGAGGGCCCATTCAGCAGTAATATGAGGGAAACCTGTAGCTGATGGTGATGGATGAGAGGGGAAGCCGAGGGAGAGATAATGATGAACTATGGAAAAACAGAGGGAGATAACACCGGGGTGGGAGGGAGGGAGAGGGAGAGAGGGGGGGGGGGGGGGGGTGGGGGCGGGGTGGTGGAGGGAGAGAGATTAGAATTGAGTGAAATGACGCAAGTGTGAGGAAATGAGGAAGCACAGTAAAGGAAGTCCAGTCAGCAGCAAAGTTGAGGGACGGGAAGGAAGAGAACGGATGGACGGATGGATGGATGGATGGATGGATGGATGGATGCATGGATGGATGGATGCATGCATGGATGGATGGATGGATGGATGGATGGATGGATGGATGGATGGATGCATGGATGGATGGATGGATGCATGGATGGATGGATGGATGGATGGATGGATGGATGGATGGATGGATGGATGGATGGATGGATGGATGGATGGATGGATGGATGGATGGATGGATGGAAGAATGCACCCCGCAATGCTGGGGGAAGAGTCTTTACACCTTGCAAAACATTTTCACAACCTTTTGCGTGTATGCACGTGCGTGCGTGACTGTGTGCGTGTGTATGTGTGTGTGTGTGTGTGTGTGTGTGTGTGTGTGTGTGTGTGTGTGTGTGTGTGTGTGTGTGTCTGTGTGTTTGTGTGTGTGTGTGTGTGTGTGTGTCTGTGTGTGCGTGTGTGTGCGTGTGTGCGTGCTGTGTAGTTGACAGGACAGGCAGGGCCAGCTGTCAAGAGTGATGGATTCTCAGAGGTGAATACTCAAGAATTCTCTGTGTCGCACAAGACAGCCACTGGCACACAGACAGACACAAAGACACACGCACACACGCACACACACACACACACACACACACACACGCCTATAACACTGAGCTTTGGGGAACAGCTCGCAGCTCTATGCCGAGAGATGACATGTGTGTTTTACCTTGTCATTAACTCAGACAATCACACGCTGTCACCGAGGTAATAAGTACACATTATATAACCCAACTGAGCACGCCACCCAACCTGTCCCACCACTACTCCTACCCCTACTGGCAATTTGTATTTTAAAAGGTATAGGAAGGTAGTGATGTTTGGTTAAAACTAGTGTTACATTTCTCTATAATCTATATTCTGATATAGTACTCATTGCTATGGAGCAGGGGTATGCAACCGTATAGGCACGGGGGAGGGTGAACACTGGCACACTGGCATAAGTGTGAGAGAAGAATATGCTTTTAAAATCAAATTAAGTCCCCTCACATCAGTGTAAAAGATTACGTCCTGCACATAATTTATATATATATTCATTCGAACTCTGAACTCTGACTTTGGAGGGAGTCTGGTGCTGGTGGTTTATTGCTCCAAGTCTAATCATCAGTACAATGGCCCAAAGTTATAAGAAAATATTTCAAAAGAAGAGAAAAATAAGGTTGTCATTCATATGGGAATCAAAATCTGTTGGAAAATACTGTAATGCATTTTGCTGTGGTGTCAGAATAAAATGTAATGTTGATATGGCAGATTGACCATCAAGAAAATAAAAGCATTTCAAAACGGTTGCCGACCCCTGGTATAAATGAACACTATAACACTATAATTCACTATAATTCATAATTGCCGGCGGCAGCAAGTTCTCGTTTATGAACATCACGGCTTCACGTTGTGTGGCGTTCATAAAAACATGTTCACGCATGTGTTACTTCTAGGCTGGACCAGAGCCATCTAATAGAAGAGTTACGTTATTGAGGGGGCAGAAACCGAGCGCTCGGAGCGCTGTTCATGCAGGCAGCAGCCTGGAGAGTGCAAGCTCAGGAGTTTGAAATACATTGTTTTCAACGAGGGCGGCGCAAATAAGAGCAATTTTAGGCATGTGTGCAACATGACAACTGTTTTAAAGTATTGTACAGTAACAACTAAAGTCTCTATAGAGCGGCGCAGTCCCTCCCCCTTTCAGAACAACGTACGGCCCAGGAAATGAAAACGCAATGCTTTTCCCCATAGGCAGTTTTTATTTAATTTATTTAAAGACCTTTTAAGCGTCGTACGAAGCCAACTCTTGTCGTGACAAATCATGACAACACACACAATATTTCGGGCCAAACAAAGAATTAGAAAACGGCAGGTTACAACACTTTTTTTGTTGTTTTTCTTCTTTGTAATTATTTGTTTGGTCCAAAATATTGTGTGTGTTGTCATGATTTGTCACGACAAGAGTTGGCTTCGTACGACGCTTAAAAGGTCTTTAAATAAATTAAATAAAAACTGCCTATGGGGAAATGCATTGTGTTTTAATTTCCTGGGCCGTTCGTTGTTCTGAAAGGGGGAGGGACTGCGCCGCTCTATAGTGTTTATGTTGTAGGATTACTACAAAACAATCTAAAATAAAGGGATTTAAGATCATTAAAGCTGGGCATTTCTGCCTACTTCCGGTCCAGGACTTGTCCCCATTCTCAATAGAAGTCTATATGTACTGTAGGAGAGCCGCCATTGGACAGGCCCCATGAAGTGAACAGAGTTTTCGTAACTCTGTCTTACTCTATGGCTCTGGGCTGGACTACTGTAACTCGTTATTATCAGACTCTAAACAGGCTCCTACTACAACTAGAATTCAGAATGCTGCTGCGCGTGTACTGACTGGAACCAGAAGAAGAGATCATATATCCCTCCTTCACTGGCCTCTTGTCTGCACTGGCTCCCGGTTAAATACAGAATACAGAATAGAACATTCTCCTCCTCACCTATACAGCTCTCAATGGTCAGGCCACCACTGTATCTCAAAGAACTCATCGAGCCTTACAAATCAACTAGAACACCGGTGCGTTCACCCACAGTACGCAAAAATGCTTACTGATCCAAAACATATCTAAGGTTATAACAGGAGGCAGAGCATTTAACACAACAGATGCCCATGGATTATTCAGAATAAAGACGCTAGAGTGCCCAGCAGATTTGGACGAAATATATATATATATATTTCTTCTTAATCTTTTTAGGTTTTCTGAGCTCAATTGCACCCAAAAAACGCTGAACTTTTAACATTCAGTAGATGTTCTGTGGTGTGGCGTTTTCTGGCTCAAACAGGTGAGTTTGTGATGTAAGAAACAGAAAATCAAAATGTACTGTATGTCGATTTGCTAGCACTGTTTTCACTGTTTTGCTTGTTTTCATTGCAGCTCAGAAGACTTCCAAACCCCAGAGAAAGCTCCAGACCACAGAAAATCCACTGAATGTTCAAAGTTCAGGTTTCTTTTTAATGTAATTGAGGTCATAAAATCTAAAAGAAAAACGAAAAAGAAAAATAAATGAAAATGAATGTCATGAAACTTTTAAGTCACAGGCACCTCAGCCGTGGAACTTTTCTCCCAGTTTCGGTCCGTGGGGCTGACACACACTGTATATAAGACTAGATTAATAACCTTCCGTTACGACAACATTGCTTGTTTTTCATTACTCAGTCACCCGACAAAGTTAAAAGGGCGAGAACTGAGTAGAAGGCGAGAGA
Organism: Protomyctophum parallelum; assembly: GCF_964188405.1. Classification (NCBI taxonomy): domain Eukaryota; kingdom Metazoa; phylum Chordata; class Actinopteri; order Myctophiformes; family Myctophidae; genus Protomyctophum; species Protomyctophum parallelum. The sequence goes on along the minus strand of NC_139707.1, from coordinate 41,667,206 downwards.
TGGAGGAGACCTCTCCCTCTCCTCCTTCCTTAAAGGACCACTTCACCACTTTTCAACCTATCTTCATATAATTGGTCCTCACAAATGTTTATGATAAAATACCACTTCTTTATTTATTTTTTCAATTCGGTCTGTGTCTCATAGGAGGGCTGGGGGGCATTTCCGAAACCCGTCCACCAGTGACATGATCATTAGGCAGATTTATTTTTAAAAAAGATTAAAAAAATATTTAGATTTTTATTATCGCGATAACGATGGCTTCCATTATTGCATTGCAACTTTTCAGGAATAGAAAGCCTGCCGTTTCCATTAGCTTGGATTTCCCAGCTGGAGACAGGGAGACTCACGTTACTGGCTAGGGACCGACCGTTTAGCGCATGGGTTTTCAACAGGTGGTCCGTGGACCAATGGTGGTCCGTGAAGGTATTGCATGTGGTCCCTGACCATGCATTTAGTAATGTAGGAAAGGGAAGATTTGTATTTTAATTTATTGTATTGACCACAAGTTGAGAAACAATGCAGTAAATGACGTGGCGACATATGACGACGCGTCGATGTTGTCAGTTACTGGGAAGTCCACAGAAAAGGGAACTTCCACAGAAAAGGGAGTTAGAATCTCATGGGAAAACTGTACCGGATTGCCTGGTTGAGTCACCATTATAAGGAAATGTGTCCATAATTAATTGCACGTGTCTGCTCGCTCATACATACAGTAAGTTACAACACGATTTTAATATGGAAGGTTAATTTCCGCCCACACCATGCCCATATCCTTCTTTTTACCTCCTAGTAGAAGCACAATCGGAGTCTCCTTTTAACTCCACACTCCTACTGATAATGTTATTAGTTTTATGAACTATTTGCCACCACGTTCCATTCTACCGTGACCCTCAGGTTATAACAGTGACCCTCGCTGTATGAAAAAAGCCCATAACATCATGGAAGACACCAGCCACCCCGCAAATACCCTGTTCAAACTACTCCCCTCCAAAAAACGCTACCAGAGCATCAAATCTCGTACCACCCGTCTCAGTAACAGTTTTTACCCCCAGGCAGTCAGGCTGCTGAACAGCTGACCTTGAACTGTATTGCACTTCACTTCACTTGCACTTTCTTTTACTGTTTTTTGTCTTTTCTTGCACTTTAGATGTTTGTTTATGTCCTGTGTATGTAAGACGGAGAGTGCTCTGAGCAAAATAATTTTCATTGTATGTATACTCTGTATCTATACAAATGACAAATAAACCTGAACCTGAACCTGAACCTGAATCAACCATATCTCTTTCTTGTCATTCTAAACTCTGAACACTGCTCTCATACCAGCCCAGTCCCACCGTCTCTGGCTTAGGAGACATCCCAGAAAACACTGTCTCATTAAACCTTCACTGATGCCCCACATAGTTCCGTTTCCTCAGTTTCTTGCATCAGGTGCCTCATTAATTTAGTACTTTTTAAAGGTATTTTTATTCTGATATTCTTATGAAATATATAAGGATTTTCATCTAAGGTATAATTGCGACTGTATGTCGCAGATTACTATGAAAGCCTGCAAAACATGTCAGTGACTCACTCACGCCACCAAATATGGTAGTGACTCCGTCACGCCGCGTGATATGACCTCATCAAACCCTGGATAGCCATATATGGAGAAGACTGGATCATCACCTAGATCTGCACATCTGCCTGCCAGCCAGCAACTCTACATCTGTCCTCAAACTCAAACCCTTAGATCTCTATATATGGAGCTGTCCTGTTCTGACATTCCATAATATGCTGATCCAACCCCACCGTCCTTCCTCTTCGATGTCTCCATTTTGACTGATACCTGTCCATTCAAACTCAGCTGGCAAAAACTACAGTTCTCAACACTCAAGACACTGCCCCCGCTGCCACCCTTAGATCTCCATATATGGAGCTGACCTGTTCTGACATTCCATATGTTGATCTGACCTCATCAAACCCTGTACAATCAAGATACGCTCCATATATGGAGAATTACAGAATTCATTCCATGTTGATCTGAACCCCCCATGCCAAAGCGCCAGCGCTCGCCCAGCAGTCTGCCCTCACCCAGGCGGATGCGCGCACGAGGGCATGGTCGCTTCTCGCCCTCAGGCATTTTGATATATATACATATTGGTGATACATTTCTCTGATATAAAGGCTTTAATTGCCTGCACGGTAAAAAAGGATATTTTGACTCGAGTATTTTTAATAAATAATTGATAGTTTCACTAAAGAAAATTGGTCAAAGGGCTTCTGAACGCCTGACTTAGGCTTTCGGCCTGTGATTAATGATATTATTATTAGTAAGTTGTCTGGCTACGCAAGACTGATCAGACTGATTCGAATGCCAATGTCTCAATCAAATCTTTTGGCCAATCAGATTGTACTATATAAATTCTTAGTCGGGGGCAGGCCTAATATACGTACATGCTTATAGTACAGTAGTTGGGTTAGTCAGAGTCTCTTCGGCTTGACTGTCTTGAGTGAATGATAAACGGAGGTAACAAACGATGACCAGGAACCGTTACTGTACATTAATGTCCTGTTTCTGTGTGTGCCTGCGCCGTGCGTGTGTGTGTGTGCATGTGTGGATGCGTGCGTGTGTGTGTGAGAGAGAGAGGGGTTTGTGAGAGGCCAATAAAATAGCGGCACAGTTTTAACTAAGAATCCTTACGTTAATCGTGTCTTTAATGGGTGGCAATTTCAACAAGAGGCAGAGAGCCTAATAGACACATTTACACTTACGATCTGTCCATGGTGATGAGCTGGGCTGCTGTGTTCGGACCAGTGATGTGTGAGTGTTTCAGTGTGTGTGTGTGTGTGTGTGTGTGTGTGTGTGTGTCGTGTATAAGCCTGTCACAATTGTTACATAAACATCTAATCACAATTATTCGAGATAATAATTATATTAACCGGCACAATCATTTCCATATTAGAGTTTAAAAAAATAGTGGAAATAGCATATCTATTTCCACAATTCATATTAAGTATTTTTATTTTAATATTTTTTATCTCACAATTCTGCAGCCCATTTTTTTCACCCAGTGTCAATTATCTAATGTAATCCTGGGCACTACACTTCCTCTGCCAACCTGGGGGGGGGGGCAGAGAACTGACCTCATGCTTCCTTCTTTGCATGAGTAGTCCAAGCTGCTTCTTTTCACCCGACAGGGGGGAGTTTTCCCGGCCGGACATAGCGCGTGGAAGGAACACGTTATTCCGACCAGTTCCTTTCCCCTCCATCAGGCGCCTCGGCTGGCCAGGGGGAGGTAGTTTTAGAGACCAGGATTGCTGCATGTTTTTTTGTGAGGGTACCTACCCTGGGGGCAGGGCTCCAGACTAACTTTTTCACAGGTAGCACTGGTGCCACTTACCTTTTCAGTTGGTAGCGCCACCACAAATTAGGTAGCACCAACTTTTTCTTTGTATAGCGCCGCAGGGCAGTATTAAAAAAGGTATTATGACCTTATCACCAAGGCTAGCAAAGGTTTTCTTGGCTGAAGCATAAATGCCTTAAATTAAGCACATACCATGGAATATTTCTCACTCACACACATTCTATAGGAAATTATTATAATTAATTAACATGTGGAGTGCATTTTTCCATATCGTTATTATCATTTGGCTATATGAAACAGAAATGAGACACACCCCTTACCTTCTGCATGGGCACCTAATGGCCAATAAGGATATTTAACATTGAGGTGCCCACGTGCCCACTCTTCCTGCACCCTTTTGCAATGTGAAATGCCACCGAATTCATAATCCTTGCCCACTTTGCTCCTGTCTTTTCTTTATGTGAAAGCTGATGTGCTTTTATTGTGAAGGGGAAAGTTTCTAAATCTACAAGCTCACAACGTGTGGTGGAAGCGACGCGTTGTGAGCTTGTAAATCTGCTATTTTCAGCATGCAACACCACGTCGTACTACGAAGAATATACCAGGTTTCACGTGGGAGATGTATTTTGTTCAAGGCGATCATGTATGTAGCCTGCACACAGGGCTACTCGACGCAAAATAACAAGCTATTGGAAGCTATTTTTCAACAACAAGTTTACCGTGTTTGGGGTCGGGGACGAGGCGACAGTCCCCCATATGTTCTGTGTCTGCTGTCTCTGTGGATTCAGCGACAGCAATGCACAGCATCATCATCCCAGTTGTAAAATGTGTGCTCTCCAGGGAAACTTAAGTGTAGGCTACAGGCAGCTGATGCGGAAATATTTGTTTCGATTTTTTGGGGGTTGATCAGTGAGCGCGCCGCTGTTGGACTCACGTGTGTCGTGTGCAGACCGGTGCAGACAAACAGGCAGAGAAAGGGAGCGAGAAAGAGAGAGAGGAGGAGAGACTCGACGGAATGAGCGAGAATAAAGTAATATTTTATTATCGCGCTAACGCCCGTAGTTCATGGTTGAGGCTGGGAGTGAAAGCAATAAGTAGCACCGGTGCGACCTCGTTCAAATTTAACTCGCACATTAAGAAATTAAGTAGCATACGCTGGAGCCCTGCCTGGGGGACACGGGGAGAGCAAACTCCACACAGAAAGGACCTTTCGCCAACCCCGCCTCGGGTATGGGCACTGATGACACACGGAGGAGAGAACAAGCCCCCAGCGCCCAACGCGTCCCCAGCGAGAATCGAACCCAGGACCTTCTAGCTGTGAGGCGACAGCACTACAGACTGTGCCCCCTATTCATATGAAGTATAAGGTTATTTGTCATATCTGCCCTGTGCACCTTTTGTTTACGAAGCATGAAAGCCAATATATTGTAACGAAGTGGTGCTCCGTTACTGATATTTGGCACATTTAAGTATTTATATTTGCACACAAAGGAAGAGTCTGAACTGGTTTATTGAGAGTATTGTAAACATGAAAATGTAATATGAGACTGTATTATGGGTACTTGAATACTGACTGCTTCTGTTCTGTCTGTTCGGGCAAAAGAGTCCCCACTGCTCCCCAGGCTACCAGAGCACCATATATTGGTCTGGACCACAGTGAAATGGCCAGGGGGTGTTTGAGTTATGTATTGGAGCTGCTAATGATAATGGGATATGTGGTTTATCTTGCAATACTGGGTTCAGAAGTGTTGCATGTTTAACCGGTAATATGGTACAGTCTGCACTGATTGTTTCAGCTGCCTATGAAAGGCTGCCAGGGAGCACACACCCACTCAGTGTTAGATTCAGTGAGAGGGCATGGTGGAGCTGCACACCAACATGCCCCATTTGTTGGCTGCGTGTATCATGCCATTTCCCATGCTGTACAACTTCTTTTGGGAATAAACCATGGTGTGGCTGCCTTTTACATCCTGACTATGTGCTCATTTCCAGCTGCTTATCGGGCAAACACTACATATATTTTAATTGCAATGTTCAATGCCAAAAAACAACATTGATAATAGCAATTATTTGTATGACAATCAATGGTCAAAGTAAAAATTGTAATCATGACAGCCCTATGTATGCGTGTGTGTGTGTTTGCGTGGGTGCTTGAGCATTGAAGGTGTGTGTATGCACACTGCGTGTGTGCATGCGTGAGCATTGAACGTGTGTGTGTGTGTGTGTGTGTGTGTGTGTGTGTGTGTGTGTGCATGCGTGAGCATTGAACGCGTGTGTGTGTGTCATCATGAGCGGGATGTTATCTTACCAAAGTAGGTGAGCCACCAGGCCTGGAAGTCACACAGTGTCCCCTTGAGATGAGACTCCCCCTGGAGAGAGAGAGAAACACGTTATTGTTGTGTGTGTGTGTGTGTGTGTGTGTGTGTGTGTGTGTGTGTGTGTGTGTGTGTGTGTGTGTGTGTGTGTGTGTGTGTGTGTGTGTGTGTGTGTGTGTGTGTGTGTGTGTGTGTGTGTGTGTGTGTGTATACAATCAGAGACAGAGTGACTCACCATTACGTACGCTACACTGTCAAAGAAGGCCGCTATTGTCAGGCTCAGAATCATCTTCTGCAGAGAGAGAGAGGGGGGGGGGGGGGAGAAAGAGGGGGGTTGAGAAAGAGAGAGACACAACAAGACAGACAGACAGACAGACAGACAGAATCCATACCATCCAGACACCCAAGCAAAACACCAATGAGAATAGGACCTTCATTCTTTTTCTGCTTTTGAAATTTACGTCATATGGCTCCAAATCTATGGGCTTTTTATTTAACACGGAGCCCGCCAGAAACATAACCGGAATTTTCGTTTTAACAGCGATGTATTCTTTAATCCATGTTTTAATCCGATCACATCGTTAGCTACTATTGCTAACTCAACAACATCAAGTGGGACAGTGGCCGCGGCCATTTTGAAGATCCGCGCGCATCCACTTCAATTCTAAGCCCTGCATTCAAAGGCCTGTATCTCAGAAACGACATTGAGGGGGCCGTTTTCTGGTGAAAACAAGGGTTTTCAAAGGGCTGAAAACAGGCGCACTGACACTCGCGGTCGGGTTTTTCCACCGCCGAGCGGAGACAACAACAACAGGTCATGACACCACACACACACACAGCAGTTTGTCATTGTAACATCCGGTTACGGATATTTGGCTCTTCAAAGTAAGTGTTACGCACGATTAAACCATGGCAATACGCGATCGAGGGGTTCATTAATGGAGGCGGGAAATGTTTTTTTTTAATCGATTTACGTCATACACTCGTGATGTAGATCGAATGGCAGCGTGAGACGTCATGATGTGGCCAATACAAATACAGTTGGCGCCCCTCACTTTTTGGATGCGTGAACTGCTTGCGCAACTCCGTCGAAGAAACCAGGCTGAATGGGCTTCAAACCTCGTCCACCTAAATACACAGTATGTTTTGTTAATGTATAGTTCATCATGATGTCAAAGAAGTTACTCAACGTGCCTGCATTGTTTCACCAAGTGCAGTTGTCCCTTTGCTTGCTTATGATATCCACAACCTATGCACAAGTTCGGGTCCCTGTTTTATCATCGTCAATTATGAGTCCCGGGTTGGCTCAGATTTGTTTATCATGCGTTGTTACACATAATAGCAAACCGAGCAAACGAAGAAGGCCTGCACTCATCGCTGATCAGGAGTAGAAACGCAGCTGTGTAGTGCCTGATTTACGCTTCGTCGTTTGATGGTGTCGCGTGACTAAAATATCAGACCTCACAATGCATCACTAAGCGCTGCGATGTGAGCTTGTAGGTCCGATATGTTCGACGCGACACCGTCGTGAGACGAACAGGCACATAACTGCAGCGCAGCAACAAGTCACCTGTCAATATAAGCCATTGTAAAAACGTAAAATGTGATTTCAATGGCTGTCAATGGCCTATGGAAACCCAGGTGTGTGTGTGTGTGTGTGTGTGTGTGTGTGTGTGTGTGTGTGTGTGTGTGTGTGTGTGTGTGTGCACCGTAACACGTATACTTTTTTTCAGTATTCTTTTTTTGTATTGCCATGGTTTTTATGTATAGGCTACGCTATACTAGAGATACCCTCACCTCACTTTATCCACGGAGGCCCTTTACAAAGCGAGGCACAATCTATTCCTTGGTTTCACACGCACGCACACAAAAACACACACGCTGAAACACACACACACACACGCACGCATGTATGCACGCACACACACAGCCTGTGATCGATCTGTGTCCAACGATGGCCCTGCCAAGGCTATGGTGGAGGAGGAGGGGGCGGGGGGGGGGGGTAGACAGGAGGAGAGACGGAGGGAGGGAGGGGAGAAGCAGAAAAAGAGCGAGGAGGGCAGGGAGCACTAAAGACTATCGACTGACGGATAACCTTTGGAAGGGGATGGAGGTTGAGGAGGGAGTTGATGTGCGGGGCGGGGAGGGAGGGGGGAGAGGAGAGGAGCTGAGGAGGTGAGGCCGTGGTCCCTGTGACCTGGTTCTAAGCGCTCCATGGTTCAGAGGTAATAGGATCCGTCAGAGCCCTGCGCTAAGCTGTCATTTACTTCAGATTAGGCGGATAGCGGGCGAATGCCGCTAAACCTGACAGACTGGCTGGACGGGCTTTGCGCTATATACGTGCGCACGCACACACAGACAGACAGACAGTCACACACACACACACACATGTTCCTGCACATGCAACGTACGAAAGGCACGACGGTCTGGATCGCACTTCAAGGAACAACTCACTCACGCACGTCTGAGAAGTCCGAATCTGTTTAGATCAAAGAAACATTCCATTCCTGTGAGAAATAATTGCTTGCTGTTGTTGTTGTCGTTTTCCTTTTCAAATAAACGTCCGCAACACTGACAATTTAAAGAATCTTAAGTGAAATCTAGGCCGTTAACAATCATAACCCTCTACATTTGGAGAGGGGAAAAAGCATGAGTCTGCAATCATTATCGGGGACAGACCACGAGTCAATTAGCACCATAATTGATTAATCTGTGCGTTTTAATTGTGTTCAATTACGCCAAGATTTGTCATGGCTAATTGAGCACATTTCCTATGGCATCGAAGCAAGCGAAACACACACATGCGCGTGCACGCACGCACAGACACACACACACACACACACGCACACACAATGCACCCGTAAGCGTAACATACACATTCACACAAACTTGCCTAAATGCAATTCAAATTACCTGGGCCAAGGAGTGATATCTGCGCAGCAGCCAGATCACAAACAGCATGAATAAACTATGGAAGGGAAGGGGGGGGGGGGGGGGGGTAGAGACAGGGGGCAACAATTAGATAGTTAGATACTCATTCCTCAATACAGTGACAATAGGCTAAGTAGGCTAAGTACTGTACAGTATGTCAAGCCTCTCATTGCACTGTCCATCTGGTTTGTCAGATCCCAGCATCCTAACCTTTGTTTGTTAAACAATACAGTCACACTGGGAATATGTGAGGAATTGTGAGGATATGCATCTGTATTCAATCTCACATCATCTGACCGGTCTCATACGTACTATACCAAAAGTAATATCTACAAAAGAAAAGATATTTCATAATTATATGCCCTTCTAAAAGTAGCTGTTAACCAGCCTGGTATTTGAATGGGCCTGAGCCTATTATTGTTTTGGCCCCCTAGTATGATGTAAGAGAAAAATGGCCACAGTGTGAATGATGGACAATTGTAACTATATAATTTGTGAAGCAAAAGTCAATATAAGACAAATAAGGATTTTAAGAGTATGACGGAAGAGACTTACCATCCTACTAATGAGAAGGTTCCTGTAGCTCTCTTCACCGTCAGAATCACATCCTATAAATCACAAACAGATGAATTTAGAACAAAGGAAACAACGCAACAAGATATACGATTATGACAACAGACCAGCAGATGACCTCCTAAACCTAAATCATAAGGTTGTCAATTCCTGGTGCTGGAAAAATAAATTCTTGTTTCTAGGACTTTATTCCCCAGGTAAATTAAATTGGAGAGAGACAGGAAAGATGAAGAGAGTAGGGAAGTGACATGCCAGCCAAGAATCGAACTAGAGACTTGCGACATTAGAGCTTACACTCATAGTAACCGGCATAGGACTATATACTATACAGAGATTAAAATAGGGTGCATTCCAAATACACTTCTCCCCAGACCTTCTGGTGTGCTCATACGCTTTCCTCCATCTCCAGACATGTCTGTCCTCAGTATTGTTCACTTCCCATTGTTGCCGACGCTCTGTCGTTTTTGTCTCGCTATATACTTGTATTTTATTTCCTTGTTTTTTTTTGTGTGAATACTTGTAAATGTATGTGAAGTTGTTTGTGTGTATGAGTGTATAATGTATATATCCTGTGAAAGTATGAAACAGCTGAGCTTGTGAAAAAATAAAAATAAATCAGTTGTAAGAAAAATGTATACTTGTAATTCTGTGAAGTTGCCTAAAATGAAATAAAAACAAAGTTATAGTTAAAGGACAACTTTAGTTTTTTTCAACCAAGGTTCATGTTTTAGGTTGTCATTAGAGAAAGTAATATTTTCCATTTGCTGCTTTCTTTCGTTTTAGGGATTTTAGCTCTTTTTGACAGGGGGGCGGGGGCATTCGAGCATGGTGCTAATGTGTATTTTTTTACCAAATTTGATGGTGATTTATTTATTTATTATTTACTATAGTCCTAATAAACCCCAGGAAATTACATCTGGCCACAGAAGATCGCAGGATCTACTGAATGTGAAGGTAGCCTACTGGGGGGAAGGCTTATACTGTGTGTATAGGCTCAATATGTCAGTTTGTCACATTCAATAGATCCTGTGATCTTTTGTGGCCAGATGTAATTTCTTGGGGTTTATTAGGACTATAGTAAATAATAATAAAATAAATCACCATAATGTTTTGTAAAAAAATACCTATTTAGCCCCATGCTCGAATGCCCCCGCCCCCTGTCAAAAACTGCTAAAATCCCAAAAACAAAAGAAAGTAGCAATTGAAAGAAAATTAACACTCATATTTTAGTTTCTCTAATAACAACCTAAAACATGAACCTTGGTTGAAAAAAACTAAAGTTGTCCTTTAAGGGACGCAATAAAACAAGGACCTCTGCATCCACGCGATGCACTACTGTACTACTATACAGTTTTTTATTCCAGTTTATTTTGCTAGCTTTAGTTATTAATTATAATAATAATTTCTTCTTCTGTTTTCTACATGAATATAACTACATTATAACCATATAAAATGAAATGGGAGTCAAATGGCAAAAGTACACAGCAGATACTTCCTGTACTGAATGATGGAAAACACCACACATGGCTTTGACCCATTTTAAAATGCATGCGTGTAAACTGATGATCATGTCTGTCAAGTTTCACATGAGCTAAAGCGTGAAGAAAATGTGATGACAAACCTGTTGTGTTTTTAATAGACACACAAGAGGAAACTTAGGTAAATAGTTTGGCAAGCATCCAACCTGGAAACTAAAGTGATAGAGCACCTCAGAGAATGGTAGAGAGAGAGAAAGGAATGAGAGATACATCTCTGCTAAACAGGCTCTACGACGCGAACAAGCCTTGGGCAAACTGAGGGGTCTAGTGGGATGGAGCCGAGTTTTACATCCAGCGTCAGCAGCACGGCGCAACAGAACCAGTGACCTCCTACGCAACAATACACCCCTGTTTCTCCAACAGAGGACTACTTTCAGACCGATCAATGAGTTATACGCATTAAGCTTCCATGCAAAGATTGCTGCCATGACCACAACCGTCAATTCAAGCTAGGTTGTCCTCACAACAAAATAGCTTAGTTGATCGTAAAAATGTATTGAAGCCATATCTTAAAGAACCATACCAGTGTGGTCCATCCATGGACCATGCTGCTAGCCATTTTCCAAAGCACACCATTGTTTGCTTGATCTGTGTACATTGATTTCAGTACGGTATGAAAATCAACTTGCAGAGACTTTTTTTTTTTTTTTAATATATTTTTTGTCCCACGATTTTGTAACCCATTTTTCACCCCTGTGTCAATTATCTAATGTGATCCTGGGCTCTACACACCCTCCGCCAACCTAGGGAGAGCAACAGACTTAACTCATGCTTCCTTCATGCTTGAGTGTCCAAGTTGCTCCTTTACACCTGACAGGGGGGGAGTTTCCCTGGTTGGACGTAGCGCATGGAAGGAGCACGTTATTCCAACCAGTTCCTTTCCCCTCCATCAGGCGCCCCGGCTGGCCAGGGGGAGGCAGTTTAGAGACCAGGATTACTGCATGTTTTTTGTGAGGGTACCTACCCTAGGGGACACGGGGAGAACATGCAAACTCCACACAGAAAGGCCCTTTCGCCAACCCCCGCCTTCGGGTATGGGCACTGATGACGCGGAGGAGGAAACACGCCGCCAGCACCCACAGCACCCCGAGCGGGAATCGAACCCAGGACCTTCTAGCTGTGAGGCGACAGCACTACCAACTGTGCCACCGTGCCCCTAACTTGCAGAGACTTGAATAAATAAATAAAAGTAAATAAAAGTTCTGTGCTTTCATGCAATTTAAACCACAGATTTCTGAGATTTGAAAGGTCTAGCCAAAATAGTTCCTGGAGAAAAGATTTAATTACAGTTGTATTACTCTAACTTTACTGTAACTAACTTTAACTTGTAAATTATTCAGTGCCTTAAAGGGTGCATTCATATATTTCTGTCATGATTGAAATCAAATGTTACTGAAAAGTATTTGAGGATGATTTGATTTGGGTATATAAAAGGTCTGAAATATAATACTAACAACAACAACACACTTAATTATAAAAGATTAAGTTAAGTGCACTGGAAAGTATCCAATAAGACTCAATCAGAACACAACATTACCACAAAAGCAATTCCTTTTAGGGAAACATACAAAACGATGTGCCTTATGACTTCTGTTTTTATCGAACAGAATCAAAATGTACACAAAACTTATAAACAATGCCATGATGGCAAGAAACTATAGATTTTAAACTGGGCCAACCAGGAGCCATTCCAATTGCAACAAATATGAACGATCTTTGTGGACAAAATAGCAAAATAGCAAATCATGATAGCTGTTCATTTTCAGGAGTTGAGTGGCAAATAGGAATCTAATGAGTTCACAATCAACCTTCAATAACTTGCCTAGCAAGTGGCTAAAACATTTGAACAAAATGGAACAGAAAGATTCCTATTCATTGACAAATACTGGGCGAAGTGATCAAAGTTGTCATGTTAATTTTCACATTAAATGTGATACCAATTAAGTGAAAATGTGCTTTTCTGATAAATGTAGGTCTGTTAATGGGAGCATTTGTATCTAGGTTAGCTGGTAACATAGCAGAGGAGACTGTGATTGATTGCTTTCAATTAGTGATGTGAGTGATTGCAAGTCTGTCAGTCTGAGTGGTTATGTGTGCTATTCAAGGACAGCAATACTACAGCATTCTTCAGTGTTAAAAGTGACTAACTCAAACTGAATCCCCCGGCCTGCATGCTACACATAAGCAACATAATCTACATTACTTGGTTGTTTATGACTGAAACACTGTGCACAAGGACGCTAACGCACACCAAAGTCCTTTTTAGCGGTGCCGGGGGCCACGGGAGAGAACTTGAAGAGGGAATCTTGAAACAGAAAGTGGCCGCACACGCCAATAGCCAGAGTGCCAATACTTTATTAGGACAGCAGGTTAAGAGTCCCATTCTGTCTTAACTGCCATAGCTGAGTTTTTAGGCAATTACTTGAGCCATTAATCGCAATCATTTTTATACTTGTTTCCATTCATCTGTATAAAAACAGCTGGATTAAATTTTGTTTCATATTTCATTATTTCCACTTCATAGTCCACGCTCTTTTAACAAAGCACTCTCAGCCTGGTTTCAGAATTTAGGGCAAAACTTTTTTGAAATGTTGAAAAATGTTCATAACGTTTTGGAGGAAGTTAAAAGGAAGGAGTTAAAAACAAAATAGCAGATCTAAAATCTAATACATCTCTAAGATCTATAAGCCATAGTACATTATTTATTTTGATTACTAGCCTATACTAGCCCAAACATTTAGATTCTCGTAGAGGTTTTTTTCGATTCGGACGAATCTCTCTACGAGAGTCTAAACGTTAACCCCGCCCCTAACGTCGAAAAGGAACGTTTGTGCCTCAAAATCACTCTTACCTTGTACAAATGCAAAATCTAAGCTGCTTTAAATTTTGCCCCACTTGTTTGTGATCTGTGCGCACCCATATTAAACACCGAACATGCGTATTTTTCAATAAAAAAGGTATTTTAATCCACTCTGTCTCAGAATCTGGCAGCCATCTTGGTTTTCTCTCCATTGTAGATGCGCAAGAGATCCCTGGCCGCTAGGGGCGCGGGCAATGTTCTGTTGCGCATTTACAATGGAGGATTCCGAAACAGAGTGGATTAAAATACCTTTTTTATTGAAAAATAAGCATGTTCAGTGTTTAATATGGGTGCGCACAGATCACAAACAAGTGGGGCAAAATTTAAAGCAGCTTAGATTTTGCATTTGTACAAGGTAAGAGTGATTTTGAGGCACAAACGTTCCTTTTCGACGTTAGGGGCGGGGTTATCTTTTAGACTCTCGTAGAGAGATTCGTCAGAATCGAAAAAAACCTCTACGAGAATCTAAATGTTTGGGCTAAGCCTATACCTGTCATGACAGTGACACCGACCAGTATAGGCTTGAGTAATCTGTCATATCTGCCCAGCACAATTTCTATGTATATGTTCAATCGCAAACACATTGCAATTTATATGTATGACACTTCAAGTTCATTGTCACTAATATTTGGTGATGGTGACCAGGCAAGAACTATCATTATTACCTCTCAGGGGGAAGGAGGTGAGGGGTGACTGACCACACTGGTTGACACCTATAGGTGTCAATGTGGTCACTGGTCAGTCACCTCACCATTATGGTTGAAACCCAGTGATATGTTATCATAAACCTCACACACTGTACACACATCCTGCTTTACAGGTTCCACTATCAATTCTTATCATGTCATGATAAGGACCTCAGCTATGCTTAGCTTTATCTTGTGTCAGGCTAACGCAACAAACTCACTCTGTATCCGTGATGACAGCAGCTGTCAAAAGATAAAACTAGTTCACATGTCGATGGCATGCTGTCCATTTTAGTCATGTAGTTAATTTCGTTCAAGAATACATGACTGCATTGATACTAACTTAATCATCGAAGACAGACTACTGAGACTATAGTCACTGCATTCCACTAGCCCTGAAACATGACTGTCATGATTATCATGACAGTCATGTTTCCACGTTAGATGACCTTACATAACTGATAACTCTCCTCCATCAAGAATAAAATCAGCGATTGTCAGAATGCAACCGCTCAATCCATCTCTCTGACCAATACATCAGTCAAATTAAGCTACCGGCGTATCGGCGGGTGTGCATGCAGTTAGCTAAAAGGCTAACCTTGATAATGGAGCAGCTCTGACGTTACTTACACATCGATAGTCGTCTGAACCTGTGTTAAAACAACATAGGCTTACGCAGGAGTGTGAATCGTTATTCAATGATTTTGGATTTATACTTTCCATTCCTTTTTGCAAAGGCTTTAGGCTTTAGCGAAGACAACGCTTGGCAAGTTGGAAATGTTTATGTTTTGATGTACACTAAATCTACTTCCTGTTCCTACTGTGCGCAACGAGGGACAAAACACGGTCCATATCAACTGTTGACATCTCTTGCGAACGAACGTTTGTTTGCTTTCTCTGGCAGGGCTGTCTTTGAATTTATCCCTCGTCATCACTCATCACAGAGTGTCACTTTTTGGGCAACTATAGAGGGATACAGAGCATGTCGTAATCTGACATTCAACGCTTTTCTCTTCGCAGATGAGTAATTTAGTTACACTATACATCCAACGACCAACATGCAACCTTA
This sequence comes from Protomyctophum parallelum, assembly GCF_964188405.1. Taxonomy (NCBI): domain Eukaryota; kingdom Metazoa; phylum Chordata; class Actinopteri; order Myctophiformes; family Myctophidae; genus Protomyctophum; species Protomyctophum parallelum. The sequence goes on along the minus strand of NC_139707.1, from coordinate 41,651,890 downwards.
ATTCAACCAATCAGATCCCCAGACTGCATACAATTTACAAGTTATGTAAAAGTCCTAAATGCTGTTCAAATTTGTATTGACATAGCAATCACTTAGCCTAATGTGTTTTATATAATATTTGCTGTACAGTATAAGAGATGCAGAAATTAACTAGAAAAAGTGCCCTTCTGGGCACAGGTCTCCACCAGGAGGATAGGGGAGTGTGTGATGTTTGGCAAAATGTTTAGGAGTAATTTAAACATGTTTGTGTGTGTGTGTGTGTGTGTGTGTGTGTGTGTGTGTGTGTGTGTGTGTGTTAAGGCTGCACAATATATCGTTGTCGTATCGTTATCGAGGTAACTATGAACATGCACAATATCAGTATCGCAAAAAGGCAACGGTATCGCGATATAGATATATCGTCGACATATCGATATATCGTCCACTTCTAAAGCCAGCCCTCTGTTTTAGCCTGTGCCCCTCGGAAAATAAACCATCACACCGTTTGTCCCTCTGTCCTGCACACACGAACACGCACACACACACACACACACACACACTAGGGCTGCATGATATATCGTATCGATATCGAGATATCTGCCATATATATCGTGATATGAATTATATCGTATCGATATCGAGATATCTGCCATATATATCGTTATATGAATTTTTGTCCATATCGTGCAGCCCTAGTGTGTGTGTGTGTGTGTGTGTGTGTGTGTGTGTGTGTGTGTGTGTGTGGTGTGTGTGTGTGTGTGTGTGTGTGTGTGTGTGTGTGTGTGTGTGTGTGTGTGTGTGTGTGTGTGTGTGAGACGCAACTTGGCCTGTTGTAGCGCCACCATGAGGCTGATTTGAAAACTGTCAAGTGGCATTTCTTCCTCAGCCTATAGTGGGAATAGGCATGCACGGCTTGGGAAGCCGTGGATATGCACGGCTTGGGAAGCCGTGGATATGCACGGCTTGGGATACACTGCCATGTCTTCCTTCTCAGAATGAATTTCTTTCATGTGGATTCCAAGGGATTCGATTTCCCAAAAGTTGCGTAACTGATCTGACAGTGCCTGTTCCTCTCCAACGCTGATTTGTGCATCACTTCAATGTCCACAACTTCAGTTATGATATTTAGCGTGGTGACTTCTCCTTGCACCAGCCATCCAAATACACTTTCCAGTGCAACTAATGCAGGGGTCTTCAATAGGGGGTCTGGCGGGATAACCTGCCCCTGCCAGATGGGGCAGGCACAAATCTTTGTGTGATATGGATTTTGTTTAACCACTTCAAACCTATCATCCCTATTCTGAGGGCCAAGTTTACTATAAATATTGAGTATTGGTTAAATATCTGAAATAAACAAAAAACATGAATTCATGAAAAGGTTTAATCTGCAACACAATTTTATACAATCTGCAGGGGGGGTCCCTATAGTTCATCTCTCTCTCAGCTAAGGGGTCCTTGGTCTGAAAACCCTGACCCCTACTATACCAGCTGAAATCTGGCCAGTAAACAAAGGCTGTGACTTAGATTTGAGCATCATACCACAAAAGGCAGTGCACATAACTTTTTGATGGAAATTCATGTGCAAAGGCAGTAGCCTGCATTGACGCGTAAACAAGCCTTGGAGATCATTATGTTATCTTAATTGTTAGGTGTTTTTTAAAGCCTATAACAGTAGACCTATCTACAATCAAAGGCATCAAGGTATGTCACCTTTGTCCTCCTAACTATGAATAGAAAAATGTCAACATGATGAGCAGGCCAGGCCACACAATAGTGGAAGCAAATAATGTAAAAGCTAAGAAATAGGCGTGGAGGAGGAAAACAAAAGGAGGAAAAACAATCCTAGACTGTCAGTTTTGTAAACACAAGTTTATTGAGACTGGGATGTGCCTACAATCAATTGGCTTTATTGTGAACTTGATAAATCTAGCTCCTGCCCTGATAAATACAACATATATTCAAAAACAAAACTGAGACACAGTGTGTGCTTGCTTGTGCGTGTGTGTGTGTGTGTGTGTGTGTGTGTGTGTGTGTGTGCGCGCGCGTGTGTGTGTGTGTGTGTGTGTGTGTGTGTGTGTGTGTGTGTGTGTGTGTGTGTGTGTGTGTGTGTGTGTGTGTGTGTGTGTGTGTGTGTGTGTGTGTGTGTGTGTGTGTGTGTGTGTGTGTGTGTGCGTGCGTGCGTGTGTGTGTGTGCGTGTGACCGTGTGTGCGTGCGTAAGAGCGAGAGAGAGACAGACAGAGAGAGACAGAGAGACCGAGAGACATGCAGATAGGGAGAGTGCACAAACAGTATGTGGTTGCATGCAACATGTCCCTTTGTGATTCTGTAACTCCAGCTACACCCATTGCTGTTGGTGGCCTTTGAGGCAGTATCACAGTCCCCAGCAACAACAATGAGTAACGAGGCAACTATGTCATGTCACTCTCACTTCCATGGAGATGGACTACAAAGAAATGACATATGTGCAGATACACACTAAATGTAATAATGTCATTAATGGCTAATGCTTGCCGAAATAGTCTGCAGACTTTTTTTCCTGCAGGAACCTGCTTTACTTTTTTTTATTGCTTTGATCATGACACAAACAATCCAATTTTAGTTTAGAAGATGCATGAATATGCTTTTAAAATTTGCTTTGCTCTGACACAAACAAAAATGCATTTTAGTTCAAAAGAGGCACGTTGCTAGTTTTTATTGTATTTACGACAACTTGAACAACTTTCAAGTGGTGCAACAACAAAGTCAAGGTGTTGTCAAAGTTACAAAGCTGTAGTAGGTCTTGCTGTTGCTGTCAAGCAACATTCCTCAACCTGCTTGTTCTTTCTAGAAAGCATCTGAATGTTTTGAGAGTTGTTTCACAGAGTTAGATTACATTACCATTGCAATTACAGATATTGATGTTTTTCTTTTTAAAACTACTAATTGGGGGGAAATAAGTTATACAAACAGTTATGGTTATGTTATGTTTCTTTATCCTCTACTAAAAAGCAACGTCCTTTTGGAAATTGTATATAGAGTTCAATTATAGAGTATAATCTACGGTAATTGAAAATGACTTGAAATATCAACTGTTGACATCTCTTGCGAACGAACGTTTGTTTGCTTTCTCTGGCAGGGCTGTCTTTGAATTTATCCCTCATCACTCATCACAGAGTGTCACTTTTTGGACAACTATAGAGGGATACAGAGCATGTCGTAATCTGACATTCAACGCTTTTCTCTTCGCAGATGAGTAATTTAGTAAGGATGGGACCGAGGCTACACTATACATCCAACGACCAACATGCAACCTTAATTCAACCAATCAGATCCCCAGACTGCATACAATTTACAAGTTATGTAAAAGTCCTAAATGCTGTTCAAATTTGTATTGACATATGATATGGATTTTGTTTAACCACTTCAAACCTATCATCCCTATTCTGAGGGTCAAGTTTACTAAATATTGAGTCTTGGTTAAATATCTGAAATAAACAAAAAACATGAATTCACAGATACAGTCTATGAAGCTAGGCTTCATGAAAAGGTTTAATCTGCAACACAATTTTATACAATCTGCAGGGGGGGTCCCTATAGTTCATCTCTCTCTCAGCTAAGGGGTCCTTGGTCTGAAAACCCTGACCCCTACTATACCAGCTGAAATCTGGCCAGTAAACAAAGGCTGTGACTTAGATTTGAGCATCATACCACAAAAGGCAGTGCACATAACTTTTTGATGGAAATTCATGTGCAAAGGCAGTAGCCTGCATTGACGCGTAAACAAGCCTTGGAGATCATTATGTTATCTTAATTGTTAGGTGTTTTTTAAAGCCTATAACAGTAGACCTATCTACAATCAAAGGCATCAAGGTATGTCACCTTTGTCCTCCTAACTATGAATAGAAAAATGTCAACATGATGAGCAGGCCAGGCCACACAATAGTGGAAGCAAATAATGTAAAAGCTAAGAAATAGACGTGGAGGAGGAAAACAAAAGGAGGAAAAACAATCCTAGACTGTCAGTTTTGTAAACACAAGTTTATTGAGACTGGGATGTGCCTACAATCAATTGGCTTTATTGTGAACTTGATAAATCTAGCTCCTGCCCTGATAAATACAACATATATTCAAAAACAAAACTGAGACACAGTGTGTGCTTGCTTGTGCGTGTGTGTGTGTGTGTGCGTGTGTGTGTGTGTGTGTGTGTGTGTGTGTGTGTGTGTGTGTGTGTGTGTGTGTGTGTGTGTGTGTGTGTGTGTGTGTGTGTGTGTGTGTGTGTGTGTGTGTGTGTGTGTGTGTGTGTGTGTGTGTGTGTGTGTGTGTGTGTGTGTGAGTGTGTGCGTGCGACCGTGTGTGCGTGCGTAAGAGCGAGAGAGAGACAGACAGACAGAGAGAGACAGAGAGACCGAGAGACATGCAGATAGGGAGAGTGCATAAACAGTATGTGGTTGCATCATGCAACATGTCCCTTTGTGATTCTGTAACTCCAGCTACACCCATTGCTATTGGTGGCCTTTGAGGCAGTATCACAGTCCCCAACAACAATGAGTAACGAGGCAACTATGTCATGTCACTCTCACTTCCATGGAGATGGACTACAAAGAAATGACATATGTGCAGATACACACTAAATGTAATAATGTCATTAATGGCTAATGCTTGCCGAAATAGTTTGCAGACTTTTTTTCCTGCAGGAACCTGCTTTACTTTTTTTTATTGCTTTGATCATGACACAAACAATCCAATTTTAGTTTAGAAGATGCATGAATATGCTTTTAAAATTTGCTTTGCTCTGACACAAACAAAAATGCATTTTAGTTCAAAAGAGGCACGTTGCTAGTTTTTTTTTGTATTTACGACAACTTGAACAACTTTCAAGTGGTGCAACAACAAAGTCAAGGTGTTGTCAAAGTTATAAAGCTGTAGTAGGTCTTGCTGTTGCTGTCAAGCAACATTCCTCAATCTGCTTGTTCTTTATAGAAAGCATCTGAATGTTTTGAGAGTTGTTTCACAGAGTTAGATTACATTACCATTGCAATTACAGATATTGATGTTTTTCTTTTTAAAACTACTAATTGGGGGGAAATACAGTAAGTTATACAAACAGTTATGGTTATGTTATGTTTCTTTATCCTCTACTAAAAAGCAACGTCCTTTTGGAAATTGTATATAGAGTTCAATTATAGAGTATAATCTACGGTAATTGAAAGATGACTTGAAACACAAGCAGGTTCTGGAAGATGTCCAGTTATTTAAGACAAGTGAAATGACCACCTCAAACACTATTGCTGTTTGACTATTATAAACAATTGACATTCCCTGAATTAACAATCAGTGAACATATAATAAGGTAGAACAGCCACATGACCTGTTCCTTTGGTATAGGCCTATACACATTGAAATTGTTTTATTTTTAAGTTTCACTAAGCATTTATAAATAAACATGGTTGTTCCATCTATTCTAAATTATAGAAGCTATAACAAATGCTAATGTGTGGGTTTTTATGCTGTTTCTTGTGATCCTAAAACAAATTGTGTTGACAACTGTATAAATGGGATATTAAACTATTATAGTGAATCAGCATTCCCTGTGCTAACATCTCATTCCTGCGGTCATTAGAAAGAGACTTGGTGAAACAACTTGCACATCCAGTGTTGAGAGGCAACTTTTATATGTAATTATCTCATTTGGGCCTACTGTATTTGTGGAATGAAACATGCATTACAAAGATGACATTTGTATAAAAGTTTATTTCATACATTTACATTATAGTACAAAATCATGAATCATATAAAAGCTTTTGATCATACCGAGAATGGAAATAGGATATCTCCAGTAATACCTTGGTTGTAGAAACAAAACACAGGGGTGGGGACAATAATAACAATAAAAAACAACAATACATCTCATGGAAAACTTCATTATTCTTCTTGAAGAAGAATTATCAGTTGATTCCAGTTCATTGATCATGAAGCATATGGAGATCATAAGCTTTGACAAAGCACCTGCCTCCCTCCATATATACAAGTTTCACTTAAAGACATTTTGAAACATTGACATCATTAGCATCAACTCCAAGGCTAAGTCCTGTATCAATATTCCCCATTGGCCTGGGGCGTTCAAAATTAGAGGTCTTGCAGTTCATGCAAGCTACTTTGAAATAAACACACAATGTGTGAGGTAATAAGTTATACAAAATCAATGTATATAAATATATGTGTATCACGCACGCTTAAATCATGGCATCTGACAGGACACGCTGCGTAATAATTAAGTAAACAGAGTGCAAAACATTTGAAGAAATGGAACCTGGGCATAGTATAGCTTTATAAGTGTTAACCCCCTCTGTTGAACCGAACACTCCGGGTTCAACACATAGCAGTCTATACCACAGAATAGCAGACCAACACCACGTAGACTTGCAGACATGCAAGGGTGTCTTTTTTTTCTACCATCCAATATCGTGAAACGAATGTCATTAGTAGAAAAGGCCAATAATAATAAACTGACTTCAGTTCATCAGGACTCCTTCATGGAGCCACTATAAAATCATCAGCACAAACGTTGAAAGTTTGTAGTTAGTTGCTGAGTTCGTAACTTTTACTGGCCCCAGCCTCCAATGCCAAGCTCCTGCTTGTAGCGTTTGGTGAGACAGTTGGCCTGCACTGTGAGCTTGGAGAGGACCCCTTGGAGACCCGTCAGGTGGTACTGGAACTGCTTCTCCAAGTCCTCATCCTCGGACTCGTCCTCCTCCTCCGACGAGAACGACGACGAGAAAGATGAGTCGGATGACGAGGACGCCGACGAACCCGTGCGGCTGACCGGCATCTTCTCCTTGAGCCTCTGGTCGGCCGCGGCGCACCTGACGCCCCACTCGATGTCTCGTCGGATGGACTTGAGCAGCTGGTAGTAGCTGTACATGTCCGCGTCACCGTCGCCGTCGTCGGACTTCAGGGAGCACATTTCGCTGTCCTCCTCCACGGGCAAGTCCCGCAGCATGCTGGGCAACATGACCGTCTGGTCCATGTTGTTGACGGCGCCGACGAAGCGGTTCATGGCGTTGAACAGGGAGTTCTTCTGGAGGATGGGTGTTTCTGTCATTTGCATCTTGACGGGCTGTGGTGACAGTTCTTTTCCCAGGAATTGATTTTTTTTTTTAGAAAGAAAGACGCGACTTGCTTGTCAAATGCGCACGGGGTGTATTCCTCCTAATTCTCGTCTATATTCGGCTTAGAGAAGCGGTTCGTTTTTTGTGAAGCTGCAGCAGAGATTGGTTGGTTGCTTGGTAATTCGTAGGATAAAGCGAACTGAGTTGATATAGTTCGGCAGTTATTTTCTTGTTTCTTGCAGGTTCCTTATCCTGCAGTCCTTTCTTGCGTTTCTGATTGTCTGTGTTCTGAGTGAGGTTCTTATAGAGCAGGTGGTTTCGACTCAAGGGCGGACCCAGAACCTGTTTGTCAACGTTTTCTTCCTCTGTTGAAACTGGACTCCAATGACCTGAAATAGCACACAGAAAATATGTTGGCACAGTTACTATGAAGAGGAGTGGCTTCAACAAGAAGGCTTTGTCCAACTCCTGAGATTGCAGATAGGCTAGTAAGTCTACAATAAACACTATACAACGAATTGGACGAAATATATCCCCGTATATCATATGCCGGTAAAAGTAACGTTGAATTATTCAATATTGCAACCCTCGAATGCAGGCTACGCCATGCGTAATTACGCGCACGATACAGTTTCGACGTGCTTTAAAGCAATTGCTTTCTGTATGAAAAGTTATAGAAACACAATAAATTACCTTGCTGTTTAGTGCCGAGGATATATTGGCATATTTTGTATACTGCCTATCAGCCTATGCATTCCGCTGAAAGAATCACTGACGCAACAGCATCGCACCCCACATTCTGTTCCGATGAGCAAGCTGGTAAGACAGGGCGAGGCCCCAGAGTGGAAAGACAGGTTATGCATATTCATGAAACGAGCCATCAGCCCACACTGCCTGAGCTCCAGTGAAGCCAATCACACGTCCATATGCGCTGCCTCGGCGGCGGGACAAGCTCTACATCTGACCAATGGCGTGCTGGTACTGTAGGGGGAGCGCTTGCAGAGGCAGGATTCGCAGCATATAGGCTAGTATAGTGTTGGCCTTGGAACCTCGGTTTATAGAAGTTATAATATAATATTTCTCATTATTGTTGGTTTCTCTTTCAAAACTAAAAATAAATAAATAAACACTCGCACCTCTTTGACCAATGAAACGTGGAAGTGTTCTTTATTAAATAAGCAATGGACCGAATTATTGCACCACACCAGTCTTTTATGAGACGTGACAAGTTGACAGCTATGATTAGGGGTATGCGCCCCAACAAACAGCTGCTGGGAAACCGGGGAGTCCCACACAGACTGCGTCAAAAAATAGCCCACTTTTACACGGCGGCGCGTCTGAAGCCTGCATGCTTGGATGGACTCATGGACGTCCTGGCTGGACATGACGCTCCGGACGTAAAAACAGTTGATGAATGACACACCGTCTCACACGGGGTAAACAACACATCACCCATGCCATGTAGAATCTATTTTTGATTAAATCTGAGCTTTAGTAAACATGTTTGACCAGACCAGCTGCTGGGAAAGTATACAGGCATATCGCTTTGCACTGTCAACAAAAACTAGAGGAGGGGGGGAGGAGTCAAAAAATAAGAGGATGGTTGTTATGTAAACAACCATCCTCTTATTTTATGACTGTGATTCATAGGTGTAGTATGAACTGTGTGGTGCATGGGGACAGCTAGCTACTATGAGAGTATGAGTCAAAGACGGCTATTTCAAATATTAGGCCTATAAACTAAACTACAAGTGAATGTTGCTCAGTCAAATGTGTATAGGAGTATAGCTATAATTAGCAAGCTTATACTTTCTATAAGTAGGCCTAAATAATATACTTTTAATTTAAAAAAAAAAGAAAAAAAAAGCACATTTTATTTTTAATGTCAATGCATTGCTGTATTAAAAGTTGGACATTTTCAACGTTTGTGTTTACACAAACCCTCAAAGCTGGACATATAGGAGCTAGCGCCCCTCAACAAAAAATATCAATAAAGTGACAGATTTTCTTTGTGCAGGTTGCAGAACTTTATACCACATTTGAAGTGGTTATTAATGTTGCTTATACTTTAGCAATGTAGTGGAGTGAAAGAAAGTAATATGAGTCACAAATAGGCCTATACAAGTAGGCTAAGTATAAGGTAGCCTATAGGCTAAAAAATTAAATTAAGCACAGTAGGCCTATAAGTGAATGAATGTTGCACTGCATGGTAAACAGAATACACAAGAAAGAAAGAAAGACAGGATTTGAGATGTTTGCATAGAGCTTAATATAGTACTGCATGAGTTTTACTTTTCAGTAACACAGTAATAGCTGGTAGTTTGTTCTTTAATTCAGAAGTACAGTATCCTAGGTCTTAAGTGTTCTAAGATAGAATTCTGGTTCAGCAGGAATGGGGAGCATGTAAACACGGAACCTGCTCGGTTGCTTTCTCTCTCTCGTTGTGTACGTCACATCTGTTCCCATCACTCAGCCTCCTCTTGACAAGTGCAGTGTAGTATCACCCATATACCTCCATTCCAAACCCCTTTTTACTGACATATTGCTCGATGGCTGTATTAGCACTTCAGCAGGCATAGCAGCATTGCTCCCCCGCTCGCCCACATCCCACAAACCCACATGCCCTGTCTCTGAAAAGTCAGACATTTATTCACTCGATCCAATTCGTTAACTGATCCCACATCCAATAAGGAAAGAAAGCAGGTCAGCGGAGGATCACACAGAGACCACTGTGCTGAAATGAGATTTGCTTTGGTTTCTAAACAGAGCTGTCAATCTGCTTTCCAATTCCAACTTTATTTCCCCTGTCCGCCAGGGAAATATTGTCCTTATTTGCTTTCTATGCACGAGAGGGCCGAGCCGCGAGCGGCCGCGGGTTAAAAGTCTCGTTGAAGAAAGTGGCGCTCATCATCGAGCTCATGTTTCTGGATTGAGCGTCATTTCGGAAGAATAGCACCCACAGATTACTGCGGGTGTCATCATCATCATCGGCCGCAGGCTCTCCGGGAGAGAGGTGGTGGTGGGGGGGGGGGGGGGGGGGACGACGACAGTGATGGGAATAAACGGGACCTGCACGGGGGAACAGCCAGATCGGAACTCTATAGGCAACACACAACACAAGTGCGTGTTGTTGCAACGACATGCAGCCAGAGTCACCACCACCACGACAGTCGACAACAGCAACAACAACAACAACAGCTTAGTGCAGAGAGGTTGTCTCAGCTGTTGAGGATTCGAGGAATAGATTGGCGCACAGATCCAAGGGCAAGGAGTCAGGACATAGTGAACTTCATGTGCGCATGTTGTGGACACACACAACATGTTATTATAGAGCCGAAGTTAAATAAGATATGATTGCTATATATAACATTAACAAGGCCTATCTGTGTTTATTATATAGGCTAATCTGTGCGTGACAATGCGTGGGCTTGCGTGCATCAGGGCTGCAAAGAATATACACCATCCTTATTTCCTCTTCATCTCGTCCTACAACATTCTCCCTCTCTCTCTGATACCCTATATGCAGGTTTATCTGTCTGTCTGTCTGTCTGTCTGTCTGTCTGTCTGTCTGTCTGTCTGTCTGTCTGTCTGTCTGTCTGTCTGTCTGTCTGTCTCTCAGTGTGTGTGTGTGTGTGTGTGTGTGTGTGTGTGTGTGTGTGTGTGTGTGTGTGTGTGTGTGTGTGTGTGTGTGTGTGTGTGTATGTGTGTGTGTGTGTGTGTGTGTGTGTGTGTGTGTGTGTGTGTGTGTGTGTGTGAGTGTGCGTCTGCGTGTGCGCGGACCCACCTATAGCGTGTGTCGCATGCGAGCGGCGTGTTTGTGTAATAGCATTTCCCTCCTGAATGACTCGCCCAGCCCCATTAAGCCTCGTCGGGAGGTGGAGGCGAGGAGGAGGAGGCTGGCCGCGGAAGCCGACGGCACGCACGCTCCATTAGCGGACCCACTGCCGCGCCGATCTGCCGGTAATTTGCGTAACGAGATGAGAGCGCCCCGGTTAGCGGTCTCCCTGGGTAACGGCCTCCCACCGCCCCCTTATCGCTCCTTGTTTCCGGAGCGCAGCGCACACACACACACACACACGCAGCGCACGCACACGCACACACACACAAACGGGCACGCACACACGGTCACACACGCACGCACGGACGCACGCACAGACAGGCGTAATGACATTCCCGACTCCCCGACACAAAGACAGATAGGCGCGCGCGCACATGCATTGCACATAGAGAGAGAGAGAGAGAGAGAGAGAGAGAGAGCGAGGACACGATCGACCAGTCACCGCTCCTCTCTCGCTCTCTGTCATTCTGCGGAGCCTTAAGCATCCACTTACGTTTTCCATTGATACACAAGCGCCATCGTGTGGACGTGATTGTATTTTGTTTTTTATATACATCGGCATCATATATGAACTGCAGGCTTTTAAATATAGGCCTATAGTAGATAGTAATGTAAGTGTCTGTTCTGGAGAATTTGTAGAAATCCAGGAGAAATAACAATGCAGGAGTTCTGTAGGAGATGTGTTCTGGAGAGAGAGAAAGAGAGAGAGAGAGAGTTAAAGGTCGCAGATAGATTACTAGGAAAACTTGCAAAACTTCAGTCGTTCGGTCGATCACGCCTCCATACATGGTTGCCAGGCCATTATGCCTCGTGACGTCACGCCTACATGTATGCCCATATATATGGAGATCCCTGACGTCGTCAATAGCCCATATATGGGAATGCCGTGAGTCACGTCTCCCTCATACCTTCACGCCTCGTGACACGCTCCATATATGTGGAGTCGACTATATCATCACCTGGATCTCCATATATGAAGATCACGGCACTGACGTCATCAGACCCTGGATATAGCCAACATGGAGAAGACTGGATCATCACCTAGACCTACATCTGCATATATGGAGTCAGCCATGAGCAAATCTATACATCTGACCTCACTGACACCAGATTAATAGTTTAACTTGTGGAAAAGGCACAGTCGGTATATAGTGCTGTCGCCTCACAGCTAGAAGGTCCTGGGTTCGGTTCCGCTGGGGTTACGCTGTGGTCGCTGCGGGCGTGTTCTCTCCTCCACGTCATCAGTGCCCATACCAGAGGCGGGGTTGGCGAGAGGTCCTTTCTGTGTGGAGTTTGCGTGTTCTCCCCTAGGGTATGGGTACCCTCACCCTGACAAAAACATGCATTAATCCTGGTCTCTAAAGTCTAAACTACCTCCCCCTGGCCAGCCGGGGCGCCTGATGGAGGGGAAAGGAACTGGTCCTTCCACGCGCTACGTCCGGCCCGGGGAAACTCTCCCCTGTCAGGGGAAAAGAAGCAGCTTGGACTCCTCATGCATAGAAGGAAGCATGAGGTCAGTCCGCGGCCCACCCCAGGTTGGCAGAGGAAGTGTAGCGGAAAAATAAAGTCCATATGCATGCCCAGGGATCTCTGTTATGCCCATATATGGAGATCCCTGATGTCATCAATTTAAGCCCATAAATATGGGAATGTCAATATACAGTATGGCCATATTTGTGACAGTCTCATGATAACCAGTGTTGTTGCCGCGACCCGAGTCACACTTGCAAATGAACCAAGTTGATACAACACATGGATCTCTCTAGAGAGAGAGAGCGATACACACACACACACACACACACACACACACACACACACACACACACACACACACACACACACACACACACACACGCACGCACACACACACACACACACACACACACACACACACACACACACACACACACACACACACACACACACACACACACACACACACACACACACATATATATAAAAGGGAACCAAACCGAATAGAATAAATTGAAGTTACAGTACAGTTACAGCACCTTCGAGATAGCCTACCTGTCTGTATTATATAACAGCCTGTTATATAAATACAGACATAAGTAAGGGAATTGCCACAGTAGATCGAGCAGATGATAAAGTTGCCCTTGGCTTCCTATCTTAAAACATGTCTATACTTGATGGACCTGAAACCTCTCTTTCACCTGACTCTTATTCTCTCAACACACACGCACGTATGCACGCACGCACGCACGCACGCATAATCCCATGCAGATCTTAATCCTCACCATGTCTACCATTAACCCTTAACCTTAACCCTCCTCTAATTCGCCTTATAAAATTGACCTTGTCCTGCATAAAACAAAAACAAAAAAACAAAACAATCACCGTTATTCAAATGCCAAAGAGAACATACAAGGTCAGGTTTTGATAGACTGATTTACCATTTGTTTGTTCCTGTAACAGTGCAACTCATGCTCAATGCAGAACCAAACACACAACTTGAAAATAGGTAGCCTATAGGCTACTTAACATATAGATTAAGACTATAAAAAATATAGTCATAATCTAAACATTATTATTTATTTTAGTAGCCAATGATATTTTCTCCCCAATTTAGTCGTTATGCCTATACTCCACTGCACAACACATTTCTGTGTTGTGCAGGTTATGCTGTCGTAGAACCTATACTGACTGACCTGCCATGAGTGAGGAGCCCCCACCGGGAGGATGTGTAGAGAGCCTACTCCTCCCGCCCAACACTCCCCGCTGACAGGTGCTGTCCCAGGATTAGGTACAATGGCCATTATCACCCTTCTTGCCCGGCTTCCCTCACCCGAAGGCCCAAACTCAGGCCAATTGTGTTTGTATCTATAGACGCCCGACAAAGCAGGACACACCACTGTGGATGCGAACCCACAACCAGAGGTTGAAACTTACACAACAAATTGACTGTGTAGCCTACATTAAGGTAAGGAGCATATTGATGGCATATTGATTGGCTGAAATGTTGGCTACCGCTATACAGCATATACTTTCAAGTACTCAATTGTTTTACTTAGTAAAAGTACCAATACTACAATTTAGAACTACTTCGTTACAAGTAAAAGTACGGAATTGAAAATGTACTTGAGTAAAAGTACAAAAGTGTCGGCATCAAAATGTACTTAAAGTACTAAAAGTAAAAGTATTCATATTGCATATATATGTCCAATTTAAGTTCAAAATGTGTAGAAAATCTATTGAAAATAGCTGATGTATTAAAGTCGCCAAAGTAACTAGTAAATATAACGTTTTCAAATAATTGCAGAGAAGTAAAAGTATAAATTTTTGCTCCGAGTGGAGTAGAAGTAAAAGTACTGGAAATTGGAAATACTCAAGTAAAGTATAAATACCTCAAAATGGTACTTAAGTACAGTACTTAAGTAAAAGTACTTAGCTACTTTCCACCACTGTATACAGCATACCTTCATGTGATGAAGCATTACTCAACAACCTACATTCATAACAGAATCGTTACACAGGACCCAGTCGCACTACATTGTTATTGTGAATATTTATTGATAATAAGACCACTGGCGGTGCCTTGGTCAACAGCAGATAGTAGCATGGTGTGGTTCGTGTTTGTGAGTGTCTGGTGACATCATGAGTAAGCTGGATGGTATTACAACTCAGTATTTACATTAAGTTAAGGGCATAGAAAGAAGTGGGATAAAGTGGCAAACATTACATTCAACAAACAAATTATCAGATTTCTAAGCGACCCCGAGGAGGCTTTTAATGATATAGCAAGTCTGAATAATAAAATAAATAAATAAATCAGGCATCCCCAGGAATCAAGACTGAGACTCACACATTATCAAACAGAAACTTTCTCCCACAGTCAAGTTGATAAGATTGAATGGCACACGCACGCACGCACACACGCACACACACACGCACGCACACGCACGCACGCACGCACGCACACACACACACGCACGCACACACACACACACACACACACACACACACACACACACACGCACATACAAAATCAGATAGAAAATCACTGGGTAAAACAATAGGTTCAGTGTAAACTACTATTAATATACAGCAAAAGTTATACAGTAATCTGTTGCACAAGAAAACAGATTAATAGCTCAGATACAACATTTATATAATTTAGCTTAATAGAATGAGAAACACCACATGACATAAACTACGTGTCCATTACGTATCTACAGAGATAATTATACCATTGATGCGCTTCATTTCATATTGAAGATTAAATATAAGGTCCAAATAGCTAACTAATATATTAATCATAGGTACTGTTTGTGCAGAAAATTCGTAAAACGTAATCATTAGTAGGATATGCCTTTTCATTGCTATCGCTGGTGCCTTTTCAAGATGATTTATAACTCCAAACCATTCATAATCAAATATAAAATGTCACAAAAGGTCTTCACCACCAGCAAATACTGTAAGATAGGACGCAGACTGATAGAAAAATCAACTTCTCGTCTACAAAGTTGTCTTTTAAGTATGAATTCTGATTCTGATTGACCTAGTAACAATTTACAATAAAGTGCTTTTATTAACCTTATCATATGTAAGGGCAATTTTACATGTATGTTTAAATGGTTCACATTTTTTGCAAACCTTGGGAGAAAATGGATGTGTATTTTAACTTTAATACGAAGAAGAGACCAAAAGTTGCAAAGGTGATTAACAAAACACCATTTGGAGAATCTATGTGAAGAATCTATACATTAACTGATACACTAAAATATTCCAAATTGAGGCTTGAAGTGATACCAAAGTGGCAATCAATTTCATGCATCGCTTCACATTTTAATCTGTCACTGAATTGCATATTCAGGAAAAATAAATGTAGGCCTACATTGGCTGTAAAAAATGAAATGCTCTCTAAACATGATCACATTTCTCCCTCTGCTATAACCCTGTTCTTGTAGGCTCGGTTTAGTTTTTTAATCATTCTTAGTAAGTCAAAACCTAAAATGCCATCATCAATATTGATTCTCAATTTTTTACAGATGATCTTTAGGCAGTTATTTTGCTTTATACAGGACAGTGCAGAGCAACAGGAATCAGGAGAAGGGAACTGACATGCAACACAGATCTCCAGCAGGAATTGCTGCCATCATATCATGTGGATCGACGCACATCCGGTCACTATACTGACAGATTTTCAATTAAAAAATAAAATAAAATCACAACCATAGAGAGATATATATATACACCAGTGAGCAAGAGCAAAATCGAACAATTCAAATACGTTTTTTTTTTTTCAAGCTTTAAATATGCCATATCTGTACAAGGATTATGCAGTGACCTTACTTGATGAAAGTCTTGCGGAACATGCTGCACTCATCTGTGGCGTCGAGTTGCCTCCGATCGCCGACCTAAGACCAGCGACGGCGTGTCTACTCGCGCACCAGCTCTCATAAAGCTCACGGGGAGTCGATGCTTTAAGAGCAACTCACACACCAAAGCAGCAAGGTAAAGTATAGTTTCAAAAGCTTGGATGCTACAGCAGTGAGTTAAGGAATGGTGCTTTACAATAAGTTACATTGAGATCTTACATTAAGACAGCAGACAGAGAGACAGAGGGCGAGGTCAAAATTTTCAATTTAGAAGTGTGCTAGCGTTGCAGGAATTCCCCCCTTCCTCTTCTATCAAGGTGCAAGTTTGTCTTCTCCTCTTCACCTCTCTGAAGAAAAAGTAACCGTTATGATTGTGTGTATGTGTTTGTGTGAGAATGTTCATTTTGTATGTGTACAGTATGTATTTCACCTGTCCTAACACAGCAGCTACACCATCTCATACTGGTTGGCTGTAATGATCCTGGATAGGCAGCAAGCCAGCAACATGCCAATTAGCTGAAAGACAGGCAGACAGTTGCAGAACGTTAGGGTTCATTTTCTGTTACATTTACAGATGACAACCACAGACACACAGATACCTGACAATGACATGCATCCTCGGTGATCAGATTGGAAGTCAAATGGGTGAAAATCCATTCAAATATACTGAATTATACGGGGGTAGAACCCAAGATTAATTACATTTTCACCTACCCAGTCCACATTACTCAAGGCGATCAGAAACACGATTTTATAATTTTACACATTAATTATGAAGTGGAAATGCATAGATCGTAACTTAACCCATTCTGTACGGGAACCCATTTTGGTGTCAGCATCATGTCGTGCTTTAGCTATTTAAAAATAGCAGATCTACAAGCTCATAGCGCGCCACCGAGTGGCGCGCTACAAGCTTGTAGGTCTGCTATTTTTGAAAAATTGAAGAACGACTGACATTTTTAGAATCTGATCTCAGGTCAGAATGGGTTGATCAGACCAGTGTGTGTCCAGCGGAAACCTCGTTATGAATCTGATCTCAGGTCAGAATGGGTTAAGACCAGCCAGGCATATTGATTGTTTTGGGGGGGGAAATACACAAATGTAATACAAGAATGTCACAGACAGTTTCCTGTCCATGTAAATCAGGGGTCCAAAACTTAGTGACACGTCAATCAATATTTTTGATTCATTGTGTGCAGTCCTCTGAATAACTTTAGGCAAAATACAATAACAGACCATAAACTGTGTGTGTGTGTGTGTGTGTGTGTGTGTGTGTGTGTGTGAGTGAGAGAGAGAGAGAGAGAGAGAGAGAGAGAGAGAGAGAGAGAGAGAGAAAGACAGAGAGAGAGAAATTAAAAGGAAGCATGCATGGTTTCCTCTTTCAAAACTTCTCTCGCCCAATTTGGCTTGACTTTTATCTTGAATGGCACCTCACGGCTCACGCCTAACTCAAATCAATCAAAACCTATAGCACAGGCTCTGCACTTAATCTCCAGCAAGCAAACGCAAGACCTCCAGAGAAAAATAAAGTTATATTGTTTGGTAGCCATAAACATCATCCCGTCTAATTGCCAATTAAGTACCGGATGCCATGGACGACAAGATGTCTTCCCTTGGGAATTCAAAAAAAATATATATATTCTTTAAAAAATATATTTTTTTTTCATCCATATTTAGAAAATTTCTCTAATCTGGTGTACGTACATTACATGCATAATAGAATTACAAATTATTTCTTTCTTTATAATGGGAGAATTGGCACTCAAAGCCTAAACTGGTGACCACCAGGTGGCACTGAAAGAGTTAAAGAAAGCACTGTTGGTATCTATGGTGTAGAGTAGACTGTGTACAATATTCAGAATCATACTATTTATTGACATCACTATCACCTATTTCAGTCATAATAGCCTGAGGACTTTAACAGAGCAGAGGACACCTGCTGGTATGTTCAGAACATTTCTAATTCTATCAAAACCACAGAAGGTTTTAACTATAGGCTACATGAACTATAACTACCGGTATAACTCAAATGGTTGAATGTAATGTACATCCTCCTTTTTCAAGTTTATCTCCCGTGGTCAGCACCTCCCCACTATTGGTGTGCACTCCTACCTCTTTGTTTGTTTTGAGTAACAAAATAAAGCTAGCAAACTATGGTAGGCATAACAATTTATAATAGCATCTTTCTAGCCTACAGTTTGGATTTATACTCACCTAGAGTTGGCAAGTTGGCGATCCATACTAATATTTACAGTGTAATGTCATTTTGATTTGACAACTATTCTATACTGAAGGTATTTCATACTTAACGAACAGTCGTGAAAGCAGAGAATTGGCAAAGCCGCAAAGGTCATTTGTCTTTCCTTTTCCCCCATCTTACCTGTGAAAAGGCAATTCCAAACGTCACCCCTGCAATGATGGCCATGTTGGTTTCCATAAACGATGTGACCAACTCATAGCATCCCTGAAACACATGGAAAAGGTTAGAGTGCCGCCATACTGTATCCTAAGTTCCTCGTTAAGACATGCGTTCATGTAATGTGGTCAATAATATTATTGTGCGATATTGTTGAGTTGGCACGATTAAAGTCCAAATTTTAAAAAGCGGTTGCGTTTGCATCATGTCTAAACAAGCAATAGATTGTTTAGGCAACATATTTTTGTTTTAATTATTTTTTTAATTTTTATATGTGGTGACAAATGTTGGGCACATCTTCACCGAAAACTGGACTACAGCCTTTGAATCTGAATCTGAACTAAGTCTGTAGAGCTCCCTCTGGTGGATCAACTGTGTACATCACAGCTTTGAAAGGTAATAGACTAGATATTCGGGTAGCACCTTGTTTACAATCCTGTCTGTGGACCACCACGCTCCACTCTGACCCACTTGAGGCTAATAAAATTAGCAGGGAGGAGATGTGTTCTGGGGTGGAGTTGATTTCAAGGTCAAGGTCAAAGCTTACTTTTAATTATAATTTATACCGTATTTCAAGAGCACTTCTATCTATGAAAGTGGATATTCTAGCTAGACAATTTACCTAAATAAAATGTAATCAAAGTGGATAATCTAGCTAGACAATTTACCTTTTTACAATCACAGTCTGACTTCATGTCATTAACATGTAAAAAGAAAAGATAATGAAATTGCTCCCTTGAGGAACATTAATGGTTGTTGAATGGGGTCTGACTCTGCAAGCCTTAACAGCTGTGACGTATTTCCTAAATGGGGCTGGTTGAGCCAATGACAGCGATGCTTGGGTGGGGGCGAATTCCCCTCGAATCTCCCCCCTCCTCCGGTGCATGGTCCAACCTACCATCGCCTACGGCAAGTTGCAACAAGGCAATGCTGAATCAGTTTCATGTGCCTGTGTCCCGCGTAAGCCACCTGCTGTGCAGTGGTCATCTTTACCGCTAGGATTCCTCAATTGTTTTTCATTTCATCATGATACATTCGCAATGTTTTCAGAATGTATCATGTCCCTATTATTCATATCAATCACGTTATTCTAATTAGCGGCCTATAATAAGACTTCTCACAGTCTGGCAATGGTATATATCACCAGCCTTAGAAAATGGCAGTAGTACAGTAGACCTTGTGCCCAACCCTGGTGTAGCAGTGTGTGTTCCTAAGGGCCTTTGCACGACCTGGGGGCATACTGTGAATTGTTGAGATTGGTTTAAAATTCATTTTGCTTTCTGGGCCAACTGTTTCTCCCAGCAGAAGAAAAGAAAAACCTCTTTGCTGATCTCGAATCATCCATTTAGACTATTGTTGTCCTTCAGAGATAAATGAAAATGTATATTTGGAAAAGACAAGCAACAAGCCACTATACCAACCAAACAAGTGCTTTTTGTGTCCCTTTTCACTCTGTCTTTGGGCTCTCTAGTATGGTTTAGATATTATACCTTGCTTCTCCTTTCCTTGTTATTGAAGTTATGTGTGAAGTGCACGATTGTGACACTTATACTGTATAGAAAACACACTTTGATAAACAAGTATGACAGGATTTGATTTATTACTGGCTGACATAAACATTCATGAATACATAATGCCGGTTGGGCCTGCTTTCTATAGCTGAGCGAGACTGGCAAACAGGCCCAATGACAAATGAACAGACGGGCAGCCTGACTAACAGATAGATGAACGCAACGCACGCACACACGCACGCACACCCGCACGGACTCACGTGCGCACTCAAGTGCGCACGCATCACACTGACCTGGTGGTAGACCTTGTTTGGGGATATAGTCGCGTTTCGCAGATCGTCTGGGCTGCAGTCGGAGGAGTTGAGGCAGCAGCTTGGAGGAAGGCCATTGGCCGGGTAATACACACTACCAAACCAGCTCGTGTAGTTATACACCCCACAGCAACGCAGCTAGAGGGGGGAGAGAGAGAGCGGAGTATATTGATTGTTATGGTTTTGTTTTGGTGCTGTAGGACAGTTGTTATCATTTAATGGTGATTCGTGGAACTTACGCTGCGCTGCAAATTGTCCACAGAGCGGCTCGTCTCGTCATTGACGTTGTAGTTGAGGACTGCGTCGGTGTACGTTCTCAGAAAGGTTCCCTTTATCTAAAACACGTGAAAAAACAAACACACACACGCACACGCACACGCACACACACACACGCACACACACACACACACACACACACACACACACACACCGTAGTGACAGTGAGTCATATGATTTCACCATTTGTCTGAGAATGTCATTATGTCAAGTTATGTGATGGTGAAAACTGACCTCATGACGAAACACAAATCCGGAGATGCCAGCCACTAGTTCAGCCAAGAAGACCAGAGATAGGAACATAGCATACTGCAGAGAGAGAGGGTGTGTGTGTGTGTGAGAGAGAGAGAGAGAGAGAGAGAGAGAGAGAGAGAATGAAGCACAGGGGATCAAAGATTTGCATGGCTTGCATTAATAAAAACCTCTCCCTTACAGCAAGTCTGTATCATTTGCCTATGTGCATTTACAGTTGCTCACTTATCCTCCCATGCGCGTGCAGCCACCCCCCCCCCCCCCCCCGCACCCCCCCACCCCCACAGACACACACTCTAACACACGCACGCGTCGCAAACACACAGCTAAGCAAATTGCCCTCCAGCGTCCTATTGGATTTCCCATCCTTTTCTCCCTGATGGGGGTCAACTGTTGTTTCCCCCGCTCAGGTGACTGAAGGTCTAATTAATCAACTTCTAGCAGCCCCTCCCTCCCCCTCTCCCTCCCTCCCTCCCTCCCCCTCTCCCCCTCTCCCCCTCTCCCCCTCTCCCTCTCTCTCACCAGCTTGAGCATCCACGGGCTCCCCCTGCAGGTGGCGAAGCATCCAAACAGGCCGAAGACGATGATGACGGTGCCGGTTCCGATGAGCACGTACGGCGCATTGGTGGGGTTGTCGGCTATCAGAGAGATGTACGGGCCCAGCATCATCTTCCCCCATACTCCCACCGCGAGCAGGATGGCTCCTGTTATCTATTAGCGGGAAGAGGGGGGGGGGGCAGGGTGAAGCAAGAGAGGAAGAGTAGTGGACAGAGTGGGGGGAACGAGAATCAAAGAGGAGGAAAGATAGCCTTTATCTGTCCATTGTCCCGCCATACTGCAAACGGCCATGTTTTAGTAGCCTATGGTGAGGGTCGAAGAGGAATCAAGGTGGGAAAAGAAAAGTGAGTAATCAAGGGAGCGGACAAGATAGAAGCAGGAGGAGGGGACAGGGAAGACATGTTGAGGGACATTCATCAGGAGCACGGGATGGCAATCACCTGCTTTATGTAATTACGTTCCCATTTCACACACACACACACACACGCACACGCACACACGCACACACACACACGTGCGCGCTCGCACGCACACAAATACATATCCAAACACAGACACAAATGCAGCCTATGCATGATCGTGAACAAAAAAACAGACACACACACACTTTGCACACATTCACTCATGCATACATTGCTCACACACAGCATGCACGTGCACTGCACACACGCGCGCGTGTACGCACGTCGCACACACACACACACACACACACACACACACACACACACACACACACACGCACGCACGCACGCACGCACGCACGCACGCACGCACGCACACACACACACACACACACACAAAGAGAG
Source organism: Protomyctophum parallelum (assembly GCF_964188405.1). Classification (NCBI taxonomy): domain Eukaryota; kingdom Metazoa; phylum Chordata; class Actinopteri; order Myctophiformes; family Myctophidae; genus Protomyctophum; species Protomyctophum parallelum. The sequence continues at coordinate 41,629,515 of NC_139707.1, read as the reverse complement.
GGGGGGGGGCGAATCAAAGAAGGCCTTTGATGCATGGCGAGACTCTTCCTCCTGTTGCGCCTCTCTTAGCATTTCAAATGAAGGCTGCAGATAAAAGAGCATGTTGTACGAGGAAACTGAACGGCGTGTGTCTCAGCTGGGCTACGTCTTACTGGGATGGGGAAGGACAGAGGGGTGTGGAACGGGTGATATTGACCCACCCGCCTGCTAGTGAGGGTGCCAACTCCACTACGTCCCAACGCATGCACACGGCACGCGCGCACACACACACACCCACACACACACAGAGGGCATCAACAGTTTATAGGACGACAATTTTATCAATTGCAATTTGTGGCCATTTTTTTAAACCCCTGAAGAAGAAAACAGCAGACATGCAAAGTCACAACCCTTTCTAAATACCTCATCGTAATCCTAATTGTTTGCGCTTGTTTTTATGCAGGCCTATGCAAGTCTGTCCTTTGTTTTGTATTGTAATGTGTTCTTAACGTATTAACTGTTGTGTATGTTGTGAGAGGACCACAATGGAAATAAGTCTTAGGTCTTTATTGGGTTACCCTCAAATCAATCTACCGGTAATCAAATCACCCCCAAAATAAAGCACAGAAGTCTGACATTATACTGACACTAGAGGGGGTGTATACGTTGGTTAGACATACTAACAGTGTGGCCGGGTTCCATGGCAGTTAACTAACCCGTAGCTCCAGACATGTGTGGCAGATTAAAACTAACTCGTGGCAGGTTAAAACTAACCCATAGCTCTGACATGTGTGGCAGATTAAAACTAACCTGTGGCAGGTTAAAACTAACCCGTAGCTCCCGACATGTGTGTGCGTGCGTGTCTGTGTGGGTGCGCGCGTGCGTGTGTGTGTGTGTATGTGCGTGCGTGCGTGCGTGCATACGTGCGTGTGTGCCCGTGTGTGTGTACCAGTCACAAGGAGGTCCTGATTTGAGGTGGGCTGTGTCTTTGATTTGTACATGGAGCAGGCATTCCAAGATAAACATTCCAGCCATTACTTGGAATCATAACAAACCTTGGGTATCGATGTAGGTTCGTCATACTGATATTTGGAAGCCTGGGCCATGTACACATACTGTCCACGAGTGGCCTAACATTAGCTGGCATGACAAAGAGCAAAGCCAAACAACTTGCCAAATACTGCTCTGTTTCGGCTGTTCTAGGCAGTTTGTCTGTGTGGAGAAGGTTCCATGTGTATCCTTAGGTGCTCATGAACTGTCAACCAACCCTGTTATATTTATGTCCCTCCATAAAAAATATAAAATAAAGGCGAAAGCCACAAAAAAAATTGTGAAATTAATTGTAATTTGCAGATTCAAATAAAGAACTAAAGTGTCTGTGTGTCCTGTCCATGACGTTAAACTGCTCCATTCTCACTGTGCAATTGTGGGCTTTTAGACGGCTAAATGGCCGTCTAAAAGATAGGGTAAAAATAGTCTTGAAATGAAAGTTTTTTAACAGTCTAGGCTTATATTGTTTCAACGTGTTTCAATCTAAGCCTAGACCGCTAACACACTTTAATTTTAAGACTAATTTACCCCAATTCTTTTTTCCATTTAGCCGTCTATTAGGCTACAAAAATGCTCAGTGGGTTGTGACTACCATGCACCGTTAAAGTAGTGGTTGCAGATTTAACAGCCAATGCTGCCTGGTGCCTCCAGTGAGCAGCTACCAGGAAGAGGGCCGTTGGACCTGGCCTTCTATAGCGGTGTGTCCGTCCGCTGTCGGAACAACAGTGGGTGGATTCCGGGCCCATGCAATGCATGGATGGGATCAGCTACGCTACAGAGAGTGCTTTGACACTGTGTGGCAATGCAGGAGTGGACTGGGGACTGCAGGGTTCAGCCTGGGACATGCCCGCGGACTGGTTGTTGGAGGGGGCCTTGACAACATGGGATGCCTACGCAATGACATGCCTTGTGCCATGACATGCTTGTTGTTGTATCATGAGGACTGAGGACATATGCCTCGGTTTTGTGGATGTAACATTGATGCACCTGAAACATGTGTCCTTGTGTCCTGTGTGTGTGTGTGTGTGTGTGTGTGTGTGTGTGTGTGTGTGTGTGTGTGTGAGAATACATTTCTCTTTCAGTTATTCACAAGTGTTTAAGTTAATGTTGTCCACAGGGCTTGATCTAATAAGTCGAGAATAAAAAAAGAGTTTGCACACCAGGTGTGCGTGTCTTCTTGGCTGTTTTCCAGCCTCCGTTGCCACTAATAAGTACAAATCGCAGCGACAAATAGCTGGCCATTTGGTTTTCTGCCATCTGTACCTCAAAGCTATTATTGCTTCTGTTTTCCGTGGTTTGGAAACTATGTTAACTGTGATTCAATTAGACCTCAATGGGAAGGCAGTGCATTTCTGCACTTAATGAACAGGCAAAGGTTCTTTCGGAGTCCAAATCACCAGGCGCTGGCCTGCCCTTTAACAATGTCTTGGGTCCTATATCATTCACGGTGCCATGAGGTTACAATTATGGTTTCACATCTTGTGCGAAGCTGAGGAACCACCTTTGATCTTGTAACAAGCACGTCCCTATAGAGCAGTGGTTCTCAACCAGTGGTCCGGGGGGCCACCAGTGGTCCTTGAGGGGGTTCCAGGGGGTCCCCCAGCTAAATGATGGAGAGTTGGTAACCAAATGGACCCTTATAGATCTTTACCTCTTGAGAGTGTAGCCATTTGGGTCCATTTGGGTTTCACTTTACGCTCTCAAGAGTTGTTAAACATCTGCAATACTGTTCATTTACAAGAAGTCCACACAATAATAATAATACCCAACGATAATAAAATATTCTTTGTTTTGGGTGTGATAGGCATCAAAATGGTGGTCTGTGGCTCAAATGACAAATAAATAATGGGCCTTGATATATGAAAAAGGTTGAAAACCACTGCTATAGAGGGCTTTCTAAAGATGTGTGTTCAGTGTTTGAAGTAATACCAATGTTGTGGTATATGTACATATGCCACTATACATCCTCACACAGCATTCTCTATTCAACTACACGACGGAGTCAGGACTTTGGTCGTTGATTTAAGACGACAAAACGTCCTACATTTCCAGGGCAAACGTTATTCAATATTTGACTTAATATGTATAGGCTATACTCAATGCAGAGGTACATGTTATCCATCACTTGACTACTGATACATATTAATATGTGATGACTGCCTATACACTCCTTTAGTTATCTGTGATAATGGCTGCACACTAGGACAGCTTTTGGTGACATGTGTAGGCCTGTACTGTTATGACGGAATATCAAATCACCACCAACAATATTCTCTCCTTTCATTAATGGCTTCTCTTGTACACAAATGAGACTATAGCCTGCCAAACCTGGAGCGTTCACTCTAACCACTAGTACCTACATTATATACTTTTCTGACCGGGGTCTCCCAGCCAGGGGTCTATACCTTACCTCCGCTGCTCCTTTTTCCCCCTCTACACCTCCAGAAATCTCCTCTCCAGAAATAGCCGATCAACAAGCTAGCTATCTGCTATTTCTGCTGAATGTTTGCCTACCGGTATTTTTGCTGCATGATCGCTGAATGATCACCTATTGTTATGTTGTTACACGTTTGATCTATGTATTACTATTTTACCAATGACCAGCTCAGTGGCCTTGTGGTTATAGTGTCCGCCCTGAGACTGGGAAGTCGGGGTTCGATCCACGGCCGGGTCATACCAAAGACTGGGACCCAGTGCCTCCCTGCTTGACACTCAGCATCAAGGGTTGGATTGGGGGTAAGTCCCTGTGACATACTAGCGTCATGTCCAGGGGGTGTATACTTGTACATCAAGCTGCCTCACGCTACAGAAACAGGAGATAGGCTCCTGCCCTATGGGCCTCATGGCTCGGCAAGGCTACTTACTTTATATTACCAATGCTGCTATACAATGAATGTCTGAGGAGCCGGAAATAAAACACATTTTACTCTCTCCTACCCATGTACACAAGACGCAAAGACCACCTTGTATAACCTTGCAAGCCATGTTGTAGCCTAACCTTGTATCAAATGACCAGAATATAGGTTCACGTGGTATAAGGGAATTCAAATAAAGTATACGAGTTGCAGGGGCCACTCGGGACGCTTCTTGACTGTTACAGCATTCCAAGCAGGCTCAAACCGCCCGCTGCACGTTTTGTTTGAAACTCAATGCCACGCCGGGAACCCTGGTTACAGCACAGGGTTTAAAACAGGTCACCCCCATTCCCACCCCACCCCCTCTCCCTGTTCCCATAAAGGAACAGGAGGTGTCTGCATTAAAAATGTGATCATGTGAACAACGTACGTACTCAGGAGTCGTTCAACTTTAAAACATACTGCACATGATGGATTGGAGATATATAGGCAATCACCAGAGCCCGGAGGACATTATCTACCCAGGACAAGCTGGCCCCTTACTGTAGTGTCCTTGACATAAAAACGGTTTTCTGTCTTCTATAGATGAATTCAGAAACGGGTCTCATGGTCGCAGCTTACGTATTTCCTGTAGGCGGACTCGACATAGCTGCAGGGTTTAAAGTAAACCCTCACCAGGCGCACCTCTTCTACTACAGTGAACGGTAGAGTGACTGATGTTAGTCTGCCTCAAACGTTACTCTTACTACTAACACTAACATTACAAAGATGCCCAGAACATCGAGATGAACCTGTTTAGTTTATGGCTGCTCCAACAGTAGTGGCAACATAAAAAAAAGGCTTCTGTACTTTATACCTCATACTTTAAATGCTTAGTATGAGGTATATATTTTTTTAATGTTGCCACTACTGTTGGAGCAGCCATAAACTAAACAAGTTCATCTCAATGTTCTGGGCATCTTTGTAATGTTAGTAAACACTCCCTCTCTCTCTCTCCTCATGACCCTCAGAGGTGAGAGGGGCCCCAGGGATTAATGATTGGGGGGACCACTTCCTTGCTCCATGCAATCATCCCTTGTTGGAAAGACATCTGAAATCTGATCATGTAGACAGAAGAGAGTGCTAAGACCGCCCAGACTAAATATAAATGTTCATATCTGTGACACTGACACATGACTGCATGTCAGGGAGAGACAAACCTTCATCAACCTTAACCAGGAAACGGGGGAGCATGTCGGGGTTAGTAGGGAGTATAGGCCTACTAGTACTAGCTATATTTAATTGACAATGCCAGTTATCAGAAGCATAAGTGAAATCCAATAGTGAGCTACACTACATAGTGTATAAAGTACAGTAGCCTACATTAACACTGCTTGGCTATTCTGTGTTCTGTGGTCTCATGTTCAGCACTGTGCATTTCACACTATCGTTTAGTAAATAGTAAGTTAGTAACTATAATATTCTATTAGTAGGCTAATCCAGATGTAAACAAAGGGGTAGCCATGATATTGAAAATGAAATAGAACACAAGAGATATTTTTTCATTGGCTTGCAAAGCAGATACTGTATATACCTGCATCACAATCGGTTACATTTAATTGCACATAATATAGACAGAGCAATTGAGTTTAGTGATATTTGTAAGCTATATAAAAAACCAGGGAAATCACGTTGTGGATAATTAAACATCTGTGTTTTTGGAATCCTATATAAGAATTTGATTTAGCCTATATAATTATATATATAAAGCCTACATAATTCTGCCATATTTTTGCTACAATTAATTAGGCTATTTTGGTAAAAGAAAAAATAAATATATATAGGACTATATCTTCCTTCAAGATCAATGTGCGACAGCGAGGACAAAATTATAGGCTATAGTTTATCATGGATGTATAAAGGGTGAAATGTGCTGTCCCTTTATTCGATAAAATGTACAGTATAGGACAAATAAAAAAACACGCATTAAATATTCAGGCAGGCTACGCCTAGACACGATTAAAATTATTTCATGGTGGTGATGCGAAAAACATGAAATGGCAAACACTGTCGATGTGAGATATGGTGCGTTGATTTCTGTGACAGCAACGCCTTATATCTGAAGATGGAAAAGAGGTTATATCATCGAGGCTATACTAATAAAAAACGTAAAGGGTCGGGAGTCGTCCGAGTCGAAAAACGCACGACCCCGACAAAAAGCAAGGCCATCGACGCAACCACCAAAAACATAGTTTACATAATAACGTGATAATAAAATAACGGTCGCACTGGTCGTCACACAGAGCACGATGATGCTGGTACCGTTGTTCAGATGAATGATGAACACGATTCGAGGCATTGTATAGCATTTGCTAGTCTACTGAATAACAATACAAGAAAAGCAACATACCCAAAACACGAAGGAGTAGACGATGAGGAGGGTTTTTAGGCAGGTTATCACTGGTTTGGTCTCCATGGTTGTCTCGTCGTATAGCCCTACAATAGGGGGTATAGCCAGGGAAACGTCTGTGAAAATCGCTGTGGCGTGTTGCAGCCAGAGAGCCCGCAGACGCGCTGATGCACCCACACAGCGTCACAGAAACAACGCATCCACCAGCCTCTCTAAAGGCAGATGGAATTTATGTATTTTAGTAGGGCTCTATAGAAGGTGATCCCTCTCTGGCTGCTTTCAGTTCCCAGAACAATGTAGATTCAGTGGAGTAAATAACGTATTAAACATTTTTTGACACGGTAATAATGGCACTTTATTCTGATTATCAGCAGTGAAATGGTTTAACATAGTAGCTGCGTGTTAAAAAAAATAACCGTGTCTGTTGTCATATCTGGGAGCGCAATAGCTACACTACGTAGATTTACTTACTCTCTTTTCCGCCACAGTAATAAAAACATATCTTATTCTTACACCAACACCACATTTTAGATTTAACCGCCTTATCAAAATATTCATTCAATCAATGTGAGGGTGGGGGAAAAAATAAAGTACTAGCAACCAAATAAATAAATAAAAGAAATAGAAATTTTTTCAGAGGTCCAGCAGGGGGCCCTATACTTCAGATCCGACTGAACTATTTCCACTCAAATACTGCCAGAATAACAAGTAGCCTAAGCCTACATGGTTGGTAATCGGCGCACATGCCTTTGGCTTTGCAGACTTGACCTTATAATGGAATAGGCAGTGCAAATAACAATTATCTGTAATATCAGTAGCTAGTATAAGCTAATCAACATCAGCAGTCTGTCTGCTGACGAGCGTCAACAACAACCAACTGTTGTAACAATTAAGCCACACATTGCAGCCACCACAACCTCACCCTGCTGGTATGAATTCCATAGCATCTGTTGAATCCCGTCCTCGTCTCTGACTCATTCTCCAAACTGCTCATCTCCCATCTGCACTGCTCTAAATCCCGTCTGGCTGGACTCCCAGATGATTACAACTCAACCAAAAATTTGCTGAAGCCCACCTTGTGTTCAAACTCCCTGAACTCTTCGCCACCCCCCTGCACCGCTACAAATGACTGTGCAGATGCACGTGTCAATTTCAAGCCCTTGACTGCCAGAGGACATTTACAGACTATGACATTAATGCATGATCCAGCAAAAGACACCATGCTTCACCAGGCTTCTGAGTGGTGGAATGACCTTGGCTTTCCACCACAGCAGTTACACCCCATGATCTTCTCTTCCGTTGTGCCCGTCTGTGTAATGAGAAGGGTGTATTACACACCCTTCTGCAATACCCTTCCATGCAATGTATTGCATTGGTGAAAATAAAGGTGCTGTAGTGTAAATAGCCCAATTTGCCCCAAATACAACAGAAACCAACATGGTACAGAATGAAATTGGTCATAGAAAAAAGTAAGAAAAAAAACCCATTCCAAAACAGCCGAGCATATGGAAAGGAAACATCTGTCTAAATGTTGTGCAAAATGTTGCTCACTCAGATGCTGCATTTAAAAAAAAAAAAAATCACTTAGAGCTGGCTGGACGGATGGTACATGGTACATTGGTACAATCTCAATGTGAAGCATCATACCTTCACCAGATACAACTAGAGGGAATAGGTTGAAGAGCGAACTGAGATATTATACCACACACAGCTAATATTTACTTGGTTGGCTATTTCCAAATGAAACCATCCAACCTGGTAAATGTAATCCCACCAGTTCCAACTTCCAACCCATTCCTTGGTTGGATATCATTGCTGTAAACTAAAGGCTTTGAGAAAGTGTAATCCACCATAATGTACGAGTCAGTTCCCACTCCTGCAGGTTCCGTTTTACCTACAGACAGTATACCAGAGACCGTACCATTCTCACAGATTTATTTCCTTTAAGTATCCACTCCCTCTTTCCCTTTGAGCAATACTGGCCAGAATGTCACATATTAGACAAACTTAGTCTGTGTAATATAATGACTGAATGATATTTAGATTGTTAGTACAATCCATGTCTTCTCATTAAAATGAGTTTGAGGCAGCTGAAAATACATTACAATTTCCAGTATGATTTTGTCAACATCAATAAAACATAAAACAAGTATTTCAGAGTTATAAAACAGACCCAAACAGTGCAAGCTATAAGCAAGCACGCATGTTTACACTAACATTAGAAAATCTTCACTTTGTGAAGATTGTTTCACTTTATGAAACTCTTGAATGAAACTCATATTATACATTAAAATAAATAAAAGCAAAAGGAATGAATGAAATTACTTATAAGACACACACATGTTAACAACAGGCTTAGTGAAGTCAAATGGCCATTAGTGCATTGCCAAATGAAATATGATCACATTTACTACAGTAGTACCTCGACATTGTGGTTGTGGGGGGAAAAAGCATTCATAATTTGATAATCAATTATAGCAAACGGAGGCCTCACAAATACTTTCATATGTGGTAGTGGTATAGTCATTCCTATTGAGAAGGTGCTCAATCTCAATCAATCACTGACTCGGCTACATTAAACACTATGGTGTGTATGAGTATGCGGTGCATCTCTGTGTGTGTGTGTGTGTGTGTGGTAATGTGCATTCCCTGGACTATCTTTTGCTACGCTAATTCTTAGAGTAAAAGGTTCCCATTCCCAACACTAGAGAAACATGACATTCAAGTACAAAGTCTGACCTGTGGCAGAGGGTTAGGGTCAACTCAAATAACCTCAAATTGACCCTTTTCCACCTTAGGTCAACAAAATCAGTCAGCGCTGCTAATACAGTGATTACATGAACATTCACGTGTGGATTCTCACAGCACACCGATGTGCAGCCAACAGCAACGGCATGGTTAGTGGAAGTGGAAGCCAAGTCAATCAATACATGTTTTTTGTCACAATTCTCCTTCAAAAAAAGGCACGGACATCGTGATCTCAGCTTGATCCCTTTGCCCACCAGGCAGCTGTTGTACGGCAGTCTACTCCAGTTGGTGAGCACACTCTCCCATAACAAAAATCTGTCCCCTCTGGGTCTCACTGTAGCTCCCCCCTCCTCATCTACACAGATCCAAATTCGGCCATCCAGACCTCGTATTTCTCCAGGTCGGCAGCAGAGACAGACTTGGAGATCTTCTTGAGGGTCATTGTGAAGTCCTCCATGGTTACAGGCATCTGCAGTTCGTCTTTGGGCAGGGCTCGGATCTCCTCCGGGCTCAGGCCCTGGATTCGACGACGCATGGCCATCATGGCTGCATCTCTGGGTGGCAAAGAGAGGCACCGGGGCATTAGGACCTGGGGTCCACCTATGCTTTCTATGGCATAAGCAGCTCCCGGCGAATCTAGACGCAGCTGCGCGACATGAGACTAAGTAATTAGAGCGACAGAGAGAGAGTGTGTGTAGTTAGGGCAGCGGTGGCCGAACGGTTTGCGGAGCGGTCTTGATACCGGAAGGTCGCCAGTTCGAATCCCCGGACCGGCACGTTAAAATTACCACCGCTGAAGTGCCCTTGAGCAAGGCATTGAACCCCTACCATGAAATGTTCTATGAGCAGGGTGTGGCTATAAACAAGCATCTCGAGCTTAGTCCACTTCCCTGGGTAAACAAAGAACTTTGCTTTGCTTTGTGTGTGTGTGTGTACGGGTGTGCGTCAATTTAACAAAGGTGCAGACGATCAGAAATCAGCAGAGAGTGATCGACATTTGCCATGTCGGAAATATAAACGTCTGGGTTTCCGAGGCTACTGGGGCATAAACGATAACTTTTAATATGTTCAATGGTGTTATATGTGGATATGTTTTCTACATACATTTGGTTTCCGCCGCTATCGGTGTATGAATGTGTGTGTGAATGGGTGAATGTAATGCACAATCTATATAAAGCGCCTTGGATAAAGGCGCTATATAAACGCACCATTTACATACCGTACTAGCAACTGATACTTAAAATTGGAACATGCTATGTTTTCTTGACACAAAATATGGGTTGCAAATAATCAGCCGCCCACTAGAATGTGAAACTTTTGTGTTCTTATACAGTTCTTCAGGAACAGTATTTTCTAGTTGAGAAGCTTGTCAACTATTGTTATCGTACATCTTTATTCAGTCCTGGGGCCCTCTGAGCTGTGACGCCATGTGGGTCAATACATCATCGCCAGCGAGTAAAGTTACTCAAGCCTACACCGATTGTTCAGGAGCAGTATTTTCTAGTTACTAATTTCCCTAGAGCAGGGGTTCTCAACCTGGGGGTCGCGATCTCCTGGGGAGGCACCAAATTATTTTGGGGGGTCCCCCAGATTTCTTTTTTTTTTTTGCAACTGAATGGCTGGAAAATGGAAAAGAAGAGTTTACATAGTACATGGCCAAAGCATTTCCGGGGGTCCCCAGCCAAAAACGTTGAGAAGCCCTTCCCTAGAGGATCAATAAAGATCTATCTATTATAAACAACTCTCTCTCTCTCTCACACACACACACAAGCAGACCTGCAGACGTTGGTGATGTCTGCTCCAGAGTAGCCCTGGATCTTCTCCGCTATGAAGGCCAGGTCTACATCTGCTGCCACGTCCACCTCCCGCAGGTTGATCTTTAGTAGTTCTACACGGCCCTCCGCTACACGACACAGACACACACACACACACACACACACACACATACTGAGCCTTCAAGGTTCCCCCTGCTGGATCCATTCTGTACTGCATTATATCATTTGATACTGTACCTATTAATTTGTGGATTTGATCTTTTCTCTTTTGCACTGTCATGTGATAACTCACCTGTGGGCAAGGCGATGTAGATCCGCTTTTCCAGCCGCCGCCGAAGCGCCTCGTCGATGTCCCAGGGGAAGTTGGTGGCGGCCAGGACCATCACCATTTTAGATGGGTCGTCGTTATCCATCGCTCCCCCAACACCTGGTTACCAATCGTAGCATACGTTGTTCATGTCATTATACTCCCAATTGACCATTTGCAGACCGCATCAGCGTTTGGAAGCACTCGTTTTCAGTAAAGCAATGTCCTGCTGCCTCCTGCATTATGTGCTAATTCAAAACAGGTGGTACGCCGGGCAGTTGAGTGATATCTAACGAGCACTTCCAAACTGCAACACTTAACACTTAATAATCACCTGCAAGGACAGAAAGTAGCTCATAACATGTCTGCAGTGGATTTTTATGAAACAAACACTTTGAGGATAGAAAGAGGATAATTCAAGCTTTTCGTACAGTTGCAATGTTGGTGAGTTTGACGTTGTGTAATACAATCAGATAGGACTTTTCTGTTTGGATGAATGGGCTGTAATGGGAAGTTGCACCTTTCCATTAACTTATATGGTAAGATGGCCGGGTGTGCATATGGTCCATATTCACTATTAACTCATTCGCGCCACGACACCGCTATCTGGTGGCTGAATTGATACTCGTAGAAGCCTAGAAGGCCACCATTCACTCCAATGTTAACCGTCTTATTTTGAAAGCCGTTTCTCTCGGAAACTGAGAAAGAGGAAGTGAATGATCGCTATGCAACAGGTCCCGTGAATGTTATTTAATTCACCCAAAACATACATTTTGACTCAGATTATATCGTTTATAGAAATGATCTGCATAAACCTATTCACTTCCGTTTTTTTCCGTAATCAATATATATTTTTAAAGTCATGAAAAGATGATCTCGGCGACAAGAGTCCAAGTAGGTAAAGGCGCCAAAAAACGATCTCTATGGCGAATGAGTTAATAATGGCAAATGACATCACCGTGGTAATGTTCCTTTTGCATTTTATTCTTACAGCTAAGATACTGTATATAATGGCATGTAAGAAAATGCAAGTTCAAATATTTTAAAATGACATGGTGGACAAGGTGCCTTGCCTGAACTCTTTACTGTATAGTTTTTTTTTTGTCTTCCTTTTTTGCAGTGCGTTTTCACTGTGTCCATGGTGTGTAAAGCTCTGGCAGCAAATGGAATATGTATGATCCAAGTCCACAAAAAGGACCTTTAGCCACACATACATACTCAAGTACTCACACACAAATATTGTGTAACAGTGTTTATGTGCGACTGTTGATTTGGTTGGGCGGGAACCCCTTTGTGTTTTAAGCATTTATGTTATACTTTAGCTATTGAAAAATAGCAGATCTAGTCCCTGGAACTACATATTTTCAGATGGGGGTCGGCGGCCAATTACATATTTTTGGGGGTCCTTGACATGAGAATGTTTGAGAACGACTGACATAGAAACATGGGTTTTTCAGAAAACTGGATATAGAATCGTCCTCAGGTCTAAATGGGTTAAGGGGGTTGCAGACAACGGGGCGTCGGGGGTAGCCAGGTGGGCTGCAGGCTTCACCTCCACCTGCCATTTCCACGCCAAATACTTCCTCCGCTTTCATGAACGCACCAAAACCTCCCGGGGGTGAGTAGAGTCTGTGAAATCGGCCGTGACCTCAACTATGCCGTCCCCTCACTTCTCTGACCTACTTACCATCCATCTGAACCAGCAGCTCCGATTTCACCCTGCGGCTGGCTTCGTGCTCGTCCGACGTTCCTCGTCTGCCACAGATGGAGTCTATCTCGTCTATGAAGATTGTCGTTGGCGCGTAAAACCGAGCCTTGGACGGAGGGGAAAAAAAATGAACATTAGGAAATCACATGGATTATTTATGATCACACGTCTCTATAAGGGGAACTGTTCCACTGCCACATTGCTACATTATTAATCGTTTGTCACAGTCAGGTGTGCAACTTGCAGACGCATGCCGTACCATCTCGAATAACAGGCGGACCAGCTTTTCACTCTCGCCCCTGTATTTGGAGGTGAGGGTGGATGAGGACACGTTGAAAAAGGTGGTCCCACACTCCGTAGCCACAGCTTTGGCCAGCATGGTCTTCCCAGTCCCTGGAGGGCCAACCATCAACACGCCCTGCGAGGATGGACAGACACAACCCGAAAATGTTACTTAACCCATTTAGACCCGAGGACGACTCCACAAATGCCTTCTAAATCCTGACAGTTTTCTGAAAAACCCCATGTTTCTATGTCAGTGGTGCTCAACCTTTTTCATGTCAAAGACCCCTAGAATTATCTGTTTTTGGTCACAGGCCTCCATCTGAAAATATGTTTTTCCAGGGACCCTCCCAGAAGCAAAGATTTGAGTTATAAACGTTCGCTCTTAAAGAATATATATTCAAAGATTTGCGCCACGTTTTCACGTTTTTTCTCTCTACAAGCTCGTAGCGCGCCGCGCTACGACAGCTTCAACAGCAACAAGTATAACATAATGTTTAAAACACCAAAAGGGGTTCCCGTTCTGAATGCCTGCTATGTTCACTTTTTCTATTAAAAATTATGTTAATATGACAAAATTTTCACCTATAATGAAGAGTACCATCATTCTAGCTGAAACACAACAAAAGGAACGTGAACTGAATTGAATGTATTTTAATAATTCTACATGTTATTGTACTTTGTCTTTTTCTCTCCCAGTTTTCAAAAGCCATGAATTGCAGGTTGCACTTTTAAAAGAGAGCTCACTTTCAGAGTATCAATAAAGGTTTTGAATTAAATTATGCAAATCCACTGTGCATTAAAACCAAATGAAATATTGACCCTCAAATGATGGAATGAGGGAATCTGCCATCAAACTGATTGGCTATGCAGGGCAGGCTGGTACTGGAAGAAATTCCCTGATTGGCCAGTCTGCTGACATTGATAGGCAGGGCATAGCATAACTGAAATGCCTCTATTATAATGAAATTATTATAGAGGTTGATGACACAAGCACACACTCTGGTCAAACAATTTAGAGATTAAGAATTTCCGCAATATCTTTCTTCACACGGTATGTGCAAGCATATTTGTGTGTGTGTGTGTGTGTGTGTGTGTGTGTGTGTGTGTGTGTGCGTGTGTGTGTGTGCGCGTGTGTGCATGTGTGCTGTGTACCTTCCAAGGACGACGAATGCCCTTGAAGAAATCAGGCATCCACATAGGCAACACCACCGCTTCCCTCAGCAGTTTCTTAGCATCCTCCAGATCAGCAATGTCATCCCTGCAATATACACACAATCAGCAATGTTAAGAAAAACAACCACCCGATTGAGGATTTTTAAGCACAAGATGAGAAATAAAATCACACTGGAGAAAGTCTGGTCTGAGGTGGTTAATTTATTCTAAGTTTAAAATGTATACAAGTGATGAACGATCAAGCTCTCTCTTAGTGGGAAAGAGGTTGAGACAGACATGAGCCAAAAATGGACATTCATTGAGTATATCTAGGCACAGAATTAGCTGATAGGTGGGTTTTAAGATGACAGGTTCTAACATAGTGGTAGACAACTGGCATAGAGCCGAGCCAGCAACCAGCTTAAACTAGAACAAGACAGGGTCCCATTGATGGATGTAGCAAAGCTTGACCTGATAAGGTGAAGCTCCTGAGAAGCAAAGGAGGCGCCAGCCAGTGATATAGCATACACTGTTGAACGGCATCTGCTTGCTCAGAGGGCCTTCGACCTTGTCCTCACTTATCAGTTCAGTATTTCTACTCCCTAGAAATATCTAAGCAGTTGGTGTTTGTTCTAGGAACTGCTCGGAAGGTGTAACAGTTGTTGAATGCATTGAAATTGGAGAACAGTATGTTAAAGCGAAAGATTATTGTATATGAACATAGAGAATATGTATAGTCTCCAATCACACCCTCTAGGTCTAAGATCAACATTATGCAGATGCAGGTCAGACAGTGTATACTGTAGCATGCGTGTGTTTGGTCAGACAGTGTGTACTGTAGCATGCGTGTGTTTGGCTAACATACCAGTGTATGTTAGGGGCGCGAGACACAATGTCTCGTTCCAGTGCGTCCACCAGGTCGCTGTCATATCCCGTACCGTCAAACTTCTTCATCTCTCCATCCCCTATTCCATCTCCATTCCCTTTCTTTCCCTGAGAAATGACACGGGGATTTAAATCAACAAGTAAATGCTACGCCGAACACTTACATTCCAAAGTTGTGACATCTATTCTGTGCCATAGAACTGACTTGTCTAGAATAGATTATGATACTCCGTTCTTAAAACAGTTTGACTGTAGATCACGACATTCCCGTCTTTTGTTTTCATAGTTTAATTCGCTGTTTTTGATCACTTCTAAGAGATACATGGTTTCCAGCGGACACAGTAGGACACGTCACAACGTTTGGATCACGTGACCGGAAAAAGATCTGTCACACGAGGTTCTCAGGCTTCTGGGAAATTGAGGCACAATGCAAAGTCAACGAGGGCCAATGGCCGCACCTGTGTGCCGCAGTTCCCAGCTGTTGTTATTGTCGGGACTGTGGAATATTTTTGTACACTATTACAAACGATTGGAATATATTAATTTTCTTTAAACGGACCTACATTAGCGCCGGGATGTTTCTTCAAAGGTTAGTGAAATACTCAGCAGTGAAGGTTATTTAAAAATGTCAATACTCCACAATTAACGTGTTCCTGATCTGACCCATGCACCCAAAAGCCCACCAGGTGACATAACCATTAAGCTTGTTTCATATATAACGGTTCAAGTTGTTACTGATGCCGTTATTTCAGACTTGACTTGACAAGTGGTTTTGAGTTAAAGCAGTCACAGATTTGGCCTTTGACCAATACAAATAGGATATTGTCATAGATTTAAATGCCCAATGCCACTGTAGACAACTTGTATTATATAGCTTTTGTTGTTCTTGGGCCTCAGTGCCTTTGTTGATATTTACAGCACTAGACTCTAGTGACAGCAGACCTTGTCATCTTTGGCCTTGGTGCCACGGGCATCCTTGGGTCCTGGCCGGTCTGCCTTAGGGTTTGTCTGTCCCCGACCTCCGGGCACAGCGCCTCTGTGCTGCAGACCAGGAGAATCCTTCCTCTGTTGCTTCATGCCACTGTTTGGACGTTTCACTGCAGCAGGATTTCTGCATTCATTCATGCACGAAACACGCACAAACACAGGTTAGGAAAATATGCCTCTTGGAACAGAAAACACAGACACTGTAAAGACTCTATAGCTTTGCTGAGTGGCAGTCATGGTGCACCTCCTTGCCCTTATTTTGCAATGACGTAATTGACAATTGAACCTGCTCTGCCAGTTCTCTGTGGAACCTTGATGAACAATGAACATAAAGCCAACGACGTAATTCACATTGCACTCCTAAGGGGACATTAGTTCTGCTTCTGCTCAGTATTTTCTGGGAAATTGTCTTGTTCCATCGAGCCATTGTGTAGTGTCAGTTACCATAGCCAGGGGGTAGATCTACCATTTTGGGCGGGAACTCCTTTTGGCGTTAGCATTATGTTATGCTTTACCTATTTTTTTTAAATCGAAGAACGACTGACATAGAAACATAGCTTTCTCAGAAAACTGTCAGGATGTAGAAGAATTTTTTTTAATCTGATCTCAGGTCAGAATGGGTTAAGTGAGTTATGTGAGTGCCTTGGTGTCTTCAGTTATGCCTGAGAAAGAACCCAAAATGAATATAAGAATGTAAGGTTTGAATTGGTTTGGTGGGGTTGGAGGCAGACCAATCAATCACCACCAACGTACGAGACATTGAGATCCATACAGTCAATGAACCCTACATAAATGCACCTATGCTCTGCAGGGATGGGTGGGGGCCACACATCTGGGTCCTGGAGTCTCTCTGGCTCAAAGTGAGGAGAATAGAAGTCCAGTGGCTTGTCTGTCTTAAAGCTTTCTAGGGTTGCTACGATGCCCTTTACCTGCTCAAACTCCTCCGCCAGCTCATGCCTCATCTGCAAACAAGCAGAAAGAGGGTATTATAGCAGGCCACAAAATGTAACTTTACTTTTACACCACTAGTAGTCATTTTGATATGAACCATTGTGCAATGAGTAAATGATATACACTTCAATAACACTAGATTAAGAGCTGTGGACATGTCATATAGGTTCTGGGATGTTGCCTCACCTGTTGCCATTTGACTTTAAGGGCAGGGTCTCTGAGAGACTGGCAGTGCTTGTGAATCTGTTGAATGACACCCTGGTAGTACACCATGGAAGAATCATAGTTCCCCAGCAAAGCATATTCACGGCCCTTCTTTGCGTTGTCACTTATCTCTGCCAAATTCATACTGGAGCTAGCTGTTGGGAGTGAAGGGATGGACATGGCTGAGTAGTGAAAGTAAACAGGTTTATAGCTACATTTCCATTTGCATTACGTTCTAATAGCAAAAGCAGCAGCCTCGCCTGACGTAACTCAGCTCGGCTTCCATTATAGCTCAGCTTCCATTCATTGAGATTAATCAGTTTCTCATTTTTATTCTTCTATTTCAGATAATGTAACTAACGATATCAGCAAAGAGTATGGGATTACTTCTGAATTATGAACTGCTTTATCGCAGACAGTCCAACGTGATATTGAATGAAACCGCGTCCTCAATACCCATCAGATCAGCATCCTTTCCTTTCAAGTTTAACGTTGGTCGTTACACCCTAACTGTCTCGTTAGCTCTTCCTAGCTAAGCTAATGGTAGCTAGGCTAGGCCACCGACAACAAAACGAATTGCATGGCAACACACAACAACCTTAAAGTTAATCCTATCGGTTTCTCACATTAGTACGTACACATTAGCCAAATCGAACGTCCGACAACTGAAAATCACATCCTCTGTTCCTCTCTAATAATCCTGAATAGAAAATACACATACCTGCTACATGTAGACCACTTGTATTGATTTGATCTGCGGTCTGATGTGAGAGCCGATGTTACCATGGCCGCAAGAGACGCCGTGTGGAGAATGCAATGACGAATGGAAGTGGGTAATGGGTATACGTTCATGCTGCATTTGGGTGACTACCAGAAACTGGGAAATATCAGCTTCAAACGTAAAGGTGTTATTATTAGTGTGGTTGCCCGAATGGGCAACCAGACTCTTGTAACTGTGATACTTTATTAGTGTGGGCAACCAGACTCTTGTAACTGTGACACTTTATTATTTCACTGGAGTAGTCTTTATTTTGACGCTTTATACCTCCCACACTGTACGCTGTACGCACTTGAGCCATATGTCAAAAAATGACCGGAAAAATCGGGAATCGTGTGCTTGTATTTTGTTAAGAGAAATGTTGTATAGTTTAATTGATATGAATTTATTAGTGAATTAAATTTCCCCATTGACATGAATGGGAAAAGGCAAAAATTCACATTCAAGTATTTGTTCCTCGGAGACTGTAATCACTATAGTTACAAAACTTTTAGGGATAATTCAACATTATCCCTAAAATTATTTAACCTTAAAATTTTATCGGTCGGCCTCATGGTGGCGCTATAACAGCCCACTTTACCTTTTGGCTTATAACTCTTGAACCATAGGTCGTAAAATAAAAAATATTTCCCTGGATTCCTTGGGCTGTATTTTGTGTGTCTTAAGTACCAGGTCTTATTCCCTAACTTGAGTAAACTAAAGACCTGGAGGCGTGATCAATGCCATTTGGCTATTCTGAGTGGCCAAAGAGCATTGATCACGCCTCCAGGTCTTTAGTTTACTCAAGTTAGGGAATAAGACCTGGTACTTAAGACACGCAAAATACAGCCCCTAGGGTCATGACGCATCTCCCCATATAGGCCACGCCCATTTCCGCCATGATAGATTTTCCGCCATTTTGAATTTTGTCCAAAACACACTTTTTGCTTTTCCTCCTACAGATTTTGTCCAAATCTCACAGAAATCGGCACACGTGATCTCTGGACCCATCCAATTAAAACTGAACTGCAGAATTTTGAAAGTGCGTATCGTTCGGCCGTAATCGTCTTCCGAAGTTAGTAGGAGGGGCCTATATCACAAAAAATGCCATAAATCACGAACGGAATGTCCAATCCATCCCACATTTCAATCACATGTCCGGGGTGGTTCAATCAACCAAGTTCTAAAAGCAATTCCATTTTCATCCATAGGGGGCGCCGCAAATGCGAGAAATGTAACCGTTTGTCGCAAAAACATGAATTTCGGGGGTTAAATCCCCTCCGAATTACTTACGCATGATCTAAGGCGTGACTTGAAATTGTAATTGGCTGGCAATACTAGTGGGAGGGGCATATGTAAGCCACTGCGGCAACCACACTCTGCAATTTTTTTAAATTGCGAATTTTCTAGTTCATCTATGATTTACAGATTGATTCCCCCCCACCCTTTTTTTTAATATATAGGCATATGTGATAAGTTACACAAACGAATAAAGGTATTGGGTGGGTATTTTTTGGGAGGAATCAATTGGCATTATATTGGGGCGAAATAGGGGTTAAATCAGACGCGTGTGAAGTGAGGGGCACCTTTGGGGGCATGCACAAAGTCCATAGACTTGGCTGCTACATGAGGTCACAGGTGGGGGGGGGGGCATAAATAAAAAAAGACAACATAAAAAGTCCATAGGCTTGGCTGTCATGTGATCAAGACCGATCTGTCTGATTTTTGTATACAGGTTTTGTCTCCACACGTCTGAATATTTGCAATTGACTTTAAAAGGAGAAATTAGGTCAAATGTCCGCCAAATATGACCTAAATCTTGTCCCCACATGTCTCATATTTGCCATTGACAATGAAAGGAGAAATTAGGTCAAATGTCCGCCAAATATGACATAAATTTAACCAACCAATCCCATAAATTCAATTGTTCATGATAAGAGCGCCCCTCACTTCACCCCTCACTTCACATGGGTGTGATTTATTTTCATATTCCATCCTGATTGACTAAGATTTGCATCTCCCACAAATCAACATATTCTGCAATAACTTCTACAGATTCCACTCACCTCTATAATGACTGAACCCCAAACATTGCTGGCCCACAATAAGCCTGTATACCTGACCTTTAGACCTGTGCTACGAGGAGCACTTGTTGTATTTCTCATTGTTTGCCTCCTTGCTTGTCTATTTCTACACATTTTGTGAATTCATCATCTCAGATCCACTGATCCATAGTTAAGCAAGACTGATGTCATCATTCATCAATATGGTGCGCCATACTGTTTAATTATGACCCTGTCATGTTTTCATATTACACAAGTGGATTTAGTGTTTTGAGGGGCGCTAGCTCTTCCTATGTCCAGCTTTGAGGGTGTGTGTGTGTAAACACAAACTTTGTCCTAACACAAACATTAAATGCCATTGACAATGAATGGCCAATTTGGAGTTTTTGTGTAAACACAAACATTACATAAACACAAAAACCGAAGACAAAAGTGAGGACGCAAATTGTGATTGGCCGGAATGAGATGATGTATAATGTTAAGAGCGCCCCTCACTTCACACAGGTGTGATTCTATTAAACTACTACTCTCACATAGCCCGACGATATCAGAGATCTACTTATCTGCATCGCAGAACAAATGTACAGTCCTTCACATTATAGAGGGTATCAGGATTGGATTTTAAATCAGTGGGCCTAGGTTTGATAGCACTGGGTTTTCCCTGCTGTTCTATCCCATTCAATACATTTTGATAACTGTTCCCTGAACATATACACACTATGTATCGGTACCCAGCATTGTACAGGTTACTATATAAAAGATACACAGGGGGTGTAGAGAGATCTTACCACAAAAGTCTTGTACTGCACAGTTTCGTTAAAGTGACCTGAAAATAATGCTTTATACCAGGTCACAGATCAGTTCCAACGAGCAGTCGAAATAATTCAGCTTATAGTATCTTTATTTTGACATCTCAATTTTGCTACAAATTTCCATACTCTTTAGGTATAGCACACATGCAAGACTTGTCAGATAACCCCTCCCCACCCAAATATTTAGTTGATCGTCATGCAACTTCCCAAGTTGCAATTTATCTCAAATATCTCGAATTGCTTTACTTTTCCAGTTTTCAAATGCTAGAGCAAATGTCAATCTAGTCATACAAAAACAATTGCTAGCTTATATTAGCATTTAATTTAGTATAGTGTTGTTTCCACAACAGCACAATAACATCATGCTTACCAAGTGTTTTCTTCCACAATCTATGATCAGTTTCATAAATTTGCTTGTTTTTCTTCACAGTTACATTTTGGCCTTAATATTGGTCCCTTTTCTCCCAGTATTTTCCCTTGTATTCACTGCCTGCAATGAATAGTTGAGCAAAATATGCTAAATGGTTGCTTATCATTTGTCTTCATACAATAGTGCAACATACTGCAATCAATGCTACATGGTTTGATTGAACATGAATTCATCTGCAGATTGAGTTGCATTTACTTCACATGCATACCTGAATTGTCAATTTCACACTGTGCAAACTCATAATACTGTCTGAATTGGTACCCTACAGCCTGTGGGTACATTATTTAGTTCAATTCAGCAGCCTGTAAGCTTTCCACTTGTCCTGTTAGCAATCGTATTTTCTGATCAAAACATTCTCCGTTACTGTATGTGCCCCTCTTCCACACTGCTTTCATAAGCAGGCACCATTATGGTTATAAGAAAGAACACTCCAGAGACACTAGACTGTGACACAACAAAAGTTCAGCACTGACAAGTCTCTGACCCGTGTTCTCTTTCATTCCACAGTTCCCTGATGTTGCTTTCACTGGGCTGTTTCAGTCTCAGGGGCTTACGGCTTTTCAACTTGTATGCCAGTGTCAGAAAGATAGCATCTACATGCTCTTTCTCAGCCGGCTCCTTGGCAGAAGTCTCAAACATTGGGAAGTTGTAGCTGTCCGCCAGTCGTTGGGCCGATGACGTGGGCACCTCCCTCAGGTCCCTCAGGTCACACTTGTTGCCCACCAGGATGCGAGGCACAGAGTCAGACACGGCGTGTCGGCGGCACTCATCGATCCATTCGGGGAGGCTTTCGAAGGAGGAGAGGCTGGTCACATCATAGACAAAGATGACAGCGTGGACGCTGCGGTAGTAGTGCTCCACCATGCTTTTCCTGAAGCGCTCCTGGCCTGCCGTATCCCAGATCTGCAGCTGAAATGTCAGATATAAATTATAAACATTAAGCTGGTTAGGTAGGCTTGTAAGTAACTATACTCTTTAGTATCAAAGATTGATTGATACTTTATTTTAGTATCAATTGATTGATTGATACTTTATTAACGGTTTGCAGAAAAAAGCAAGGAAAGTACAGTTCAATTATACAAGGTCTGCTAAGAGGATTTAAAACCCAAGAAAGTCTATAAGTCAAAATGGCCACCAACGTAATCAAAAAAGTCAATCAAGGAACAAGATTCCTTTACCGGATCTCCTCACTGGTCAACAAAAACACCTTGAAGACCTTAACAGGAGCCCTCGTACAAGGTTTCTTTGACTATGGATGCACCTCTTGGTACCACAGCACCTCAAAGGCCCTTAAAACAAGGCTCCAGACCTCCCAAAACAAACTGGTCAGGCTCCTACTTGGCCTCACCCCTGCCCACTTTGACTGGCTGGAATGGTTTAGGGTCAACGACAAAGTACAGCATCTTGCAATGGGTCTGGTCCACAAGATTCGATACACCACCAAGATACCCATGTACCCGTCTAAATACTTCCTTAATGTTAACGAAGTCCACACCCACAACACCAGAGGGAGTGCAACAAACCATGTACAACCCAGATTCGGCACAAACAAGGGACTAAATTATTTTCGCTCCTATGCCACCAAAATGTAGAATGCCCTACCAACAGTCATTAAGACATGTGAATCCTTTGACTCCTTCAAAACCGCTCTCAAAGGGCACCTACGGACGGCTGCAATTCGAAACTGGCCCCTGTAAAATCTGAACCCCCTCCCCCACCGCCCCCCTCACTGAAACGTATAGTGAGGGGAAAAGGGGGGGGGGGCCCTTCTCCCCCTCACTTTATATGTTTCTTTTCCCTTTTTGCTTCCTTTATGATGAATTCCTGTTCTGTTCTTGTCTCTAAATGTTTTTATGAATTGAACATGGTGGACCCTCTTGTAAACAAGTGTAGCCTAATGCTTAATTGGGTCGTCCACTCACAGTTAAGTCTTTGTATTGAGTTTGTGCTTGAAATGTAGGCTACTGTAATTCTGCAAACTGTTAATAAATATTTCAATCAATCAATGCTTGTTGACATTGGGGTCCTTCGTATTCAATTAATCAGAGCACTTGTTCTTAGTTTACATCCCCATGTTTGTTATCACATCTTCCAAACATCTCCTCTCTTCAGTTTAAGTAGGCTAGTCTATATAATAATTAAAGATGAGAGATGTGAACCATTACCCTCTCAAGTCAACAGATGCTTCTCCATTGTGAACAATTGTCCAATGTAACATAATGCTTCTGCATTGTGAACAATTGCCCAATGCTGTAGTGACAAGTGAGTATAGCGCAGTGATAAAAAAACAAAGTAGGGATGTATTAGACTTAGAGCACGAAAGAATAAACAAAACAAATTCCTACAATAGTGTATCTGTACATGAAGGTACATAGGGGGGGGGGGGGGGTGACGTGACAAAGCAAAGTGTCCCACAAAAAAACGCGAGGCAAATGTGAAAATGCATAGACTAGGTCAGCCAGGCATGCCTCCATCGTACAGTCTCGTTTTCAAGCAAATAAACGGTATAGAGCTATTTTCTTTTAATCTGCACCGTCCGTGACTGCAGTCTAATACAGGTTTCTGTCAAGGGTCACTCGGGGGAATTTCCCTATGATGTGTCTGGCCATAGGCCATCATTCAATGGCTCGATGAGCTCCAAATGAGAACCGTGCGCGCCGTGCAGGTCGGCTGATGACGACCACGTCCACCATCATCCCGTTATTAACGTAGGCGTAGTAGCCTAAAGACATAGAATGAATAGAATTGGCATTTGTCGATCATTATGCTTTGCTTACCTTGATACTTTCTCCATCGAGCTGTAGTGTCCTCTCTCTGAAATCTACCCCGATTGTGGCTTCAGGGTTTTTGAGAAAAGCACCTCCACAGAACCTATAAGTCAAACATGTCTTTCCAACGTTAGAATCACCTATTACTATAATTTTGAATATTCTAGACTGCAGACTATCATATTCACGTTGGGATTGGAATTCTAAGGAATCGTTTCGGTTGAAAACTGTGTGAAATTCTTCTCCGGGCTTGTTTTCTATTGCCATTGCTCATTTTCAATACAGAACGTAACACCGCGAGAATGTGTAACCCTATCAAGCTGTAGCTCCGTTGCGTTGTAGTAAATAACCACCAGTAGATGGCACTAGATGCCGCTTTACTGGAATGTAAAAAAAACACACATCCATACAACATTTCTTTAAAGTTCCAATGCATTTATTTTACACTACAAAACAGCAATATATATATATATAAACCATGTCCATTTTGAAAAGGGAGGAAATATCCCAATTTTTGTAACCTTGAGTTGAATAGTAACATGAAGCCCTCTTTGAGTTTGAGTAGAAAGTGACACAACCCCCCCACACTCACACATCAAATTACAATACTATGATGTGCAAGCCACCATATAAAAATGACCACATGAAAGAAAAACTGTGTTTAAATCTGTTTAAGTGGAATGGAGTAAAGGCATTTATCTACAGCAAAATGCTTTGATTGCATCTAAAGGAATCGTTGCAAAACTTGCACTCTATGGTTTTCTCAGGGCACTTCACTTAAAAGTTGTGATTAATTAAATGAATTCACACATACATTAATTCCACACATTAATTCCACAAATACTATAACCATAAAAATGCAAAATCTTCACACATTTCATTCTACATTCTTAAAAACAGTTTTAATCATGGCATACAGGCTCTTGCTGAAGCCTAACCTGAGTCAGCATATACAATACAATAAAATCTGTGATTATTTATCCATTTGTAACTCCTTTTTGTAGTGCACAAATATGATTACAGTAAATTTCACAACTCTTTTTGAGTGACATTTTAACATTTCAACAGCTGATTTCAACCCCCTCAATAAATCATGTTCACATCATAATTAAATGGGTGCACCAAGTAAGAAAACATGCCCAAAGCCCTACTCTCTTGACATTTGGGGCCAATAGATTATATGAAATAAAATGGTTAATTAAGTAATACAGATAAGTGCGATAGAATCATTTAACTCAAGACATAAATTAGTAGCCTAACTATTGGAGAAATAAACAAGGTTTGGCTGAACTTGGCTCATCCAGTTAGTGCACACTGCACAGACCATAAACTCTTAACACAAGGACCTGTGTTTAAAAAAAGATTTATGTCTTCACAGTAAATTGTAGTTTTTAATACTCAATCATCAATAGCACCATTTTATTTTTCTTGGACATACAGAACACAGAAATCCCTTTGAGACATCCTTTGACACAATTAAGGCTCATTCATAGTCTGAATTTTCGGTGGTGAGGCAGACCACCACTACGGTGGTGAGGTGACCACCGGAGCTGAAATAATGTTGAGCGGTGGCGAGTAAAAACAGAGAGCAGGTCTGGGGCGGTGGCAGTGGTTTGCTCTTCACCGCGGCTCGTGACGTCATGTTGTAGTTCGGTGGACACCTCACCACCGAAAATCCAGACTATGAATGAGCCTTTAGAATGCTTGCTACCAATTCTCATCTGAGAAAGAACTGGAGCTCCCAGAGTCTGAAACTGCATCCGTCATCCCATAAAACTCCCAGTCAGCACTGGAGCCGCTGTCATCGTCCTCCTCAGTGGAGAAGCTGTGTGCAGAACCCAAACACGCTGGGTACACACGAGTTGAGACGCATACAGGTCCCAATGAGGACACATACACTGCCATAACATTTTTCCAGTTGTCCCTGGTCTGGTCGTATTCGTGGATGAGCACCCGGTTCTTATTGTGTTGCAGTAAGGTCTGAGTGAGCAGAAGCAGCTTGCCGTTGTGCTGAATCACCTGGTAGTTCAGGGCACGGCTATCGATAGGAATGTCCCCCATCCTCTTCCACTCCCCCCGGCTTGGGCTGTAGGCCTTCACCACGGGGATGTCGCACACGCAGATGATCTGGTCCTGAAAGATGCAGGCCTTGTGAAGCTTGTCTCTCCTCAGCGAGCCGCAGTGGCGCCAGCGGTTCCTCTTGGGGTCGTAGCAAAGCAGCCGCCGTTTGTTCACCACGTACAGGTGATCG
Organism: Protomyctophum parallelum; assembly: GCF_964188405.1. NCBI lineage: Eukaryota > Metazoa > Chordata > Actinopteri > Myctophiformes > Myctophidae > Protomyctophum > Protomyctophum parallelum. Next base: position 41,603,159 of record NC_139707.1, on the reverse strand, counting down.
TTGAGCGACACCACCTGCATCTTGCCCAGGGAGTGGGGCAGAGGGGCCACGAACGTCCACTGGTTCCTCTGGACACTGTAACACTCCACCTCCTTCAGTCGGACGTCCGTCACGGGGTTTCTGCCACCCAGGATGTACACGTGCCCATTGAGATAGCCCATCCCAGAGTGCATCCTTCCCAGAGGCCTCTCTGCCAACTCCTGCCAGCTGTTCGACACGGGGTCGTAGACCCAGAAGTGCTTGGAGAGGTGCGAGGCGAGGTAAAGGTTGTGTTCGGGCGTGGCACAGGCGATCAAGGACTCCATGGTCGAACGCTTGTAGTCCTGCGTGCTGAGGTCCACGAGAGGCGGGGCCATGAAGTAGAGCTCCTCTGAGTAAGGGTCACAGCACATTATGTTGTCATTTGGTAGGCCGAAGAAGAGGATCATTTCCTTTGCGCTCACACCTATTCTGTGTTTTGGTATGTGCACTTTGGCAGACATGGCCTGGCTCTCCTCTTCTGACCTGTTAATGAAATGTGCAAGGTATTTCTCTAGGACAGGAATAGCCATACGTTCCTCCAGGTAACCTTTATCTTTCTCATTAAACAAGTCCCAGCGTACACACCGGAGTACTTGCAAAGCATCTTCATTTTCCTCTCGTACATTGGCCTCAATCCACTGTAGGGCAGCTGAGCACACCTTCCTTTCACAATCCACATCTAAGGTGTCTAGACACAGTATCTCCTTCAGCTGCATCAAGTCAAGCTCACAAAGCTCCCTCCCACTACAAAGCTGACAAAAGTTCCTGGCTATGAAGGCTCGAGCTTTGTCCTTCAACTCTGGATTGCCATAAGTGTCAGCAAATTTTAGAATTCCCACACAATTTGAGACGTCCAGCCTCCTTGACATAAAACTTGAGCACGCTTGCCTGATATAGTCAAGTTGCAGCATATTGGCAGCTGAATAAAGCCTCTGGACATTGCCCTCTGTGATTCTAACTTTCCCTGTGTAACAGTAATCTATGATCACAGACATGGATTCGGCGTCGACGCCACAAATTATCACTTTTTCCTGCATACTCTCATTTAAGCCACCGGTGAACATGCCTTTGAAATAAGGACTGGCAGCAGCGAGTATATTGCGGTTACACAGGAAAAGTTTTTCAATGTCACATTTCCCGGACACGGCGCCGTGGAGCAGGGACTCGTCGCTTTTCACTCCGATAGTAACATCAGCGAGAACCCGAGAGTCGTACAATAATTTCAATCCTTGCATCAAGTCCCGAGCATGATTCGCATCCTCCAATTCTTCGGGACCACTGAAGTAACTCAGTAAAGAAGCCATTGATGCAATGTGTCCAGTCAGTCCAGAGATATATTAGCAGTAAATTGTCAAACAAAAGTCCCATACATACGGATATTCTTGATGATAACGTGAAAATGTCCGTGCGCTGGTCAAATAACATTGGTTTATCAATGAAAAACAAACATGCTATGCAAACATTAGCAATAGCTTGCTACATGTCGGTGGACAGACACTTAACCAAGATGCATGCCAGATTTATGTATCCGGATGACCATAAATCATATCATACCGTCAAAATATAGATCCGTTACTCTTTAAGATTATTTAAACAACTATATCCATTTATCTCGATTGATATCTTCCAGTCAGAGCTGATATCTGATCTGTCTTCTTCAGAGAGGTTTTGCTTTTCAAAAATACAACAGCCGCTCAGTGCATGCTCACACAATCTTGCTGCAGTTGCTGGGATTGACTGACCGTGTTTCTGATTGGTTGTTGAAGACATGCATGTTTGGTTGACTTCAGTGTGTATATATATATATATATATATATATATATATATATATATATATATATTATACACACACACACACACACACACACACACACACACACACACACACACACACACACACACACACACACACACACACACACACACACACACACACACACACACACACACACACACACACACACACACACACATATATCCCTCATTTAATTATTTCCCTCTTGGATAAGTGACAGATTTATTTTATATGAATTTATATTGTTCAAATGATGACATATTGCAATGAAAGTTCAATTTAAAGTATAGCTATTAAAAGCCATATTCGAATCCATTCTTTATAAACAGGTTTATGAGATATACAGTAATAGGTAGTTGCTTTTTGAGCAGTCACATCAGCAGATCTACATTTTATTGCAATAATTTATTTTGATTTCACTGAAACAAAACAGCAAAGTCACCGTCTCGTCGTGTGTTCAATATTGGTAGAAGGCAAGAATGCAAAGATTTCTACAAGAATATGTTGTCCATGTGTGTACATAGTCAGTTTTATGACCCTCCGGTGCATCTGTGGTTGAGGTCATTTATTCGGCGTAGGCCCTCTTGGTTATGGATGGTCTTCTGGACTGTAATAAGGAAGGGAAAGGCAGAAGGCAGCTCCACTCTGTGGCTCAGCCTCTGTTGGCCCCAGTGCAGACAGCGGAGCCTCTCGGCCAGGTCACGCCTGCCTGCACGCTCCAGGCCATCTTGCAGGAGCTTGGTCTTGTTTGGCTTTTCCCTTGATCTCTCATACCTATAAGTACCAAAGATCAGTGCATTAGATTATAGAGAGATGAGAGACCAAAGGCACGGGTGATACAATGATTAGACGACTGATTTATGATTAAACTAGGAGAATTTATAACTTGCTGCTGCCACACTTGAATTGCATGAGGAATCAGGATCATAAGGCATGTGTACACACACACACACACACACACACACACACACACACACACACACACACACACACACGCACACACGCACACACACACACACACACACACACACACACACACACACACACACACACACACACACACACACACACACACAATATACCAGCTCTCCAACATGTTCCGGGCCTGGACTCTCTTTTCTGAGGATTTGGTTTGGAACTGCCTGATCTCAGCTCTAGTGAAGCCAAGTTCATATGCCAGAACTGTCCACTCAAAACTAAGCTTCCCGGAAATGTCCTGCACTGTCTTCAAGTTGATTACAGCATCCTAAGAAAGTCACAATATACTGAAATAATAACAAATATTTGTCATAAATCACTTGAAAACCATACTGTAAATGCTTTTGTGGAAATAGTCTTCAGACTGACTTACCTCTTGTGATTTATTGGGCATGATCTTCGCAAGGAAACCAAAAGCTCCCTCTGGTCAAAATTTTATGGAGCTCAAATTATATGAAATCAAATGTATCAAGATTGCTGAACTAATATCTGTTATACATACACAATGATAGGAAGAAACGTTACTTGCCTGTTCACTTTCTTTACAAAATAAGTTGTGACCTAAATGTTGCCTGGGTGAGTCAATATCAACATACCATGCTGTTAAAGATTATTCAATTCCCCCCCCCCCCCCCCCCCCCTGGGAGCTTTTCAGAGTTAACGATTTCCAGTAGACCCCAAGTAACTCAATTACTGAATAACTATTTGAATATTACACTAAATTACTTACTGTTGTTACTACAGAGAAAAATACATTGTTGTAATGCTTTTTAGAATGTTATGATGAGTAATAATGCCATCTAAATTTGACCGGGTACACAGATATTCACTGATACGGCATTGTGAAAATAATGTAAAAATCTGTTCCGTGCATGTATTTTATGCCACAGAAAGATGTTGAGATGGAGAGAAATATTTGGAAAACCCTTTTATTCACTTCAAAAATGCACTTCTTCTTTAATTTATTGTCATCCATGAAAAGCAAGTATGTGCAATATCATTGCAGCACTAATGTTTATTAAAGAACATTAATAAAATATTGGCCGTCTTGTAAACAGTAATGACAAGAAACTAGCCAAAACATGTGTATAGTTACGTTTTACGTTACTAAATGTCATTATTTTAGTTAATAAACAAACAAAGCAGACCTTTCATTTTGACGTGTTAAATATAATGCTGATAAAAAAGTGCTGAAGTTCCAAAACAATAAATATAACTGACATGAATTCCACCACTTTTATAACAGGCACAAAATGTAACAAAACTTCCAACTTCAATCTCAGCTTTCTCATTTGACACAGCGATCTTAACTGACATAACAGAATAAAGGTGACATTATATAATAGAAAATCATGATAAGCTTGGACTTGTATAAACGCATAGCCTAATTATAATCTTTCAGCGGGAGCTGGTTTTCCATTCTACTGTATGAAATAATATAAACTAACCACAATGCCAAATCAAAAAAAGCACATATCAGAATCCAATATCAAATAATTGATTATCAGCATCTTGCCAGGTCAATTTAGAAATGCATCGGTTTTGTGTTTCTGAAGGTAGTACGCTACAGATCCAGCCTGCTGGACCCTTGCTGCTTGTCTCTAGTCCTCTGTGATAAACAGTGCTTCCCAGACGCTAACAGTCACCCTCCGTTGGGTCTCAGCCTTGTAGGAACGAGCCCTCCAGACACGAAGCTTTAGCCTCAGTCGGCGCCCCATGCAGCTTTACCCTGTGTACACCTCTCGGTCTTCACCTCACACTTGGTTCAGTAGCAGCCATCTTTCCAGCTGCCATCCCTCAGGGCACTCAGGGCAGCCAGGCTCTTTGGGGGAGGCATTAAACTGTGAAGAGACAGGTTTGGTAGTTAGTTAGTTACATTGTTTCTCAAGCCTTACAAATGGAATCAGATTAAGTGAGCTCTAAACATAACGAATATCCTTGTGTATGTTAAAAAAACATAATTTTACATTGGACAATGACCATTTAATGGGCAGAGTGTATTGATGTTCCTTGGAAGATGACCCCTAAATATTTGAGTGATCCCATGACGTATCATCGTCTAGCACCACCCTGCCTCAGGTCAAAATAACAATATCTCAACACAAGAGGTCTCATAAATTCCTAATGATTTTGGTGACCCCATTGCTGTAGCACCACCAAGAACCCATGGTGGTTGAGGCAGAAGTTGAGGCAAAAGTTGCCCAACTCTGGTACTGCAAGCTTGCCGTAAGTCGTAAGACACACAAAGGACGCTAAAGCGCATGCTCTATATGACCTCAAAAAGAGATACTTCCAGGGGAGTATGTGCTGGGTGAGCAACTTTAATTGAAATGAGTGGCCAGGGATTTTCTGTGCCCTCTGCACTGCAGTTCTTATATCAAGCCAGAGTACAATCAAAACCAAATAGAACTTGTTTCTTGAGTTCAATGGAGAAGTGGTGCCAGGTTATATCTGGTTCCTCAAGCTATATAGCCCAATGAACACCACCATCAGCCAATTTCCAACTGGGAGTAGGGAGCAACAGACACGTGACTAAGGGCTTCTAGTGGGGATTTTAGATTTCTTAAGGTCCCTATACACCAGAAGCATTAGTTCTTTCTTGCAATACATTTCCCCCAATATATACATCCCAAATGTACCCATAATACAAAATGTAACACTGAAGAAGTCTTGAATCATTCTAATGGCTTACCTGCGTGTGGGCTGGGCGATTTTACTGGGACGCGGCGTCCCATTGGTTCCTACAAAAGAAGCTGGGCGAGGTAGGGAACTGCGAGGAGCAGCAGATTGGGTGGAGACGTGTTTTAGAGGTTGCGGTACAGAGGTACTGCTGGGTTTAATGGGTTGGGGCAGGGTTCCGTTGCAGGGGATAGAGTGCAGACTGACAGAGGAGGAAAGAGTGGTGGCGGGGGGACCCTGCTGGACTGTCGGGCTGACGTAGGCGGTGGCTTTCAGAGGGTGCCGGGGCGTGGTAGGGAAGTTTCCCACACTCTGGACCCGCTGACTGAGTTGGCCTGGGGAAGGAACTGGAACACACAGGACAAAGCAAAAGCAAGATTAAGGCTCTTACGTCAGTAACTTCTTTGCAAGTAACACGCTCAAATCTTGTACTTTTCTTAAGAAAACTGGGTAGAATAGCCTTATTAGCATGCAGGACAAAAAGTGTTTTGTGTTGCTACCATGGTTTTATCCTCGGCTTCGGGTTCTTGGAAACGCCCCCCAGCCACTGCGTTAGTTTTACTGAGGTTAGGTTTAGGTATAGTTTTACTGAGGTTAAGGTTAGGGTTAGGTTTAGGTATAGTTTTACTGAGGTTAAGGTTAGGGTTAGGGTTAGGGTTAGGGTTAGGTTTAGGTATAGTTTTACTGAGGTTAAGGTTAGGCTAACCCTAACCTTAACCTCAGTAAAAGGTTTAGGTGTAGGCTGTCAATCACAGGGACTGGCCAGTCACAGCGCACCCTCTACGCCACTCTGTACTCAACCCGAGGATAAACCATGGTATGTTTTTTTTAAGGATTTATTTCTGCATACGGAGGAGGCATGTCTTACTAGACGACTGGAGTCGTGCAAGCCCATTGGACGAGTCAAAACTCTGGCTGTTCCGGAGGGAGGACATCATTGGCAAGGAAGAGGGACCATGGGAGGGGTTGACAGGGGAAGCCAGGCTTGGAATACTGAGGACACTAGGCATGCTGGGAGCTCGGAGCAGGTTGGGCATGCTTCTGCGAAGCTTGTCTATGCAACCGTACCAACAAAGTAGATCAAGCGTTTTTTTAGACACTACATAATTCAGACATTTTCAGCTTCAGACATTGTGAGACAAAGTGTATAGAACATTTATGAGAAAGACATTTCTTCTTGGAAGCTTTCACAAGGGTTTTTGTGCTTACAGGCAGTGTGTTCATTCCATGAACTTAATTACATAAATACGATATAGTAATATTTAATAACTATAATACATTACAATATAACAGGATTACACTTTATGAACCAAATCAAGCGTTTTTTTTACGCTTTCATAAAAACATCCATGGCATGCTTTCATGACATAATAAAAACAGATAATCAATCAGCTTGTTAACTTACTTTATGATGCCCCATAAAAAAATTAGACTTTCTATCCTCCTCACTTAGCATAAAATAACAATGGTACAAAGAAAATACCATAAACGTACCCTAACTATCAATTAAACCAGTGGAGGGGAAGTTTAAATCAGAATTACAACCCTACCCAAGGATACCATTCTCATCCAATCATCAAGGGGTCCTACTTTAATCCGTCTTGGCACAAACTGAACCCATCTGGTCAGAGCAGAGGCATCTCAAATTAGTGTAACTGATGGCCTGGCTTACGGAGACGTTTTATGCTGTGCAGTGTGGATAGTGAATTCCTCATAAAAGAATTGGGTTGCTCTAATCTAAAACATTTGTTTTAGACCCAAAAAGAAGGGGAAAAAAGGGTTAATACAACAACAATAATACATAAATTAAAGAACTTCCATGCTCACCTGTGCCGTTCCTGTAGCCTGCATGCATGTCTGTGGTCAGACTTGACGGGCCAGAGTACTGGGAGAGTCCACTGAGGGGGTACTGTGGGGTAGAGGGACTACGTCTGCAGTCTCTGATACTACTGAAGGTGTGGGAGTGGGGCAGGCTGCCCCGCTGCATAGACCCGGTGCGGAACAGCCGAGGCTGGGGGGGAGGGAGCTGGTCATACCCTTCGTCATCCTCGTCCTCCTCCTCCAGGTCCATCTCACTGCGCCTGAGGGAGTGTATGGAGAAGCTGGAGCTTCTGCGGCTGACTGTAGTTGATGTAGAGGCATAGTCTTGTCGGAGACCTTGAGAAAGAGGAATCATGTTGGACTGGGGGCAGGCAAGTGGACCCTGAACCTCACAGATGCTAATCTCTCAAGACATATTCCGCTACAGCAGAAGACAAAGCAAAAAATGAAAAATGAATTTTTTTTATTTGTTCTTGTATTTATAGTGAAATTAAAGAATTAAAGTGAATCTTTCATTTGATGTGAACGACTACCTCCTTGCCAGCAGTGTAATCAGCTTGCTGCCAGTGCATGTACAGAATGCCACCCTGTCTCCAGATCTTCAGAATGTTGAAGCCTATTGTATTGTTTTAATAAGGTGTCGGCAGCAGCTCATGCATCATTATCTTTAGTCCTGCTCTATGTTAACAACTTCTTCTAGTTCTAGTTCTTCTAATACTAAACAAATACAATGGACAGTGTGGACACATGACTCACTTTCCTCCTGAAGACGCGCCATGACCTGGACATCTGTCATGTCCTGCAGCTTGTATCCCATAGAGATGGTGTCATCCTCCAGCTCTGACACGCCCAGCTCACTGTCCAAGGAGGACTGGGGGCTGATTGCTGCATGTTTGCGACCAGCATCTATAAACAAGGCAGAGTCAGTCAGACAATGATCTTGCCTGAGGCGGCATATCGGCCATAACCGGGCCTGGATATCTTCCTGACTGCGAAAAGAAGTTATTGTATATTCAGCCAAGGCAAGAAGCAGGAGAAATTGCACTTCAACTGTACATGTGGATGGGATATAAGCACGACAAACGTACACACACTCTCATAAGACAGACGTTCGGAGATCTCTGCCTAACAAAACATCTGGTGAGATGACATGTGAAGGTAGGGCCTTGAGCTGGGTGGTAACAATTAAACCAGCATTGCGAAGCAAAAACTTCAATTGAGGGCGGCATCATGATTGTTTTTCAAAGCAGTGGGTGAAGGTCTAGCATTGAATTTAGATGTCACCAGCCGTTTAAACAGTAGGCGGAGATCTCTACAACATACCCAGGAACTCTCACAAACGTGTGAACCTGACGACATGTGCACTACATAGTCATATATTAAAAATAGACTTCCGTGTAACACACACTGGACGAAACTGCAGTGATGAAAAGTAGAGCATGAAGACAGATTATCAGCGTGACGTCTTACTGTGGAGTGCGGCACTGGAGAGGAAGGTGGGAGTTCTGTCGGCTAGGCTGCAGCAGACCCTTCCTGGGGCTGGGAGGGTCTGTTGTAAAGGTTGTAAAGGTTGACTGGATGAAGGGAACGGAGCTGGGAGGAGAGAGAGAGAGAGAGAGAGAGAGAGAGAGAGAGAGAGAGAGAGAGACAGTGGAAGGGAGAAGCGTTTTAACCACATGAACCCCAGCACCCCAGAACATTCGGCAGAAATAGGTGAACATGATTAGATCTGCCATAAATGGAAGATCTACAAGCTCACAATGCATAACGTTGGGATGCGTTGTGAGCTTGTAGATCTGCTATTTCTGCTATTTGATGTACAACCAAGTATGGTTGAAACACAGAATAAAGTCTAATCTATACTTCGGTTGCCGAAAATAACCGATTTTCGAGTGATGTGACATGATATATTGTGCCATGTTTTTTCAAATGCATGAAGATCACTTATTTTCTGAATGTCAAAATCGCTTTGCAAAAAGATATTAAGAAAAAATTAGCCTAGTTAAAAGGCTAACAAATTATGTGGTCAATATGTGCGACATCTTATACAACATGCAAGATCCTTTTTTGGCCTCAGCCAACGGTTTATGCAAAATTGCATCTCTATGCGAGCTAAACTGAGGATTTAGCTTAACTCTAAGCTAGTATCTGTCATCTGTCATTTCACATTTCACACATTAAATAAAGCCATTAACGAGCAATCGTATTAAATGCTATGTTATTATTAGTATCTCCAATACTGTGAGTGGTTCTTCTTTAAATGTCTTCTTTGCACTTCATCATGCAGCATTGCATCAGGTATGCAAACCTTGCATTTTCCAAAGAACAGACCGGTGGAAAGAAATACAGCAGCAGCACATTTTCCTCATGTAATGATCGCTTAGACTACATTACAAAGACAAGAATCCTCAGATATCCGATGATCTACACGTAATACGACACTCAAGGTCACTCGTAGTATATTGAGCTACTGATTTTCATATGTGCTCAATAACGACGAGTACGTGGCTTCTTGGTTATCATATGCAACACCTGTCAAATGTGCAAATTATGATCAGTATAGAGGAATTCTAGCAACCCCCTTTTTTCTGGTTAGTGGTGGTTAGATATGATTGCGCCGGTGCGTGTGTGTGTGCATTCATTTGTTACCTGGGGAATCGGTTAGTGCAGCAGGTTTAGTATAAGGCAGGACGGGACAGCTGAGGGTGGACAGACCCTCTATGCAGCTGTAGGGACGTACAGAGGGGACACCTCGCCACCGCTTGGCTAGGAGGGACAAAGACAAAGGTGAGGAAGCACATGTTGGTTATTATGAGGACAGCGGTGAGGAAGCACATGGTTGGTTATTATGATGAGACACTCCACCTTGCAGTGTTGATTTCGTCGACTAATACTACGACGAAAAATGTTCGTCGACTACCCTTTTTTCACTGACGAAATGGGAATAGAAAAGCTGTGATGGCTAAAACTAAGACTAAATATATTGACAATTTCGACTAAAAGTGGGACTAGTGGACAAGAGATCCAGTATAAGTCATTTTACAGTTGGTTGCATGCTGAAATAAGCGTAAAAACACTAGGGGGCGGCGGTGGCTCAGGGGTAGAGTGCCTGGATGTGCAACCGTAAGGTTGCCAGTTCGAACCCGGGCTCCCCCAGAGTTACTGTCGAAGTGTCCTTGAGCAAGACACTGAACCCCTAATTGCTCCCGATGTGCTAGTTGGTGCCTTGCATGGTTTCCGCTGCCATCGGTGTATGAATGTGTGTGTGAATGGGTGAATGTAATGCACAATCTCTGTAAAGCGCCTTGGATAAAGGCGCTATATAAATGCACCATTTTACATTTTTTTAACACTCATTACGACGGCATCAAGGCCCGCCAAAATGTATTTTTGTCGACTAAAACTACGGTTGATTTAGTCAAATTAGTCGAAAGTCTTGTGATATTTAGTCGACTAAAACTAGACCAACACTAAAACGTTCCAGGTGACTAAAATGTGACTAAAACTAAATAAAAACTAGTCAAGAGACTATGGCTAAAACTAACATAAAGAATTTCTGCCAAAACAACACTGTCACCATGTCTCTCTTTCTCTCTCTCTGTTTCTCTGTGTTTTGTCAGTCTCTCACCTTCCATTCACAAATCTATTTCCTTTCTCTTATTTACATGAGCACATACTGTATGCATGAGCATAGGTGTTACGATGCAACGCACTGTGAGCTTTTAGTGTGACTGGTGCACGCCTTTACTGTAACAGTTACGTTTTGGAGGGGATCTCATAATCAGTAGGTGTTGAGGAATGAGCGTGTAATTAGATAACGTTACATGTTAAACATTATATGCTCAGACAGTAGACACTCTAATCAATAATTTATTTTTTCCTGTTCTTGATTTATTCTATGCTGTCATACCAAATAACAGTGAGCGAAGACAACCTAGAATTATATTCAAGAATGTGTGCTGAAAATATGTATATATCTATAAGCCTACAGTATATGCTAAAAACATTGAGTTTACCATTCTGGATTGTTAGAGCGAGAGAGAGAGAGAGAGAGAGAGAGAGAGAGAGAGAGAGAGAGAGAGAGAGAGAGAGAGAGAGAGAGAGAGAGAGAGAGAGAGGAGTGCAGAGCATTTGGCATTCTTAACATAATTAGCCAGTCCACTACTGGATAAAACTAGCATTCACGGCTAGTTACATAAACAACAGTTACTGGGACTCAGGAACAAGGATGTATTCATGACCCTGGGGAGGAGAGCCAACCTTCAATGAATCCATCTTTAGTAAAAGAAGAAGAGGACCCTGAATCACACGCACCCCCGCACACACGCACGCACAGACAGACAGACAGACAGACAGACAGGCACTCAGGAAAGGGAGGGGCCCACACTGAATAATTTATACAAGAATAGCTGATCTCTGAAATCCCTAAATAGTAAAATGGATATGGACACAAAGACACATACATGCATAGTTGCATACAGTACACTGTGGAGGAGACTGTTTTGCAAGCTGAATGAATCTGGTTCAAAGGAAGTATTGGAAGAAAGAAAATACTCTAGATGGAAACCATGCAGCAGTTGGCGTTTTGCTACATTTAAGTTTACAATTTTAGAATGGAGACCACTTTGTGCTTGACATAACATGCCTTTAAAAAGTTACAACTGGACATCTTAGGAGTTGAAGTTGCGTCACAAGGAAGAGAAAGTGACCATAGTTCTTTATACTATATAATATTATAAATTATATATAATTTATATATTGACGCCTGGTGCAACCTATACGCTGCTCTACCTTTGATGCCGGCGTGCTCTCTGTGTCTCATCAGTTATTGCTATACATCTAGCAACATAACTATTTAAAAAATCAGAGTTTGAAGGTTTTCAGAAACCTTAGGTCAGGCCCCCTAGAAGGCGTTCCCAGATTCGGCCTCAGGCATCAATGGTAAATAGTCTCTCCGACATCACGATTTGTCTCAAAAGCAAGTGTTTTAAATTGTTAGCTTTCAGACAGCTGTGCGCAAAGAATGCCCAGTGGAAATCCTGTTGCATCACGTTGAGACCAATTGTGTTAAGTGTGTCACAGATTATGATCATATGTTAGTAACCGCAAGACAGAAGTCTAGATGTGTAGTCACAGATAAAGGCCTGGTCTGGTTGTCATGATACCATACCTTGGTCCAATCTGTGACAGAGGGTCCTCTTAGCCAGTTCCACCTCTGGCCCTGGATGGTCCAGTACCAGCCTGCACCACCGGAGAGGGCTGAGGACACTCTCCCCTTGTAGCCAGGCTTTGGGACTCACGTACAGCCTGGAAACAGAGCATCACTTGCAATTTATTCCAAGATATATCTGACGTGCCTGTATACTGTCCCTGTCATGGGGACCAGCTCAGTGGCCTTGTGGTTTAATGGTCCACTCCACCCTGAGACTGTGAGGTCAGGGTACAATCCCCAGCAGCAGTCATGCCTATAAAACACTATAAACATGGCACCCCAATGCCTCTGTACTTGGCAGTCATATCCAGGGGGTATACTTAGTAGTTAGTATATATATAAAGCTGCCAAATCGTAAGGAAACAGGAGGAGATATAGGTACCTGACCTATGGGCCACGTGGCTCGCGAACAGTTGGTTCCCAAGGCTATACTTTATACTATTATACTCACTACAGTATACGATCTCAGGGTAAAGCCGTGACCTGTGAGGTGAAGGGCTGAATGTTAAGCCATACAGTACGCACGCACGCACATTTAGTTTCATTTATAACTAAGCATTTATGCTAGCATTTATGTTACGTGTCATGTGTTTTGTTGACCGACTATAATTTACAGTTCAAGAGGCCAGTCAGGAGGCCAATCGATTAATATTAGTGCACAATATTTCCACTTTGACCAAAATAGGAGAAAACTGTTCAAATGTATGATGCAATATGTTACAAAACTAAACATGATGTTGACCCATGCAATGCCACACTCGTAGACTGTAGTATTGTGGGGCATTGCAAACTCTTTTCTATGGGAAGATAAGTAGGACTATATCTAATACTGTAACCTGTCCTAAATTGCTAAAATAATAAGTGTATTTGTATAGCACATTTCAATAAGGCAATTCAATGTGCTTTACATTAAAAAATTATAATAATTTGAATTCAGTAAAAGGGTCTGTACAGGTCACTGAGTCAAAATTAGGGGATATGCCTTTTAGTGAACCTGACTGAACTCAAATTATTTTATTTTCTTGTACGTTTCGTTTGTTGGTTTTTCTTGCAGTCCTGCTAGCCTAAAAGTCAACTGACATTTTGAAAGTGTTTAGCATTAAATGTAATAATGGCAGACAGACTATAGTACCAACTGCTATTAAAACATAACTGAACGGAGATTTTTTTTAAAGAAAGCAGAAAATAATGTATTTGTTCATGAAACAATCTGTGCCTCCATTAGAACAACACAACAGCTGGAGACCTTGAGGGATGTGGCAATGAGTTTTACAGCAGCAATATATGAATCTCAGTTCAATGACCCGAACAGGCAAGACCAATTTACAGCACTGTGTAAAGGGAGAGGTTTTTACGTACACACTTAGGCTGTGGGCCCTGAAATGTCCACTGTGCCTTCCTTGTACTTACCTCTTTATTGCTGGTCACAGCAGTGATCAAACCAATAATGTGAAACTTGAGAGCTTAATGACAGCAGCAATTTCCTGTCTTTATAAGGTGACCGTGCCCTGATAATGTGGCCATGGCCCATGTTTCTACATTTAGTCTATATCCAGCCTTCCAAGCTCCAGGGTTGTGAATAAATCCATCTCTAGTGTGGCCTGCACTCTTTCAGATAGATTTCTGGGTCTGTGCCATGCTGTCAAATCATCATTTCCCGCATCTTGAGAGAGATACAGAGCACAGACAAACAGCATAGACAAGATATGCAAATAGCCGCCCTATACCACCTCAGGAAATTATGGCCCTAATTTATAATCTACAACAGGAATGCTAGCTTATTCCCAGTCAAACCTATGACTAACCACTGGGAGCTTTTTGTTCAAATGTGTGTTTTATATATTAAAAAAAAAAGATAAAACATGCGTTACTATCCATTTACAAATTCTGAATCCCAAACCAGGCCAAAAGGGTTGTCACTTCTGTGTAGGACTGCCAAAGAGTGCAAAGAACTAACCTCTGTTGGCAACTAGGTCATAGACAGAAGAACTTGGAGCCGATTAGTTCTGTTAAATGGAGTGAGAAGATATCAATACATCCAAGAAGTGTAAACGTTGGATGCCATAAATGCTGCAATTGAATTTGTGCTGCATGAAGTGTGTGCTACTTTTTCCACATCACTAGATTCACCAGTCAGCATTGTCAGTATAGGAAGAGCTACCTCGCTCAGCAGATATTGTGCTTCCGTTAAGCCCGCAGGAGCTAAAACAAATCCACCAAGTAACTGAAACTGACTGGAAGGATGTCTGCATGTCTCTAATCCGTGTCACTGTCTTGAAGCTGATAAAACTCGCTTGTGAATATAAAAAAAGGCTCTTTACACACAGTGCGATTATGCACAGCTCTTTTGATAATATATTTGAAGCCTTTTGTTTCTCACATCAATGGGCCGCATGGATGCCTGTGTGTGTGTGTGTGTGTGTGTGTGTGTGTGTGTGTGTGTGTGTGTGTGTGTGTGTGTGTGTGTGTGTGTGTGTGCATCCATACTGCACACAGCTGGTATCCAGAGATACAGCCTAAAAAGGATTGTAACACACACACACACACACACACACACACACACACACACACATAGTCACACACACACACACACACACACACACACACACACACACACACACACACACACACACACACGCCTATAATTGGTTACAGTTTAAAGACAAATCTTTGTTTAAATGTGTTGTTGATTGACGTATGGATGGCAATTGGCAACAATGGTCTTATTTTGGTCAATAAAACAGAAAAACAGCGGTTAGGTTACCAGCATTCAGGTTCTCCAATTGGAAGAAGGGTGCTGATGTCTAAAACATCGACCTCGTCCAGAACCGTAGGTCCAGTGGCGCCGCTGCTGTCCTCGACAGCATCAGGCGATAACGAGGTCGGCTGAAAATAAGCAAAGGGCTCCTCCGTTAAACTGTATGGTCCAAGGGCACATGGATGCGATTGCGTTGGACTTAAAACGCCATAAGTCCCAGATAGATTCCCATTATTTGAGCACGCTGTATTCCCGTGCGGACACAATGATGTTGGTAGATGCGGGCCGTTTGTGCAATTGTTTACAGCGTTCGCTCGTGTCCGCAATTGTTCGTTTTGCTTCTCCAATTTTCGGACCAATTCTTGAAGCTTAATCACCTCAAGCTCCGCGTTGGCAATTTTATTGTTACCATTCACGTCTGCCATCAGCTGGGGGTTCAACACTTCGGCTTCCATTTGCTAAAACGCACATTGAGAACAGGACAAATAACACGGCCTGCATAGAGAGAGGGTCCAATTAAATTCAGATAGTCAGTATAGTGTCTTGATTCCCCCCGTTCCCCCGTTGTTGTCCTCCGCACGCACGGATTTGAGCACAAGACTGGGTCAGCCCACCCACTCCAAAGATGCTGCGTGCAGCCAGCCAGACCATAGCAGCGGCATCACCGCCTCCATCTGATTGGTCGGTAGGACGTACTCAAATTCACATCACACCACCACTGATGTGGAAATCACAGAGAGAGAGAGTATTCCATTTAAAATATAGCCTGTTATGATAGCCTGCTGCCCTATTAGCAGTTCAATTATCTATAGGATGCAGCACCACATTTTGGTAGAAAACCTCCTGACTTGGAAATTAATTATGGAATTATGGAAGATATTCAAATTAAAGGTAGGGTAAAGTGCCAATTATTTTGTTGGTTAAAACAAGTAATTTTCTTAATCCCCCCCCCCCCCCCAACCCCCAATTGCACTGTATGAGTTCTCTCTCCTGACTGGATACAAGGTACCGGTATACCGACTTGAAAATACATTTTCTGTTTAATAGAGCTGGAGAGATGTGCATGGATCCATGTTACAAACACATAACTAATGCTTATATTATCAGAGTAACACTTATTAGACAAATACAAAATAAATAAAAAATAAAAACAACCCTTAAAATAAAAATAGCTACACATTTGCAGTAGAACCTTCCATATTAACAACAACAAAATATAGTGATAAGTAAACACAGCACAATATGTTTGACACATTTATTGCATACACAGTACATTCAATGGTGATCCTATCTATTGCACACACAACAAGCCCCCGGCCCTATATGTCTGTCTTATATATTATTACATTATACAGTAAGTCACGTAACATCTTCCACAGAGGAAATGCTATGAAAAATACAAAGATGTGGAGTACGTTATATATTTATTGAAGATAAGCATCTCATGTGCAACACTTAGGCCTACAATATTATGCGCAAAGACCTTGCTCACCAACATTTATTGATAAACATAAATATTCTTCCTTATACTTTCTTCAAAGGTTTGAGACAGGAATATTCAGCGATGCCATTTTTCTGTGAAGAAACAAAGAGTCAATTACATTAAGTTGTAAACTCTCCAATATACAAATAAACAACCTTTAGTCAGTGGGATTTTGTTATTGCAGTAAACTCATTGAGTCAAAGTATTTCCATAGAGGCATATAACTGTATGTATGTATTGATTGATTGATTGATTCATTCATTTGATTGATTGATTGAATCAATCAGTTTTCAGAATTACAGTACATTTAAAGCACAACTCAATACAAAGACTGTTAACTGTGAGTGGACGACCCAATAAAGCATTACACTTGTTTACAAGAGGGTCCACCTTGTTTGTCTAAAAACATTTAGAGACGTACAAATAGACACTTCTATATATAGCCAAAGAACAGAACAGGAATTAATCATAAAGGAGGTAAAAATGGGTTGGCTACACCAAGCTTGTCAGTGATGAGGGTGTCATTCGATTTGATGTTTATGTTTGTAAACCTGGTTTTTAGTTTCTGACCACAGCCTAGTTGGTTGTTTAGTAGCTTCCAGAGCTCCAGGGGATTGTTTTTGTTTTCCTCAGCTTTATCATTGGCCTACCTCTGGTGACATCAAAGCAGTTCTCGCAGTGCACCGTGCGTCTGTATATCCACATGCTGTCCCCAGCCTTCAGGTTACCCAGAGAGCAGTTACACACCTCACACTGTGAAAACCACAAGAAAAACAAGTTTCCTATTGATTGTTTGGTTGCACATTTCCTGACTCAACAGAACAATTGAGACCTTTTTATATACATAAGGGAGTCTGTTATTTTCAAAGAGAAACATGGTCACGGAAGAGCGGTGAGTTGAGTATAGTACTATTGAATATATTCAAATAGTACATGTTGATGACATAATACATGGCATCAACAAATACAAACACTATTATGTACAGTACAAAGGAGATGGGAAATTACCTCCTCTTGTGGATGTTTTTTTCAGGCTAATTTTGAATGCGGTCATGGGCTTAGAATAGAATATAGTGTCCTCTCCACTCCTTGGGGTGTTTTTTGTCACTGTATATTTGCACAATGACATTTGTCCTCTGCATTTATTCACCCATCCTACAACTGTAGGAGCAATTAGCATCCATTTTACGGCGCTCAGTGAGCAATAAGGAGCTAAGAGTCTTCCTCAAGGCTTGCGTAGCCGTCTGGGCACCTTGGCTGGTGATCCAGTCTGGCAGTGTGCCGCGGGTTTGACTCCCGATCCCGACGGCCTTTACTGCATGTCACCCACCCATCTCTCTCCCCATTTCCTGTCAGCCTACTGTATACCTATCCCTTTATAAAAAATAAAGGCGAAAGCCACAAAAATATTTTAAAAAAGGAGTCTTGTCAGGGACACATATTGCTGGCCATGGCCTGAAATCGTACCTGGGACAACCAGGGGCTCTGGCTTCCCAGGCTTACGGCCAAGAAGTAGTCGAATGAGCTTGTCTCGGGGGAGGTCTGAAGCTTAGTTTTGAGTAACATTGAGATGAGCAAGCATAATCAGAGGAGCAAGCATAATCAAAATGGCATTGAATGAGGGTTCCAGCTAGAGTCTTGACTCTTGAGAGCACTTTTGTATACATCCTGCCCCAAAACCTTATTCTTTGATTGACTTGATTGAAAATGCAGTTTATAGTACATTTCAAAGAAAGCACAGGTCAATACAAAATCTGTTGTGAGGATAAAACCAGAAAAATCACTAAAACTGGTTAACATCAGATTATTCTTGATCACTTAAGTTTTTATGCAATTTTTTAACGTGTCAGTTTGTTGTCAAGAACACAGCCCACATAGGTAACCTCTTCTTTGCTTGAGATTACTATAGCCTATCGTGAACACAAAAGAATAGATTCTGTTTTTACCAAGGTGTAATTGACAGTACTTCACCTTAAAGCATGAGGCATGGCAGTTAATCTTCATGTCGTCCAGGACCATCTTGGCCTCAGAGTTGAAGGGCTTACGGCATGAAGAGCACAGATCTTTCTCAAGCACTTTCCTGCAGAGACCATGCAGGTATACCAGGACATCATCAGTAAGCCCATAAGCCCCCATAACAAAGCCGAACTTTTACTATAACTAGCATTGTTTTACTATACAAGAGACATTGTAGCAGGAGAGCCAACAGTATCCTCAAGGACCCATCCCACCCAGGTCATCACCTGCTGCAACTCATGCCCTCAGGTAGGCGCTATAAAGTCATCAAGGCAAGGACGAACAGACTGAAAAACTGTTTCTACCCCAGAGCCGTCATAGCTCTAAACACTGACACAGTACTTGACACTTTATGGACTAAAAGGACTTACTGTGCAATATGCCTTAAATGTTTATTTTTTATATAGAGTATTATGTCTTTTGTTTTAAATGCACTGAGCTGGATTGCAAATCAATTTCGTTGTCTTGTACAATGACAATAAAGATATTCTGATTCTGATTTCATTGTTTTTATACCTCTCAGGAGATGAGTAGGTGGTCTTGATAGAAGATTTAGACAGTAGGTCCACCCTGGTTTGAATTGAAAGTTAAACTTCTATCTGTTTATTCACCTGGATCTGGATTCTAGTCTGGGTGTATTATGTATCGTGTATATACTGAATAAAGATGCTCTTTTACAAGTGAGTGAATTGTAGTTGATAGGCTATAGTCCTTACTTGGGCTCGGAGCTGATAGTGTAAGAGGTGGTACGGGTGATGGTCGATGGGGTGTCATCACTGGTGCTATATGAACTGTAACTGTGCATGAAAGAGAAAATAAATGCTTTGAAAATAGTTCTTTTTCAAACAGCTGATCTTAGTTTTGCTGCTGCACAGTTATTACAATATTAGATATATGTCATTGTACATTTTAGTGGTGGACAGTAAAAGAGTACATTTACTTGAATACTGTACCTGAGTACATTTTTTGAGTATCTGTACTTTACTTCAGTATTTGTATTTTTTTATTCGTATGACTTTTACAACATTTCAGAGATAAATGTTGGCAATGTTTGTCCTATTTCAAATAATAGCGAAAATAGCAGATCTACGTACAAGCTCACAACATTTGCTCAACGTTGTGAGCTTGTAGATTTTCTATTCACTTTTTCTATCCACTTTGTGGAAAATGTTTGTTAGGTTTTAAGAAAGACAATTATCCAATACCTGCTGTTGTAGGATGTCGGCGAGAAGACAGTAGGACTGGTGGCGCTGCAGATAAATCAAATCAGATAAAAGCATGTTTCATATTGTAACACCATTCAGACCAGCCTCCATCTTTCAATGTTTGTGCTGTTTCTTGTAGCCTATACTGTAACTCACTGAACAGGAGAAGAGAGGCCGGACCTCATGGACTTGGGCATGAGGCTGTCATACAGGTCATCCTCAGCCCTGTGAAGACATTATAAACCACCATTACATTACATTACATTACATTACGTTAGTTAGTTATGGATTACCAGACAAAATAATTTATGGTTCTCTTACGAGGAGGAGGTTCTTGTAGTGGTAGTGGTGGTTTTAGTGTCGTCTCTACAAAGAAAGCACATGTGCATTTAGCCAAGATGATAGTTATTCTGAATTAATGTATGTGTTTATTTCACACAGTATGCACATTTCTTCATGTAACTCAAACTCACCGAACAGGAGAAGAGAGGTCCGACTTCATGGACTTAGGCATGAGGCTGTCATACAGGTCACCCTCAGCCCTGTGAAGACAATAAAGACATTATCATTATCATTAACAGCCTGGTCATAAACCACCATTACATTACGTTAGTTATGGATTACCAGACAAAATAATTTATGGTTCTCTTACGAGGAGGAGGTTCTTGTAGTGGTAGTGGTGGTTTTAGTGTAATCTCTACAAAGAAAACACATGTGCATTTAGCCGAGATGATACTTACACTGTATTAATGTATGTGTTTATTTCACACAAGTCTTCACATGATTACACAGTGTAGTACTAGTTTGTTATCGTTTGTGCAGGTTAGTTTTTCATGTAACTCAAACTCACCGAACAGGAGTCAGCAGGTCGGACTTCATGGACTTAGGCATGAGGCTGTCATACAGGTCATCCTCAGCCCTGTGAAGTCATTATCAACAGGCTGGTCATGAACCACCATTACTTTAGGATTTTAGCATGCAAAATAGATGCACTACAGATAAAGGTTATTATAACTTACGAGGAGGAGGTTCTTGTCGTGGTTGTGGTGGTTTTAGTGTCATCTCTGCAAAGAAAACGCATACATTTAGCTGACAGACTACTAGTACAGTCTCTCGAACATGATGGTATCATAACATTCACTCAGTCAGAACTCACCCTTTACTGCCGCTGTCCACTATATCCACATCTCTCTTGATGATGCTTGTAGTGCTTAAAGTTGGGAGATTTTACATGTTAGTGAATGCTAATATTTGTTGTTGTTTTTCTTTTTTATTGCAGTCAGGGCAACATACTGTACTACCTGACAGGAGAAGAGATGTCAGACTTTGTGGATTTCCGCAGGAGAGTATCGAATGGATCATCCTCAGCCCTGGAAAGGCAACATGCAAACAGCACACATGTAAATTTAACATACATAGCATTATGTGAGTAAAGTAAACAACATACATCAGAATGACAGAGTATATCTTTTCTTTTTAATATATATTTTATCCCACGATTTTGTAACCCATTTTTCACCCCTGTGTCAATCATCTAATGTGATCCTGGGCTCTACACACCCTCCGCCAACCTGGGGAGAGCAACTGACTTAACTCATGCTTCCTTCATGCTTGAGTGTCCAAGTTGCTCCTTTACACCTGACAGAGGGGAGTTTCCCTGGTTGGACGTAGCGCGTGGAAGGAACACGTTATTCCAACCAGTTCCTTTCCCCTCCATCAGGCACCCTGGCTGGCCAGGGGGAGGCAGTTTAGAGACCAGGATTGACAAGAGTATATCTAAGCAGGAAACAATGTTATATTATAGACAGAAACAAATGAGGAGTGCTAGAGGATGAGGTAGTGTTATAGTGTTATATTAGTAGTGGTCATGTCTTACGTGGAGGAGGTTGTTGTAGTTTTGGTGGTCGTGGTAGTTGTACTAGTCCCATCCCTGGGGAAAACAAACATGCAGAAGCTTTACCCGGTAGACTCTGTATGTATCAATTCACATTCACGTGATGTATTTTGGTACAAAAGCATATAGCCTTGTGTCTCTACTTTCCGCGTAAGACTTACCCTTTAATGCTGCTTTTCACGCTCACAGTCTCTTTTTTGGACACACTGTAATTAAAAAACAAACATTAAGTACATGCACAATTACCTATTATTATAAAATTAAATCAAGTTCCAATGAAATTTGAGACGTTTCCAATGTCAATTAAAAAAAGGAAAAGATTCAAATTACCTCTCTGGATAATCGTCTTTGACAGACTTGGGCATCATGAGCTTGTCCTCAGCTCTACACAGTAAAATAAAAAGTGTAACATTTTTATTTACTAGTATTCAATAATTATGTCAAAATGATTTTTACTAGATGTAAATTTATTTTAGTAGATGTTAAAATAAAATAATTTAAAAGTTGCACACATTCCCAAGCAGTTCATTTAGTCAAGAGATCATATCTTACGCTTTATTGTTAGTATCAGTTGTCTCTGTCACTTTGGTTGTTTTAGTAGATGACGAATAGGATGGGTGTGTTCTGTGTTGTCATGTGTGAACAGATATGAAAATCAATCAACGTATTATTTACTTTTGTGATTTGTTCTTGTTCTTTTGTTTAATCTCTAACCAATCTGTTTTATTATTATTATTATTAATTACCCTTTCTTGACATCAGCGAAAACCCGGTCAGTGAAGGCGGTAGGTTTATTCACAGAGGACCTACA
This sequence comes from Protomyctophum parallelum, assembly GCF_964188405.1. Lineage (NCBI taxonomy): Eukaryota > Metazoa > Chordata > Actinopteri > Myctophiformes > Myctophidae > Protomyctophum > Protomyctophum parallelum. The sequence goes on along the minus strand of NC_139707.1, from coordinate 41,580,486 downwards.
GATACAGAGAATATTAAGGTCACACAAAATCTGTCAATAAATATGTTTTTGCCCATCTGTTTGTCTGTCTGCGATCAACATAGAAAAGTAATTACCAGATTTCCATGCAATTTGTTCTGTACATTTATGGTCCCAAGAAGAAGAAATCTATTATTACTTGCGCAAGCAGAGCGTGCAAGTATTGTGGTCTTGCTGTCTTTTTTATGCGTATGCTCGGAGGTATATACAGTACTAGATGTTGATGGTGACATAATTAAGATATGTTTCAATGTCGGTTATAACTGGCTGTCGATGGTGACGCTAATTAGGATATGTGTCGGGTGAATTAAAGGTAATGTCTGTACCTATACATGTATAATCTGAAACCTATCTTTATTACGTCACCATCAAAAGCCAGTTATAACCCAGCATTGATACATATCTTAATTACGTCACCATCAACATCTAGTATATATACCTCTGAGCATACGCAGAAAAAAGTCAGCCGACCACAGTATAGTACTTTCAACTTACAACTTACATACGTACATGTATACATACGTTAACTTACCCAACCAATATTGAAACATATCGTAATTACGTCACCATTGACAGCCAGTTATAACCCGACTTTAGTATTTCATTTCATTGTTTTACAGAGGCTGAGATTTGAAAGTTTGTAGCGGTCAACAGTACATGCGCGCTCTGCTTGCACACAAGTAGGCCATTTATGGCCTACTTGTGTGCAATGCGCAAGTAGGCACTCGACAGAGTTATGATTGTGATACCCCATGAACTTTGTCCATCATCAGGGAAAACTTTCAAATGAGCAAACTGGGGATATTTTCAGGCCTTGGTGAAGGTCTCCACTCTACTGTGCATTCTTTATAGGGTCGAGCTAAATAATTGATATTGAAATTGAAATGGACCCGGTCCCACACATTAGATTCTATTTGTACACAGTTCACAATCAATCATTCATTTTTTTGTATAAAATGGGGTCCTTTAAAGTCTAATTCATGTCAAAATGCAGCTCCTTGAAATTAAAATGTTTGAAAATCACAGTTGCTCAATGCTCTAGTGTCTGCTGCCTACCTGCTAGTGGTGGTTTCAGTGGTCTTTCCATCCTTGGTAATGGTAGTGGTTGTGGTACTGTCAGAAAAGTAGTAGAACAGAACATTTACCTCAAGTGTCTCAGTCTCAGTGTGATAATGTTTTTAATAGCAGTTTGCTGAAGTGAAGGGATCAACCTGGTCTTAGGAGCCTCTGTATCTGTCTTGGTGCTCGTACTTCTGTAATGATATAATTTATATTACACAAACACACAATTAGACGCTCAATACACGTTTAAAAGAAACAACTGTTCTATTATAACTTGTACTGAATTGTTGATGTTGATTGTATAACCCCAGATGTAAATATATATATTCAGAGCATTGGATGCATGCTACAGAAAAAGACAGTATTTAGGGTGTTTCTACAAAGTAACTCCTCTATCATAAATACTTTTTTAAAGTATACCTTCTGGTATAAGATGTGGAGGTCCGTCCATAGCTGGAAGGTAGTGTGCTGTCAAATAGAAGTCATAATTAATCCATGATTCTGAAGTATGTCAAGTGGATTTTGCCATTAAATTATACTCCAATCTTTATATCCACTTTACTCATTTAAAAACATTGAGTAAGGCTAAAGTGAAGTGCAGTATGTTTGTTGAATGGGTATACACCAACCTGCTGTCATTGAGCTCATCCTGACTTCCACTGAATCTGTGAGCAAAGAAATAGGCTTTAAAGTAAGCACAGTTGTATCAGAACAGGATATCGAGTGATGATATAACTCAATTAAAATCAGTTACCTCTTGCTGAGAGACTGCACCGAGGATGTCGAACTTAGTTTTGTTGGACTTGTTGTTCCAACAGGCTCAGTCCTATGAGAACAACAAGTGGTTAAGACTGTCTTACATTTAAATGAAAGCGATTCTGTGATAACATTAAGTCATTGTCAATGTAAATTAATCTATCTAGATGGCTATATTGTTTAAAGAAATGTGTAAAAGGAGAAATGTATCAAAGCTTTTACCTCTCAAGAGTCTCACTGGACTTATAGCTATATCGGCCCAAAATTGTCTTGCCGAAATTTGGATCTCGGCTAATGGGAGAAAAGAAGACAAAATAATTCAAACGGGATGACTCAACCACTGACATGTACGTGCATGACATACTTGTGCATGTGTCCGAAGAATGTGCGACAACAGAAAACTACACAGTATGAACTTCTCTAATAAGCTCCTATGACAAGTGACACAGGTGTGGTGTCAAACCATGTGTGTACACACATGGTGGCTGTGGCTCAGGATGTAGAGCAGGTCGTCCAATGACCTGTGGGTTGGCTCCTCCTGTCTAGCGAGGATGCTGGCGTCGACTGTTCGCCGCTTCACCTCCCAATGTATGAATGAACCATTGTAAAGCACTTGGAAAAGTGCTATAAAAACGCCATTCATTATACACACCCGTGTGTTTCTGAGGCTAATGTAGTAGTCTATCTGTATCTATCTTTGACAATGACCCCCAACATACCCAAAACGTTATGATATTCTGCCGCATGTTTAAGATTTTGGACTACCAAAATCCTCCAAACAGACAAGGCCTCACCCTCGACAAGGTGGGTCCGGACCCTATAGGTTGAGAACCACTGGCCTATCTTATTTTATATCACAGTGAGTGACTTACTCGACTGCTTCATCCTCATCGTCATCCTTCTTAATCCAGCTGCTGTCTCTTAGCAGAGATGACTTCTTCTTGCTGTCCTCAATTGCCTGGCTAGGACTGGTGCTCTTGGCTGGAAACACGTGGTGATGACAGACATTAGTTTACTTTCATCTCAAGAGGAGCCGCAGGCATTGATTGTTGTTTGCTTAATAGGCAACACCATGCATAACTACTGTATTGTTGGAATGATGTTGACAAATTGACACAGAAGAAAATCTGTGAGCGGTAGCCTAATTAACGCTCACTCGCTCAGTGCCTGTGTGAATGCTTTCTAACCATAGCACTTACGTGTCTGGGAGGTGTAAGTCCTTCTTGTGTAAGACATGTTTTGTGTTTTCACCTAAAATAGATGGATGAAAGGAGAACAAAGACAAAAGGAGAAAACATTAGAGCATGAACTGTATGTATATGAGCCACTAGATGGCACTGTTCATTGTGTTTGTCATGTATATTTACCAAGCACTATCAACTGTAAATATTAAATATTAGCACATTTTGATTTTAAATCAGACCATAGATATCAACTAATTCAATGTAGTCTTACTGAGCCCATTTTCTACTGATAATGAACCAGGGACCACCACCCTGACTGACAATCAACCTGGGGACCACTGTTGTGTTGGGAGGGGGATATGGGCGTAACTCCCTTTTCTGTGGAAGTTCTTGACCACCTGTAGAAAACCCATGGCCTATGTTGATACAATATATGATTATATTTAGCACATCTGCGGTGGTTGGAGGAGGTATTGACATTTCGACCCTGGTGTCAGTTGTAGCCTAGTATACAGCCTGAAGCTCATACGCTGTAATATCTCCCTAGGCCAAACAAGCAAATTCCATCTTGGAAGAGCGTTAGAGCTAAAAACCTATAGCTTGCAGTTTTAACACCTGTGCCTGCTCAGTCATTCTATCATTGTAGTGCTTGTAGTGCTTGACAGTATAGTCTGTCAAGCACTGCTCAAGCCTGACTTGCTGATTAAGCCCCAAACCAGTTTGGCTTGATTTGACCCCGTATGCAGAGCAGGCACACCCGTCACCCACCCTCCACAGCATGCACCTTCCCTAAACACACCTTTGGCAACAGAACAGTGCGTGCGGCCATGGGCAACATTCCATAGAGACCATTCATGATAAGGATTATACACTTTCTGCTGCACGATCACTACAGTATGAACACTAGGCTACTCTGTGAGTGAGGTTATCACACACACATCAACAACTTGTTTAAACAGTAATTCGTTTATTTAGTCACACAATTACATGGCATGATATAATGACTTATGTTGCATGACGATTGTGGGACTTTTAAGTGATCAGATTGCTAGGCTAACATAATGTATTTAATCAAAGTCTAAATAGGATATGGACAGCTTCCATAAGCTTGATTTTTATTATCTGTTAAAGATAAAGGAATTTAGTTTACTGTAGGTTTAGTCAGGATGATTCTGGAACTGTAAACCCCTCAGGCACAAGCCAAATCTTACAACCCATATTGGACTGTATTAGAATAATTCATCTGTGCTACAGCACATTTATATTACATTCCAAAAGTAAGACAATGTAGATAAAAATAGATTAATTCAGATTCAATCTTGATCTTGACTACGTCTACATGCCATGGATTTGTAACCTGAAATTGTGATTATTTTGATAAGCAATGTGTGGTTTAAATGGGGCAGGAGAAAGCTTGAAAGAAATACCAGATGCTATCTTTATTTGTTTGCACTATCAAGTTCAAGTGAGGATACCTCACTTGAGTGGATGTATCAACCATATACCAAAATGAAGGTATTAATGCCTTCATTCTGACAATAAAACACAATCTACTGCACACCCAAAAATGTATATGTTGGAAGCAAAAGTACTAGTAATGGATAATTAGGCTTAATAGCTTCTGGATAATAATCATTTACAGTACCACCTAATACAGCCCTAATCTATTTCACCACCAAACATCTCAAAATAAGCAGTATGATACAAAAGCAAACCTGTTCATTGAAATGTCCTAGACTAGCACATTTTCACCCAAGCTTACAATGTTAGTGTTAATATTAATGGAAATGCCTGCATTAGGAATCCGAAAAAGAGAAATAAGCTGCATACCTTTGCTGAAGGTTTCTCCACACGCAAAACACGCAGCTACGAACCTTGCCAAGAGATCAGGTGTTCACAACTCTCACTGCTTTACCCCCCGGCTTTTGACCTTAAGGGAGGAGATTCCATGGCCACCTAAGGGTGTGGCATCAGACAACAATCCAATAACAGTGGGTCTCTCTCTCTCTCTCTGCACTCCAATTATTGTTTTTTTCTTTTTCTTTACAGGTTGAAATGGAATTAGGTGGAGTGCTGGAGAACTTGTCCATCGACATGTATTCCAGGAAATAGCCCTTTCAGCCATTGCCCTACAGTGGGTGTGGAGAGTCCTGCCTTTGTTTGTAATCATCGTTTGGTGAGTCATCTCCTAAAATGATTTTTTTTAGATAACTGAACCCACCCCATAAAAAAACATTTAATTCACACGTGTCAGCTTATAGCTACCGTACAAATCTTAATGGAATGCAAAAACAGAGGTTTGACATTGAGAGGAGAGATTGTTTAAGAACATGATAGTGTTATCTTACTGCAATAACCTTTGAACTACTTGTTATTACTACGTGAAGTTACGTGTAAACAGAACACATAACTTTCAAATGCCACCACTAACATTACACAAATTGAAAAGGGATCACTGTCATCATTAGAAGCTTGATAATTATACAGATCAATGTTTATCAGCTGAACTTTTGTGTATAGATTCCCAGTAGCTTTAGCTTCGATTTAGGTTCAGTGTCGTTTTACTTGCTTCATGTATCCTGCAACGTGACAATGTATTTGTATTAGTCTGACATTTGTCACAGTGTGTGCCTGGTTCATTTTCTTTCTATTCAGACTTCATATAAAAAACTTTTTTTGATTCCAATCTGGATAAACAAAAGATCTGATTTGGGGCGCCAGTGTGAACATAGCCTTAAAACTACAGCCAATGACAGTGAAGTCATGGGTCAGGGTTCAACATAGTTGAATGCCATGTTTAGCAGAAGTTGCTGTGTCACAAGAACTAATTAGCTAATCTGTGACCGTAGCCTCCATTTTCAAGCCATCCCCACACACATTGAATGAGTCTCTGTCATGATAGCATCCCAGGCGCATAATCTCTGTCTCTGAAAAGGAGGAGAAGGGTGGAGTTGGCTGGTCCCACAGTCAGGTATGTGGTGTGGGTGGTGGCTGTCACTGCTGGTCCAGAGTCTGAAATCAGCCACCACCCACACTACATAGTTCTAGCCTAACTTTGAGTGTGAGTTCTATAATAAATCACACCCATGTGAACTGAGTGTTGCAATCCCCCTTCCCCCCACCTCTCTCTCTCTCTCTCTCTCTCTCTCTCATTAGCAATTAGTAATATACTGGTGCTCATTAACCAACACATAGATAGACACATAGGTGAACCAACACATAGGTAGGTGAACACGGACATTGCTGTTCCTTGGAGTGGTTGCAACACTCAAAAACTTTATTTGTATAGCACCTTTCATGACATAGAGTGATTCTGAGATGCTTGTTATTACAAGCTCAGTGAAGATTGCTGGTCTGGGGTCAAAGGCAACCTGTGCGTCGAACAAGGTCAAGGACACTGGCATAATACAGCTTCTACATACACATTACACACAGACGTACACGTACTGTTACTGTAAATGGATGTAGAATAGAACCTGGTATAGCACCTTCAGGGCTGGCACTTTAAACGTGTGAGGCACTTTAAACGCGTGAGGTGTGTGTGTGTGTGTGTGTGTGTGTGTGTGTGTATGTGTGTGTGTACCCTTATTCAATAATAAAATAAACCTTGTTTCAAAACATCCCATTGACTCCTCCTATGAATTTCTTTCAAAGACACCGTTGTCTAGAGAATAATAGACGATCGTTTTGGCATTTATGTCTTTTGTCCTATGAAAGTGTCCTAATCGGTCTCCTACGTCCAGTTTGGTAAAGAGTTGGATACATTCTTTGGCGCAATCTCTTCCTATGTACTCAGCTACTCTTAAAAACCTTAGAAGAAATGCTAAAGAAAATCAGACTTGTCTGAAGTGAGTGGTGCAACAGCGCCCCCTGTTGGTACGCTAAACATACATAGGGACGGACGGACATTGCTGGTTCTACTTCTAGGAGTGGTTGCACCACTCAAAAACATATACAGTAGTAGGCCTATATATATTTTTTTTTTGTGTGTTCATTTAAGTCATATAAGTGTGTAGGCTACAAATGGAACAAAATGGACAAGTTTGCTTACATTGTAATTCATAGTTAAATTAACATTGAGGATGTTACATTGTATATGCCCCTCAATGCATCTCTGCTTGGCACTCAGCATAGATGAGACGAATTGGTGCAGTTCATATGGCATTAACAAAGCTGGGGATTATGGCTTTTACCCCATATACTGTAGAATTATATGTAGAACTCATGGTACTGTAAAGGAGCTTTTGGATATAAAGATAATAGCATCCACCAAATGATACATATTCTATATTAATATAATATTGACTTGGGGTAAGCCCTCACCAGACTGGCATGCATGTCCATGAGAGGTGTATTAGTACAACTAAGCTGCTTCAGGACACAGGATTGGGGACTGTGAATAAAATAAGGATCGATTACTTAATTTAAAATAAATCACAATCGTATGTGAAGTGAGGGGCGCTCTTATCATCAATCATACATCATCATACAGTACATCATCTCATTCTGGCCAATCACAATTTGCGTCCTCACTTTTGTCTTCAATGTTTGTGTTTACACACTTTTGTCTTCAATGTTTGTGTTTACACAAACACTCAAAGCTGGGCACAGGAGCACCCCTCAATAAATTGCATGCTACTTGGTAGTAAAGGTAGATAAAAAAACAGGGTTGAACTGTACACAAACAGTTGTCATGATTGTATCAACATTTTTGGGAGTGTCTGAATGTGCCAGACTGAAACTATGAAGGTGCATAGCATGCAAGGGTGTGACAGAAGAACAGATCAATATGCCACCCCTCCCAACTCCTTAGGAATGCAGGCATTACATAATTAAATTGTCTGTGTTAAAGGAGAATTCCATACTAGAAGGCTTTCTTACCTGGCTATTTCCCCTACCATAAACCCTCAATGAATTGAATTGAATTGAATTGGGCATTGGGGTGTTGTGCTAATTCGCTTATTTCCATCGCTCAAAAATATTTTTTTTTGTCCTCTCTTCATAATGTAATGTAATAGTATCCCAAGTTGCACACTTTACTAAGTGAATACTTCGACACCAAGCTAGACAGGAACGCTCCGGTTTTAGCCCGGGGTAAGAATTTTCTATGGCTGCCAATGCAACTTGGTCCAATCCTTAATAACATACGGACAAACATCTATGCCGATAATATCTAACTTGCGGAGGTAGTGTGCCTTGTCCACGGGCAACAGATCTTTCAACGTATGGCATTGCAAATACGTTTGATAATTGCTACTCTGCGCAATATTGTTTTGGAAATGCCGCAAATAGCCAATAATGCACTTTTGCACAAAATAACACCTGGACCCCTTTGGTGGGGAGTGACGTAACAACTACAAATAAAGGTAAGAAAGCCTTCTAGCATGGAATTCTCCTTTAAGTGTAGGCCTACAAATGGACAAATGAACACTGAGGATTTTACTGGGTACTGACAACTTTACCACAGTAAGTATATAAACAAAAACAAAAAAAACTGAGGGAAACCGAAGAGGGAAATATTTACATACAGGGTGCATTGCAAATGCTCTGTTTTGCCCATTAGAAGTGGCTACCTTTAAGCAATTGGATATCCATATGTATAGATGTATTAGACTGACTGACAGTCTTGAATTATATCTAACATGAAAGAAATGGTACAAGTAATAATAATACTGTTTCTGTGTTTAGTAGGAATAAGCAACACTAGGGGGCACCAGTGTCAGCAAAATCAAAATACAATTTGTGCAAAACTATGTATAAAACATGCAATCCCCTGGCCTGAAGGCTATAAAAGCTCTATAATTTAATTGAACAATAAGAGAGGGGAAATGAAGACAAACATTATATTGTGTTATATTGTGACCACTAAAAGAGGCAGCATATAAATGTGATACCACTCCTCTGATGCCATGGAAACAGAGCTTCCTGAACTCAGCATCTGTATTTCATTTCCACGTTAAAGGACCATTTCACCACTTTTCATTCTATCTTCATATAATGAATTGGCATTCACATGTTCATGATAAAATAGCACCATTTCTTTCTTCTCTGTCTCATACTCATAGGAGGGCTGTGAGCAGTTTATAAACTGCACACAGACACACACACACACACACACACACACACACACACACACACACACACACACACACACACACACACACACACACACACACACACACACACACACACACACACACACACACACACACACACACACACACACCTCAAAACGTTATACATAGCAGCAGTCCCAGTCCCTGAATGAGGTGGACAATGGACAGTAACTGGATACCATCTCTACAATCCTAGCTCATCATTGTGACATTCGTGACTGACCTGGGCGCCGCTGTCCTCTAGACAGAGAGGGGTCAATCTGTCCCCAACCCCTCCATTATTCTCATCTTATAGTTTCAACCAGTTTCAACAGTTATAGGATAACAGGAGATGTTGAGCAGCCTTTGCTGCCAGTTCACGTTGATGCCAGTTCACTCTCACTCTATAACCTCTATAACTGTATAAAGAAAATAAGCATTTAACGTCAGTAATGTATCACTCAGGGTGTACACTAGGCCCTACACCTACATGTATGACACAATTGCTATATTGCTACCATCCATCACTATTGAAATACATTGTTTGCTTTATAACCTGGGAATGCTTCCTGGGTTGCTAAGAGAAGAGACTGCAGACCTACCCCTCTTTCCTCATTGGGCCACACAAAAACAACCAATAAAGCACCACTAGGGGCTATGTGAACCTCAATTTCTCTCTCTCTCTCTCTCTCTCTCTCTCTCTCGCTCTCTCACACACACACACACACACACACACACACACACACACACACACACACACACACACACACACACACACACACACACACACACACACACACACACACACACACACACACACACACACACAATGGAGTTTACCTTGTATTTAACTAGAGTACTTGACAGAACAAGCAAGCAGGCTGGGCACAAGTTGGATAAAAGTTTAAAACATATGATCTGGAAATAATGTCAATAAAGATGTATGTGCTTGGTGGGTCCCCACCGATGTATAGTGACTATTTCACTAGTCACTATACACAATCATTTGTTTTGAGTTCTGATGTGTAAAGTAGGCTATGTATAAGTTATAATTTATAAGTTATAATTATGATTCCCTACAGTACCTCACAGCTCACACCCACATGTGCCATCTCTTGTCAGAGTTCAGTATCATCATGTTATGTTACAGTGACTGTAGGCTACAACATATTATAAATTATGCACCAGTATGACTCCCCTTTCTTTATGTTGAAGTCTATTTTCTACAGTCTATGGTTGAAGTGCAAAACAAAGGAAATAATGTTTCATTGGCCAAGTTGGCCTTGTGTGGCAATTGACATCTTCTATGTCAAGCCACAGTGAAAACAATGAGACATGAATCATGATCACTATTTAAGGAGGTTAAAAATGTGGTTGTGCATGGCTAGTCATTCATGAATATATCATATCTTGGCTCAAGACCTAAAGAGATAATACAACCCACACTCACATAATTTATCAATTGGCAATGACAATGGCAACCATTTAATCAATTAATTGCAGAGAGTAGGCCTATTGCACAGAAGATTAAAACATGAGTTGTATGTAGTCAGCAGCTCCAGGGGTCTGCATTGTGCTTTTCCTTTTAAAAGTATTAAATTGTGATTTTCCGAGGCTTAGGACTGACCTTGGTCTGTTAGAAACGCGTCCTCTTCTGTCCATCATGATATGAGCTGTCAGTTTCAATATTATTATGATTATTATTATTTTTTAAAGATTATGGAACTATGGAACCTTTATTGTGAGGAAATTGATATTCAGCCTAGAAATATGCATGAGATGTCAAAATGGTAATAGGTAGGTTAGGTAATATAGGCCTACCATGTCGAAAATGTACCATTATACGAAATGTTTTTATTTTTGCAATTAAGTGGCGAATACGCCTTTGGTACTTGGTTTAGCCACATGGAAATATCCCAGCATGCTTACAGCGAAACAAGCCTGAGCCAGGCAGGCAGGGGAGTGATGATGAAGCTAAGATGGCAGCCCAACTGAGGGTGCTGCCTCTCCGGGGTCAAGAAATATTCAAGGAACAAATTAAAACTAAAGACGACCAGGCGCGAATTTGAGATTAAAACGGTTGTTGATGCAAATGGGAATTTCATTATGGCTTGAGGACGTAACCTCGCCCGGAGATAAGGACCGTGTTGACGCTCGGATCGGGATCGGAAGCCCATCTAGTACAGTTGCACCACAGTGGCTACAATTTACGCCGATAATTATTGGACCTACTGGATGCTAATCAATCAATTCCTGCATTTTTTCAACAGACCCATGGCGTGACTTGTGGGGTTTTCCAGTGACAAATGGGTTATGATTGTTGCCTTGTTATTATCTAACGTTTAGTAGTCGTATCTTTGATGTGATATATATGCATTGTTCTCCAAAACGATGATGTGTGCTGCTGCGGCAGCGGCCGCCGGTGGTGGGATCCTGCCACCCTCCTCATCCCCGTCGATGGGGCTGGGTGTCAGGGTCGGTTCTGGAGCTGGAACCGATTTCCCCAACATGGGTTCGGGACTGGGTTCGTGTCCGACACCCGGAGCCCAGTCCGATTGTCGGAGTCGGTACCAGCTTCTACTCTCAGGGCGAGCTTTGGCAGAACGATACAGAAGGATTTATACCACAGCTATCAGTGACAAAGAACAAGGGATCAATCAAGGAAGGTGAGTTGGACTGGCCACTTCTCGTTGAGAAGATTGTGTCAAATATAGCTTGGAATGGTTTGACATGGCGTTAGCTAAAGACCCGTTGCAATACCACAGCATTTCAGCTGGAATGTTGACTTCCCTAGCTTGTCTCAACTAGCTAGGGAAGCTAAACTAGCCTTGACTCTCGGGCTTGTATGGTTTGTTCACTTCTGTACCCCGGGTGCGCTGAATTTCGCATTTCGTTGCATTGACAGAAGCACTGAAAACGAGAACTCCGCCCACTCGGACCATGGCGGAAGAAAAAAAAACGAGGTCTCATCGAGGAACCCTTTTAGATAAGGGTCGATCGACACAAATGACGTTATTTCTACTGGAAAAGAGTGTCGACGCAAGTGGTGTCGACACTTTCTGCACTAGAAAATAGCATTTTTGTAGCGCAAAAAGCTCACGTCACGAAGTAAAGAGTGCCTCTCCAAAGCAAAGCTAACTGGTGGCTAGCTGTCATGATGACAGCAGCCCTATGATTTGTCTTGCGCTATTCTTTTTTTTTCTTTGGGGAGGGGGGGGGGGGGTGTTGCCGTTTACTAAAAGAATAAACAATCAATCTCAGACCCAAATATTACTTTTCGTTTGCTGTGCATTTTATAAAGGCTATTGTTGATGTTGTCAACAAATGCATTTGCTATAACCGTGTATTTACTAGGGGACAGCAGCAGCTCCGCTGTCTAGGTGGGCCCAACCGCGTCATTCTATCTCTACAGACTACAGTACCAAGAGCATCAGCTCAACGGCAAATTGCTTGATTTTTCTGCCTTGGTGATGGGTCGTGTGCCCCCCGGCCCCTGCACCCACCCACACACACGCACACCCTACTGCTCTAAGCATGAAATTATGCATACTTTTTGGACAGGACTGTGTTGGGAAATGGGTGAACTCTGCTTTTCTGGCACAAGCGGGTATTAGACTGACGTCATCCAGCAAGTCAGGTTGTGGAATGAGAAGGTTGATCATTGCAGAACCCGCCCTCAGAGGACTGTGTTTTTCTCATCCTCCCATGTGCCACAATGTATACCATTACCACTGCAGCACCGCATACTGTAGCCAGTTTCATGAAACACATTTCAGCAAGAATTATAAAATAATTATTGTGGTTAAATGCAATGCAGCTTAAACTAATTAGTCTAGCCATGGTTCACGTTATGACAGTCATGTTTCAGGGCTACTAATAGTCCTACTTTTGTGAATATGATTTAGAGATTGTTTTCAACACTGTTTAGAGTGTTGCTGGTATTATTTCTAAATAAGATACCTGCATTACACAAGCAGGCTGAACTGAAGCAGCATGCCCAAAGAGACAAAACTTAAATAAGTTGGGCAACTGACTTTGCTTGTGAATAAATTTGGCTGGGATGTTGGTGAGAAAGTTTAACTCAGAATGGCATTGATTGATATCTTCGAATTACTACCATTTCTCAAGGCAGTGTTAGATTTCAAATAGTTTGTATGTTCATGAAAGTGGAATACTTATTAGTTTGTATCAGGTCATCACATGGTGTGTAAATCATTTAGACTGATGGTGATTAATTCCTAAAAAGCTTCCAGAGTGGCTAGGCTATCCTTTGCAGTGCTCGGATTGAAAATCTATAATGAGTAGTAGATAGTAATAATGTCTAGTCTACATGAAACAATCATTGTCAAAAGCTTGAGAAAGGCAATTCAGTTTATCATAATACTAATTTATGTTATTTTAAATTAAACTGCGCTTCAGCAACTCGCTTAAGGGAGATTGTGCCCTCTGGCAAGATCTAAGAAGCATTACATCATACACTCAAAGCAATGTCATTGGTCGGGTTTGACCACATGGGCACCTGACACCTCCCTATAGGTATCAGGCGTGTGACGCGTCCCTCCATGTTGTCGCCATTCTATTGAATCTTCTCATGGGAGAACAAGCATTCACGAAGTCTCGACTACTTTCAGTAACGCTTACCAAACGAGCGGATCTTGGAACACTAAGCTAAGCTAACTCTGCTATTGGTTGGAAACGGCCGATGTGCCACGTGATAGCCACCCAGTCCTTCTACGACAACGGCCTTCAGGACATGTCTAGTGTGGCTGGATCCAAATAAATCTGCGGCCCGACGCCGGCGACGGAAGGCTGCCGAGACCTCTAACTCCGGCGCCGTGGCCCCGGTTACACAGAAACACCGTGAGAACTGTCTGAGATGGATGTCTCTGGGGAAGACGAAGCACACGAGGACTTTCCCATTCCAAGTGCATTTGTCTTATATGCAAAGCCCCCTCAGGTGCATTTTTACTATATTTAGCAATGGTATTTTTATTTTTATTTTTGGTGGGTAGATCTTGTTGCGCTGGTCATTTTGAAAGTAGCTAAAGTAAAAAAAGTGTGGGCACCCCTGCACTAGCATGACGACTGATGCTCTGGTGCGAACTGCGGCTGAGGTCGATCTGAGCCTCCCACGTCCTGGGAGAGCGGAACCTGGGGGGCGGACCTTCTATCCAGAGGCAGCTATACCATTATGCAGAATGGTCCCTGCACGAAGGAGTGGCTGCCCAAATCTGGGACAGGTTCGGTCTGCCACGGGCCCACGAGTGGACCTGTTCGCCTCGGGAGGAGAACACGAAGTGTCCACTGTTCTTCTCCATGACAGGAGCCTCCGGGCCTGGACACCTTGGCCTAGGGGGCTGCTTTTCCGTTTTCCCGCTGTCACTGATTTATCCCCTTCTGGAGAGGGTAAGGGGAGCCACCGGTGATACTGGTGGCTCCAGGGTGGGGCTCGTGGAGATCGGAGATAACTCCTCTCCTGTACGACCAGCCGTGGTAACTCCGGCTGCACAGGGATCTCCTGATGCAAGCGGCGAGGGGAAATATTTCATCCTCGGCCAGAAGACCTAGACTTATGGTTATGGGCCTGGCCCCTGAGCGGAAGAATCTCGATGCTTTGGCGAAATTGGCGTTGGAGTCCCTGTCTAGACCACCGACTGGAGACAGTGGAGCTACAGTTCCTATCGCTGAAAACGGTGCTGCTGCTGGCACTGGTGACTGCCAAGCGGGTCAGTGACATTCATGCCTTTTCAGTGACCGAGGAGTGCACTCGGACGAGGGTGGTCCTTCGGACCAACCCTGCCTTCGTGCCCAAGAACCAACTGACCACTTTGTGCCAGTGGATCTGTTCTAATTCTGTCCACCCCCCTTTGCCTCTGAGGTTTGAGGATCTATATGGACAGGACAGCGACGCACAGGAAGACGACACAACTGTTTGTCTCCTGGGGCCCCATGACTTTGGGGAAGGCTGTATCCAAGGTGAGGATTTCACAATGGATAGTGGAAGCTATAGAGCGGTCATACTCGAGTAAAGGACTACAGCCTCCAATTAACCCATTCAGGACGGGAACCCCCTTTGGTGTTTTAAACATTGTTATACTTTAGCCATTGAAAAAAAAAAAAAATAGCAGATCTACAAGCTCGTAGCGCGGTAGCTATGAGCTGCTATATTTGCTATTTTAGAAAAATCGGGAAAATGTGGCACAAATCTTTGAATTATATATTCTTTCAGAGCGATGTTTTTAACTCCTCTTTGCTTCTGGGGGGTCCCTGGAACTACATATTTTCAGATGGGGGTCCGCAGCCAAATACAGATAATTCTGTGGGTCCTTGACATTAAAAAGGTTGAGCACCACTGACATGGAAACAGAACCCATTTAAAAAAATATCTGCCTCAGATCTATTTGGGTTAAGGTGAAGTGGCACTCTACTCGGGGTATGTCGACATCCTGGGCCGTTTGTAAAGGGGTCCAGCATGTGTGTACCACCTCAAGTTGGTGGTCCTTGTCAACTTTAGCCAACTTTGACAGTCTGGATGTGACTGCAGCACCAGTGGCGCATGAGAACCTTGGTTCCTTAGGCCTATTGAGAACCACAGGGGAGACCGGGTCTCGCCACATGTGGTGTGTGGATCTAAGGTTTTCTCTCTCCCTCCCGCCGTAGGCTGGAAGGTGTGTGGCAGTTATAGTCTACAGGACTTTGATAAACTGTCAGGCCTTGGAGTTGGAGTAAGAAAAAAAGAGTGGGGTACGGAAGCAGGTCTTTGGACCGTCTTGGTACTCTAGTAGCCCTGAGCATGTAAATGACTGTCAGGCTCTCGTGTTTTGAGAAATGACGACCCCTTTGGTGGTTCATAGGTCCTCAATATACCTTACAAGCGATGGGTCTGTATCCTCTTCACTCTGGGTCTAGACTAGAAGGGAGTGTATTTATGTCTCCCTTAAGCGAGTTGCTGATGCGCAGTTTAATTTAAAATAATTAAACGTTACGAACGTAACCCCGGTTATTTAACTAAACTAGAGAATCGACTCGCCAAAACACCCTTCTTGTGAATTTGCTTCATGAGAAGTTTCAATGTTCTCTATGGAATGGCGACAACAACATGGAGGGACACGCTATGAGAGAGGGAGGTGTCAGGCGCCCATGTGGTCAAACCGTGTATATCTTTTCTACGTCCGAGCATAGACATGGTAACGCCCCGCCTGCCTCTGATTGGCATTACCAGAGTTTCCTCCGAGGTGGAAGATACATGCTGGATAGTCTCCTGCGAGGTTACTTTGTGGTGTGAAATAAATAAATAATACAAGTACGATATAATGCAAGAGAATGTCAGCTTGGCATTTTAATTTCTATTTTTGTATACATGTGTAAACTTGAAATAATAATAATAATATCTCAAACTTATATAGCGCTTTTCTGAGTACCCAAAGACGCTTTACATGGGTGGGGCTTTACAGAGGTAACAATAAAATAAAAACAACTTTGAACTTTATTAGAAAAAAAGGAAAAAAAAACACTAAAAGCTAAAGACCATTAAACGACTGAAAAGGGTTAGCTAGGGAAGAGGTGCGTCTTGAGGGTGGTTTTGAAAGTTTGGAGGGTGGTGGGGGCATCTCTGAGTGCCTTAGGGAGGGCATTCCACAGGGTTGGGGCAGCAAAGGCAAAAGCTCTGTCGCCCCACGTACGGAGTTTGGTTTTGGGGTCGTCGAGGAGGTTTGCATCACCAGACCTGAGGGAGCGAGAGGCGACATGACGTTTGGGGAGGTCACAGAGGTATGGGAGAGCCAGGTTATTCAGTGCTTTGTAGGTGGTCAGGAGTGTTTTGAAGTGGATTCTTTGGAGGACTGGTGTAATGTGGTCTCTGGAACGGGTACTGGTGAGCAGACGGGCAGCTGAGTTCTGGACATATTGCAGTTTATTGAGGACTTTGGAGGTGGTGCCGTAGAGGATACTGTTGCAGTAATCGAGGCGGGATGTGACGAAGGCGTGGATGAGTGTTTCAGCTGCGGAGAATGACGGAGAGGGTCGGAGACGGGCAATGTTCTTGAGGTGCAAGAAGGCGGTTTTGGTGACTTGGTTAACATGGGGTAGGAATGAAAGGGTGGGGTCAAAAATGATGCCAAGGTTGCGGATGCGGGTGGAGGGTGTAACAGTGGATCCGTCAATGTTTAATGAAAAATCACACCTGTGTCACCGTGTGAACTGAGTGGTGCAACCCCCCCCCCCTCCTCTCTCTCTCTCTCTCTCTCTCATTAGCAGGCAACAGTACAGCACTATCTCTCTCTCTGTTTCTGGCAAACAGCGCCCCTACTGGTACTAATAGTCATACTCGTGCTCATTAACGTCACGTACATAGGCGGACGACACATAGGCGGACACGGACATTGCTGTTCCTTCGAGTGGTTGCACCACTCAAAAACCTTGGGTGGATTTGGTGAGGGAGTTGGAAACATTATTGTACTGTAAAAAGGTGTCTTTTCCCTTGATCTTTTAGTATCTTAGTATAACAGTATTAGTTTACTATAATTAGATTAATACCTTGATCTTTATATTTTTTTTTGTATAATAGTATTAGTTTACTATAACTAGATTAATACACGTTAATCAACACTTAACACTTTATTCAATCAAAGCAAACGGCACAAACAATATTAGTTTGCCTCTTCTACAAGAATTAAAGTTACAAGTTACTGTCGCGTGTTGCCATTATCTTGTACGTATTTCCCACCACGGAGTACCCTTGCATCTCGGAGGAGGACAGGCAAGACGGGCAGTGTCGGTAGGCCAATCAGAGGCAGGCGGAGCCTTACCATGTCTATGCTCGGATGTAGAATAGAGTCCCAGTGCAAATCTTTTTTTCTTATGATTCAAAATTGTATTGCTTTTTCAGTTTAAGATGACAACAGTTTAAGACAACAAATGAAACAAAACTAGACAAGAAAATAATAAATACATTACACAACAAAATCTTTACAGAAAAGATAATACAATACAGAGTCAGACAATACAATACCATACAATAAAATCATAATAAAAAAAAAAAAAAAAAAAAAAAAGGAAAAATAAATTAAGACAATGCCATTGAACCTGGGTAATATTAATTTACACTGTATTCAAGGAAAACAAAAGAGAAAGGGATGTTGCGCTCACACCACAATGGGATCTCTGACAGCAATATGCATTATGTATCATTTCCGGATATATTTATCCAGTCTGTCGGACCTCCTATATGCCATTTCTTCGTATGCTGCAACCTTGCCTAACTCCACAAACCAGTCATGAAACGAGTGACTCCCTGACGCTTTCCAACCCCTCATCAGCACCTGTCTCCCAGTGCAAATCCTATAACTGCACTGGGAGGGATCAGAGGTTCAGTGTTTTGCTCAAGGACACTTTGACACAAAAGGAAGGAGAGCTGGGGAACGAACGATGGACCTTCCCATCCGTCCTCCAGGGCCACTGTTGTAAATGTAGTTGTGGCAACTGGCAAGTGGCAACATGTAATCTTTCAACAGACATAATGGTCACACGATCATGCAGGATTGTTTCCTTTCCATGCTCTAGCAGCCTGAAGTTAGGGTTGAGGCAATATTGACAGATTCATTTTTTTCCTTTTCTTTTTACCAAATACATATTGATATTGTGACGATAATGTTGTATTGTGACAAAAAAGATCTACAAACTCCTCATCTGCCACAATGTAATGTGTTGTAAGCTTGTAGATCTGCTATTTAGCTGTTTTTGAAAACCTTTAGTATAAAAGTATAAAATAAGACTTATAATTAAAAACCAATAAAAGACTATTTGTTTTCCTTATCATGATATGATATCCAAAATCCCAGATTATATCTAGTATCAATGTATCAAATATTGATATATTGCCCAGCTTTCCTAAAGTAGAATGTTTGATCAGAGTAATTAAATGGTCACACAGAATTATTGTGACCTTAAATTGAGGATTTATTGATTTTATTCTAAATACTTATTTCAATAATGCTATTATGCTGATCATTATGTACTTTCAGGGGGAAAAAGGCCTTGAGTAAGAAGAAGCTGAAAAGACGACAGAAGGTCAAGTCAAAAGTCAAAGCAAGAACAAAGGTAAGATCCAGGACTCACAACTTGATATCGGTATTAGACTGCTCCTGTGTATGTATTGTCACTCTTGAGTCTTGACATCTTGATATTGGTTATTTGGTTTCAATGACCTAAGCTGCTAAATTGTGCCCGCACCACTCTGCCAGAAGCGGTGCTGCTCAACCAAGCCAGAGCATCAACATGTTTTTTTTAAATGCATGCATGAAGTCAGTCCGTTGCTCTCCCCAGGTTGGCAGAGGGAATGTAGTGCCCACTATTACATTAGATAATTGACACTGTGCATGATTATGACATTACTATTCCAACAACTAAATACAGGGAAATGTTAGAGGGAGAAAAACGGCATCTAACTAATATCAATCAGCTACTTTAACTTCATTATATCAACGGACAAGTGTTGGCCTGTTGGTGTATCACACAGTGATCAAAGAGTGGCCATTTTAGCAAGTTAGCCAAGGGTGCTAAGCTAGCATTGGACAATCACTATTTTGTGTGTGTGTCACTGTGACTGCCGTAACTCCTCAATGCCTGCACCAATCACTCCCACTTTACACACAGGCATTGACCATATGAATATGGAGGGCGTAACGAAGCCCTTTTTTCGATTTGACACATTAATGATTATTAATGAATTTATTAGTCAATTACAAACGCACCCGGGTGCAGTACCCCCGACGGCCACAAGGGGGGGGGGGGGAATATCTCACAACGGGTAAGGGCTAGTGATACTAACACACAAAACCAACTCAAGAAGATAAAATGTGCATAAACACATTTGCATAATATGCTGCTCTGTGTTTAGCTGTGCATGATCAGGACCTTGCTTGCGAGTTTCACTCCCCAAACAAAATAATTTAGCAGATTGATGATAACAACATTAGTGGATTAGGTCCCCCCCCTCAATCTTTAAAGTTGATTGCCAGGAACATGGTTTTAATTGGCAGGGCTGAGCAGGTGCCAGTAAGTGAGAGGCAGAAGAGATGGGGGGGGGGGGGGGGGGGGGGGGGGGGGAAGAGAGAGAGAGAGAGAGAGGACGGACGAGAGTTGGGAGTGGTGCTGGATTGGTCATGATGATGGCCTGTTGCTGAGCGACCTAATGTGTGCCATATCTCCATGGCAACGCCATGGCCTTCCCTCATCTCCATCCAAAGCATCAGATGTGTGTTTGTCTGTATGCATGTAGATTACATATGTAGAGTGTGTGTTAACTAGCTGCCTAGTACCAAACTCTGTCAACAAACATAATCCCCTCTTCTGTCACTGGATCATTCCCTTTCGCCTCTTTCCGTTAATACTGCTTGGCTGGTGTGGTATTGCACATTTTGTTTTCGGATTAACTTTGTTGCTCGTCTTGGTTTTCCCCCTTGTGCCCTTGTGGAGCAGTGCGCTGCCAGAGGGTAGAGATTAATGTGATTGCTTTAAGACGGTGGTTTTCAACCCTTTTCACATCAAGGCCCATTATTATTTTATTCAGCATTTGAGTCCACGGAACCACCATTTGGTTAGATTTAGCCTCTCAGACCCAAAACTCTGAATATTTTGTTGTCATTGGATACGGTTTTGTCCAATTAGGCAAACGTACATTCTCTAATTGTGTAGACTTCTTGTCAATTAAGTAGTGCAGAGGCTTAACATTAATACGGGTCCATTTGGTTTCATTTCACGCTCTCAAGAGTTAAAGATCTATAATGGTCCATTTGGTTATACCAACTCCATCATTTAGCTGGGGACCAACTGGAACCCCCTCAAGGACCACTGGTGGTCCCCGGCCCACTGGTTGAAAACCAGTGCCTTAACCCATTTTGACCTGAGATCAGATTCTAAAAATGTCTTCTACATCCTGACAGTTTTCTGAAAAAGCTATGTTTCTATGGTAGTCGTTCTTCGATTTTTCAAAAATAGCAGACCTACAAGCTCGTAGCGCGCCACTCGGTGGCCGCGCTATGAGCTTGTAGATCTGCTATTTTTCAACAGCTAAAGCATAACAATGCTAACACCAAAAGGGGTTCCCGCCCCAAAATTGGTTAAGAGAAGGTCATAGACACAATTCAGCCATAATCGTCTGTCTCCCTACAGCCCAAGCCCTCGCTAGGCAGGCAAAAAAGAGTTACTGTAGCAGGAATCCTTCGGTGAGTTTTGGGCCTCCATACATGAATATAACCTTGCGTTTATCATTATTATTATTGTTATTATTATTATTATTATTATTATTATTATTATTATTATTATTATTATTATTAACCTATACCCACGAGGGGGTGGTGGAGTTGGCTGGCTGGCAATTGTGTAGTCATGCTGTGCTGTGTTTGGATGGGTGGTGCTCACTCTCTGGCTCTGTCACGCCTCTCCCTCTGACACAGCTGCGTGTCACAACGTGGTTTAAAAGGACCATGTCTCCGTCTTTTGTCTATTCCTGTGCTTGCAAGCATCAGGGAGGGATTAACCCTCACAAGGGCCCCTGGGGCCCCCATAGCGCTCGTGCGTGCGACATTTAAGTTTTTTGTGTGTTTTTGTCACATTTTTGACCTAAATTTAAATAAATCAATGGCCCCAGGAGCTTTTTTCAGGGCCTCAAACCCAGTACCCGAAGGGCCCCTGAGAGCCAAGGGCCCCTGGGTCACGCACGGCCCCACTGGCCCAATGGCTAATTTGGCCCTTGCAAGCATGCTGGGGTAGAGTCAGGGGAAAGAGACGGCCTTTAATTCTAACAAGGAGAATGAAGTAATGTCTTTTTCCTCTGCAGACAGGATATTTGTCTAAATGTGTTTCTAAAGCTACATTATAATTGAATGCTTCTAAGCACACCGCAGTGGTATCGAATTACAGAATATTGTCAACCTTGCTATAAGCCGGTGCTTAGCATAGAGCTAAATCTTTGAAATATTGATGGCAAAGCCATGGATGAAGCCATGACGTTGGATGTGGCCTATATTATTGACTCGAGATCATGAATCAATGGCTCACTCCTGTCGGACCAGCTGTAGTATATATTGACTGATTTAGAAATGAGGGTACCGACCTACGCTGCGGGTTACAAATCACCCGTGTTGCGGGTTACAAATCACCTGTGGCTTCCTGTGAGGTTAGGTTAGGGTTTGGGATAGTGTTAGTAATGGTCCGACTAACGGGACGGTGGAACCAATGCCACGCTACCAGAAATATACCATGGTTGGAATTTCTTCCTGCTGCTGTTCACGGTTTCGGAAAAGCACACATGCATCATCAGGTTTCAGTGAAGGTTTGTTTTTGGCTGCTTTCGGGTAAAAGGCGTCATTTTAACCTCGAACTTGAACCTTGAACCTTTAAGACTTCACTGAATGGACAGCATCAGCAGCACTGGCTCAATGTTTTTGTTAGTCGACCACGTCGGGCTCTTCATGGATTTGCTTCCTTTAGCTGTCAGGGAGGTGTTGAAAGATTCAGGGTGCAAAGGCTTCATTCTACCAAGAAATGGAATAATTGACTTCTCAAACTCAATTCCACGTCGTCAATCCAATGCCTGTCTGTCAGGCCTGCGGCCCTGACATGCTCTGTGTGTGTGTGTGTGTGTGTGTGTGTGTGTGTGTGTGTGTGTGTGTGTGTGTGTGTGTGTGTGTGTGTGTGTGTGTGTGTGTGTGTGTGTGTGTGTGTGTGTGACAGTCTTGGCATGCCGAGGTGAGAGTCGTTTTATGCTGTCATACAATACTATAAATCATTATTAAGCATACGAAGTTGACAACTGCGCAATTTGTGCTGTAAGCTTGTCTCGTTGGTACTGGTAGGTGGTGGTGTTGTGTACTGTGTATGAGAGAGAGGGAGGGAGAGAGAGATGGGGGAGACGCTCACACCCAGGCTGGCTGGCTGTGTGTGTGAGAGACAGGCTGTTGTGTAGCCTATAATATATATCTGCATCTGCAATTACTCCTCATTATACAGCAACCACCATATCTTCAACACAGGACCCTCTACTTTTAATTAGGTGCTTTTTAGCCTACTCTACTAGAATGTTTTCACCGTAGTTTTATTTTGCAAATACATTTGTCACGTTGTTTTTTTCCTCACCCCGGATACATTTTCATCAACACATGAATATATACGGTACATGAATGTAACCATAATTCTAACCATATATGTTGAAACCCGAGTTAAACACGGCAATTACTAAAGAACGAGAATTTCTCTGGGATCCCATCCGCTGGACCACCCCGTGAGTCCCGGAATGCATTACATTGAAAACCTAGCAATCACTGCCTTCCTCTCTCCCTCGTTCTTGTTAATCGAGCTCCGGTCCCAACGTGGGTGAAATAGGCTTGTGAGCTTACATAGATCAATTATTTCCACTCTATTTGAAGAAATGGAGCTAAAGCGATTAAAGTATTTTTGTAGGTTTGGGTCCATAGCCAGGGAAAAACCAACTTTATCTTTTGGGATCTTGAGCTTAAATTTTTAGTATCCCTGGCCTGGACTAGGTTGACTGAATGACAGACGGACAACTTGAACATTATCGTAGACGGGGATGTGTGCGATTTTGGGCAGGATCTCCTTGTTTATCAACAGGAGTGCACTGATGACTCTAGACAAGCCCTCATCCCTAAACATTTAAGCTCAAGACCCAAAAGATAAAGTTGGTGTTTCCCTGCCTATGGACTTTAATCTCTTTAGCTCCATTTCTTCAAATACAGTGGGAATAATTGATCTATGTAAGCTCACAAGCCTATTTCACCCACGTTGGGACCAGAGCTTGATTAACAATGCTGTACCTATGCTGTACCTCATGGTTTACTGTCCCGTGTACCTAAAAACAAAAGTGCAGCCACCATTTAATAGACTCGTCAACTAGCCATGCAGGTGTCACTTACCGGCGGCGGTACTCACACTCTGTGGGACACACAGTCCTCAAATTGAATAATCTCTTCTAGTGAGGGTTGTCAAGTACTGTTATGTATTCTTTAATTAGAAAAAGCGTTTTACAGTCCTGGAAAAGGTACAAGCACACAACGTGCTGCAGGATAGGTGGCGTTCCGGAATGGAATTATACCATTCTATATTCTATGCCTGATTTTTGCACATAGAGAGACTCATTATTGCGCTGAATGATTGTTATATAGGCCTGGTTATATTATTAATTATGTTAAATATTCTGGAAAAGTTTTTGAAATTCATTGGTAAAAATATGTGGGAACCCTGAACGTCTCAGTTAATTTGTATAGCACATTTCATTGTGCTTTACATAAAATAATAAGCAAAACGGTTCGACATTTGAAGTACAAATTATAGGCGTAATTGACGACATTGATCACTGGAAGAAGCGAAAAGATAGAAGAAATCCATGCCGAGCGCTCCATACCGATTTGGCCGATATTTCTTTTTACATCTCTACTGGTGTAGATGATGTGGAAAATAAGTCCACACAATGTTTGGCCCAGCCTACCTTCTTAAAGGCCTATTCATAGTCTGGATTTTCGGTGATGAGGTGACCACCGCTCCGGTGCTGAGCTGACCACCGGAGCTGAAATAACGTTGAGCGGTGGTGAGTGAAAACAGAGAGAAGGGCTGGAGCGGTGGCGGTGGTTTGCTCTTCACCGCAGCTCGTGACGTCATGTTGTAGTTCGGTGGTAAACTAACCACCGAAAATCAAGACTATGTATGAGCCTTAAGCCCTAACCACACCAAAGGGTCACCATGCAACTCCTTGGGTCCAAACGGTTGCAAGGAGTTAACGCTAAAACAGTCTCGACCCTTTGGTGTGGTTTGGGGCCATTGAATTCCATCCATTGAATCACTAGGGTCAACGTGGGTCAACGTGCAACAAGACATATCACACCGCAGGGACAACGCTGAAACCGCCTTGACCCTTTGGTGTGGTCAGGGCTTTAACCCATTTTAGACGCGAACCCCTTTTGGTGTTTTAAGCGTTACGTTATACTTTAGCTATTGAAAAATGCAGATCTACAAGCTCATAGTGGCGCGCTACGAGCTTGTAGATCTGCCATTTTTGAAAAATCTTTATAATGTGGCGCAAATCATTGAATATATATTTCAGAGCGAACATTTTTAACTAAAATATTTGCTTCTGGGGCGTCCCTGGAACTACATATTTTGAGATGGGGGGGGGGGGGTCCGTGGCCCAATAGAGATAATTCTGGACAGTCCTTGACGTGAAAAAGGTTGAGCACCACTGACATAAGAACATGGGTTTTTCAGAATCTTTTTAGGATTTTGAAGCCAAAATGGGTTAAAGCCCCAGCACCCTATATAATTCGTATTAATTTCTTTCGCCACTAACAGTGGTTCACCAACACATTATCAACATATTTCAGTAAAAAAAAGAGGCTACTGCGGAATTCTCCTTTAATTTAAAAGGAAACGGTGCATAAGATAAGGCGTGTCATTTGGATACTTAGTGGATAATGTACTGTAACTTTCTTAAACTGGTTTATATCTACCTATAATTTTAGAGATGTCTGCCTGTCATAACTCTGCTTCTTCTCCTCACTGGCTGGACCAATTGATCTGAATTTGCACACCGGCATTGACATTAGCTGTTATGCACAAGAACTGCGAAGCCCCTTTTCACGTTCCCAAATTGTACGCAGTTTATTAGCGTTTTTTGGAAACTGTTTACAGTAACTCTGACCACGGTTTTCGTTAGCTTTTTCCCAAAGCCCTATATTCTGCTTCCAGGGTTGCCAGGTTATCTTTTGCGTGAGAAACAAGCAACCGGGTCTATGGAAACAAGCCCAAAGCCCTTTTAAACATAATATAGTGGCTATTTGAAAGTAACGGATGTACAAGCTCACAACGCATCAGTGCGTGCCTGCGTGTGTGTTAGGTTTGGCTGTTCGTATAAATCCTGGATGTGTATGAACTACTATTGAACTAGTCTAGTGAAATGTGGATGACAGGCTAACTGCTGTTTTATGAAATTGCATGTTCTGCTTCTTTAGCTGATGAAGTAACAGTGGATTTGCAGAGCTGACATAATTTAAGCAGAAGCGTTAATTTGCATACACTTTTCCTTGCATACACATTTACTTTTAGCATACCGGTAATTGGATGACATAAATACAGAGCTGGATGATGTTAGCCAGCTTCTACATTCTACAGTTCCATGATGAATGACTGTCAGCAAGTCTGGCTTGAGTCTTCTTAGAGAGCGATTGGACAATTGTTTAAATCTCAAATCCAGTTAATGTCAGAAGTTAGCGCTTTGGATGAAATTGCTTGCTTAAATTAAATTGGCTAACTGTCAGAATCATTGGAGAAACGGAGAATTATGTGTAGTCGAAGTTGCACTTTATTGACTAGTTGATGATTTTGTAGGGCTGACATTGGATATTTTAAACAGAATAATCAATTGATTTATTTGCTAATAGAGGCACTGTTATTTAGGCTATAGCTGTCTTCAATATTATTTTTGTCCAAGAAAGAAAAGAAAGTTATGCACTGACTGGTGTCAAAAATCCACTTAGTGTCTAGATTCAACGCAACACATCCGTGTCTTTTCTCCAAGTAACAGAAATAACGGTGATGGATCGCACACACATGAGAACGGCTTTAGTTTTTATTCCTGCATGACAGTGAATAACAGACAAACGTTTCAGCTATCCAGCCTTCATAAGTGAAAAGTGATTCTCCAAGAAACTCCATTTTCTCTGAGTCCCCCCTCCTATATGCGCTTGGACCATTATTGTACAGTACTAAATGGTTTTAAGTGCTCTTTCCAGGCAGTGTGGTCCTTGCTGAATGCTGTAGAGCTGTGCTGGAAGTGCTACCCTTGGCAGGGCGGGGAGGAGGGGACAGGGTTGAGTGCAGCCATACAGTAGATGAGAGGCGATGTCTCCTCCCCAATTTGGTGTGAGCCGAAAATGAATGACCTCTATCTCCAAATAGATGACATCACCACCCTCTGCCATTGCGATGCCAAAAAGGCAACTTGCAAAACAACAATGGAAAAAAGGCTCAATCAATAAATTCGCTGTGTGGCCGCTTGGTGTGAGTTGTGTGTCAAGGGGAGGCAAAAATCTTAAGATATTTACTAGTGATGTTAATGACTCACCATTTGGTAAATCGATTAGTCACGGCTATTTACCGACGTGTTGACCGATTTTCTTTTTTCTCCCCCCTTTTTTTGTGCTACGCAGCAGTTGAGGAGAACGCAACTATGCATTCCTTTAACCCATTTTGGACTGAGGTCGATTAAAAAAAGCCTTGTTTAGAATTTGCATCAAAGCCCCTATAATAAAAAATAGACTTTATATTGTAAACAAGCGACACACAAGCCTGTATCAGAAATGATGTTGGACAGGTGGAAAACTTTAAACTTGTGTGTGAGTGACTCATTGCTTTACCTGGGCAAGCTGGGTTACATCTTCTGATAGTTGTACTTGAATGTTGACATGAAATAATAATCCCGTTTAGTGTTTCATAAGCGCGACTCATGAAAAAATACAGCTTGCGCATGCTGAGAGGCTAGGATACAGATACCAAGGATTCTACAGTGTCAGTGTCAGTGATGTCACTTTTTATGCGACACTGAAGGAGCAAAATGTTTTATTTGTGGCCTAATGTCGCTGACCGCCTGCCTCTGTTCTCTGACCCCCCCCCCCCCTCCCTCCCTCCCCCCTCCTTTGACCCCCACCCCCCCACCCTTCCTAACCCTAACCACAGACGGAGACTCTGGACGGGGCGTTTTGCATTCCGGACATCAAGCTGCACAGCAACCCCTCGGCATTCAACGTCTACTGCAATGTGCGGCACTGCGTGCTGGACTGGCAGCAGCGTGAGGCCTCCCTGGCGCTGGCCTCCAGGGGCTCGGTGCAGAGCGGCGACTCGGACAGCGAGGAGGAAGAGGAGTACCGAGAGCCCGCCGTCAAGCTTCCCAAGGTATACACATGGTGGTCAGAGCAGGTGTTTGCAGAATGAGATGAGTACCAGCTGTCGGCACCGCCTGGGTGGTGATGGTGGTGATAATAATACCAGTAAGGTGACGGGCTGACACACCGTACCGGAATACTGTCACTTCATTATGTCAGCTCTGTCACAGAAGGGGGGGATACGGACGTTTCTACTCTGGCACAATGTTATGCTGCCCACACGATGCAAAAAATACAAAGATGCTAAGCTACACAGAGTCACAGACACTGTATTTGTGGTCGTTAAGCAGCAGGTCTGCGTATTGTAAGCGAGTGGTAGTGTGTGTAAGAAGGCTGTAGAAAGTCAGGCTCTCCGGGTACCACCATTATGACTTAAGTTAAAATACAGTCGTGTACACCTAACCTATCCCATCCTATTCACATAGGAGGCAAATTAATTCTAATTAATATATAGAAATCACACCCATGTGAAGTGAGGGGCGCTCTTATCATCTTACAATCTGATGATGTAAAACAAACATTGAGACAAAACAAACATTAAATTCTCTTTATTGTCAATGGCGTTTTTAAAACAAACATTGAACTAAAAACAATTCTGTATAAAATATAAGAATAATATCTTTCCACAGTTGTGTCAGAAACAAAATGATAACAATAAAATTGGCACGCACGCACGCACGCACAACACCAGACTGTGTGTCACTTCACTGGCGCTCCTGAATGCAGCAATATTGTTGCTGCATTCGTGTCTGACAATTTGTGTCTGACAATTTGTGTCTGACATTTTACCCTTAGTAAATTGTGTCTGACAATTTGTGTCTGACATTTTACCCTTAGTAAAGAAGCTCTTTTCCTTTTGTGTGACATACTATATTATTATGATAATAGACGTGTGTTCATGAATCCACACTGGGAGAGGAATGGAGCTGCTGTTGGCTGTATCGATATTGATTGAAACCTTTATTTCAGGGAAATCCAATTGAGACCAGGGTCTCTTTTTCAATGGTGCCCTGTATACAAACAAATTACATTTGCAGCAATGATTTTAAATAATGACACAACACAAGGTACAAAATGATATAGTACAAAAACACACACTTAAAGCCAAATATTACAAAAAGCAAGTGCATAATCCTCCCTCCTGCTTTTTGTAATACTGTATGTGATATTGATACCATTATTATTATTATTCACCCTCGTGATAACGTGTGTGCCCCATTATCCAGGACCATTACGTATGTTGTAACAATTAACCCATTCTGACCTGAGATCAGATTCATACGAGGTTTCCGCCGGACACACACTGGTCTGATGAACCCATTCTGACCTGAGATCAGATTCTAAAAATGTCAGTCGTTCTTTGATTATTCAAATACAAAAAATCAAATACTATTTTTAAATAGCTAAAGCATAACATGATGCTGACACCATAATGGGTGCCCTGTCAGAATGGGTTAAGATGACATCCCCTATTAATTAAGCCTGATGAAATATCCTGTATATATTGACAACACTCCGTTCTGTCTATGCCTGCTCTGTCGCACCAGATCTGCGATGTGATGCGTTGTTAATAATAATAATACATTTTATTTATAAGGCGCCTTTCAGGGCACTCAAGGTCGCCATACAAAAGATTAAAAAACAGTCAATACAGAGCACAGTTAATTAAAAGCGAGTAAAAAGTACAGCTTGCAGCAGAGACAACAGAGGTCAGCTGTTGTCAGTTGTTAGTTTTACCATCGTCATATAATTTGCATGCCCTTAGTAGCCGTCCCACTTTGACGATATTCTTTATCGAATGAACGTCTCTACCTTAAATAATCAGATTGTTCATTTTACACTGATGATGGTCTAACATTGCGTTCAATTCAACCAAACTGCGTTGGATGCCTGGCATGCGAAATAAGTCCTGTGGCGCTCTATGTAAAACTAACCCTTTGCCTAGCCGCTGCTATTTTCGGTGAATGTTCTCCCCTGAACAGAAATGCTAGGTTTCATGTGGTTAAAACAACATGGTTTTGGTTCTGGTCATTTAGGAAATTGAAAGTGAAAGCAGGCTGACGGCGACATATAATATCTGCAATGGCAGTGTTTCAAAGGGCGTCAAGTTTACCCACATTGGTTGATAAATAATTGGTTAATACCATGCATCTGTAATGCAATATTGAATCGGTAGGCCGACTATCGGTAGATAAATTACTCTGGATTTGGGAGCAAAGAAATCTTGACCCTAGATTATTACTTATGCAAAGAAATCTTGACCCTAGATTATTACTAATAAACTCACGCAAGGGACCGGTGGGGGGGAGACAGTTTTCCAAGTACTTTTCAATCAAAATCACTCAGACCCATTTCAAAGGAGGGGCACCTCGGAAACTTTTAAATGACTGTGAAAATGGCTGTAGATGTTAGAATGTAAAGCTAGCCAGCCGGCACTTGTGAGACAACCACAACTTGTCTTCTTCTTCGTGTCTGGCCATCTTCTATATCACGTCTTTCCAGTGGTTGGCGCAGGCGAGTGCAGCGGCCACAACTTGTGAGACAACCACAACTTGTGAGACAACTAAAACAAACCAAATGTCTACAGCAGGGGTTCTCATTTCAACCCCTGGGTCGCGACACCTCGGGGGGGGGGGGGGGGGGGGGGTCGCCAGATTATTTTGGGGGGGTCCCCAAATTATTTTCAATTACATTTTTTTATTTAATTCTTTTTTCAACTGAATGGCTTGAAAAATGGAAATGAAGAGTTTACATAGTACACACAGTACATGAATAAACTTCCCTTAATGATTATATCTGCGATTACACAGTTATGGTCAGACACGGAGACCATTTACAATTTTAAACCCTGTAAAAAAGAATGCCGTTAGTTCAACATTATGTTGTGCTTTTGTTGTAATGCCACAAAACAAGCCCTTTACTTAGACTGGGAAAGACAGAGGGACTTTTTTGCGTATTTGATTCATACTAACGAGCTATACGGAGGGAGTCGGTAGGCAGACTTTTCCGGGCCAAACTCTAATGGCGTCCCTCCCTCGACAAGCACGCCACTCTCTTGTTGTATGGCGATGAGGGTGTGGAAAACCTCTCCAAGTACTGTAGGTCCTGCTACTCACACGGTCATGGGAAGAAGAACACGCCTCAAACGTCTTCTGAAGGCAGACGTGACTCAAAACCAACCTCCCAAATGCTGTGCATTAGTAGAGTTGCGTATGGTTTTCTGTTGATGAGTCTTGCTTTGTCCCATTTGCTCTGGGTGGTATGTGGTCCTTTTTTTTAACCCATTCTGACCTGAGATCAGATTCTAAAAATGTCTTCTACATCCTGACAGTTTTCTGAAAAAGCTATGTTTCTATGTCTATTTTCAAAAATAGCAGACATACAAGCTCGTAGTGGCGCGCTATGAGCTTGTAGATCTGCTATTTTTCAATGGCAAAAGCATAATATGATGCTAACACCAAAAGAGGTTCCCGCCGAAAATGGGTTAATCTCGTGTCAGTGGCACCAAAACCACCAAAACACAATGTCAACAAAAGAAAAAATGTCTGTACTGTATTTTGGCAGTTAAAGTGATTGTGACGTGTAATGCCGGTAAGATACATTTGTAAATGTACTTTCCATTAGCATCCATTCTCTGGCTGGGTGACAGACAGTGCTGCACTGATAGTGCCCTAACTGTGGTGTGTGTGTGTGTGTGTGTGCTCCTCCTTCCCCTGTGTGTCCATAGATCATTGGTATCGGACTGTGTGGGGTGTTTGAGCTGATAAAGGAGACGCGGTTCTCTCACCCCTCGTTGTGCCTGCGCAGCCTGCAGGCCCTGCTGGACATGTTGCAGGGACAGCAGCCTGAGGGCTTCCAGACCGAGCCACCTGATGTGCTAGGTAAGAGCAGTGGTGTTTCGTGAATGCAAGGCGATCGTACACAGTACACACACAGACACACACACACACGCATGCACAGAGCGGCTGGTATGAACCGCCCTGACCTCCCCCCTCTATACCCTCCTCGTGTTTTCTCTCAGAGTCTCTGTTCCAGCTGCTTCTGGAGACCACGGTGCGGAGCACGGGGCCCAACGACCCCACGGGTCAGGCCCTCACCGCCCTGTCCTGTGCCTGCCTCTTCAGCCTGGTGGTGTCCTGGGGGGACACCGGCAAGACCCTCCAGGCCGTCTCCGCCATTCTCACAAACAACGGCAGCCATGCGTGCCAGACCATACAGGTGAGAGACCCAACTCCTACAGTAAGCAGGGTCCTATAACTACCTCGCACGCACGCATGCACACACACACACACACGCAAGCACGCACAGAGAATACTGTGCTTGCTTTTGTGTAGGTCGGATGTTCTTTTGGATTCACATGAAAACTTCAGTTGCACGCAGAGTTAGATGAGGCTACAGCAACCTCTGGCTCCTCCGTGCATCAGAGCAGTGGCTGAAGCACCCAAATTGAGTTGGGGAAATGTCAAGGCTCTTTGAGTCTCCTGTCTTATTATGTTACCCTGCCTGCATTCTTCCGCCAATTACTGTAGCCAGCCAGCTCTCTTCTCCGTTTGCCTTTGATCTCTCTCTCTCTCTCTCTCTCTCTCTCTCTCTCTCTCTCTCTCTCTCTCTTCCTTCCTCTCTCTTCCGCTCTCTCTTCCACGTTCTTCCTCTCAATTTGCATTAGCCGTTTGGCAGTGTTCTTCGTATGAATATCTGGTGTAGGTTTTATGGCATAACTTGTTTTTGGCTTCATACAAATTTCTCCTCCCCCTCTGCAAATTTGATGGCATCGCCTGGTCAGCCAGCACCACTTTCATTTAGCAGGCGACCGTTGTCCACTTTGATGTAATTGTTTATTGTTCTGAGGTGACTTAAGGTGACCACGCAATGTTTCTTGGCATTGCGTGTGCGAATGGCCAGCGAAGGTTTTCGTTGTGCGCACACACACACACACACACACACACACACACACACACACACACACACACACACACACACACATTGATGAAGTAGGGGGGGTCTTCCCTGCTGTCTTATGTCAATATCCTGCAGTGCTGCTAGGGTGGCCATAGCGGAGTGCGTAAAGACGCTCACTGGGAAATAGAAAGTCCATGGTTCGCGTCCCATGGTTCGCGTCCTGGTCTGGAAGTGTCTCTGAGGAAGACACTTAACCACCAGCTGCTCCCTGTGCAATGTACTAACGACGCTCACTGCTCCTAATTGTGTTATAGGATGGGTAAATGCAGAGGGCAAAAACAAAAGTAGTGGGAACCAAATTATTCATATATTTGGTTCATTCATATTTGGTTCGGCGCCGCGTTCTTTGGCTCTGTGCAGCGGGAAACGTGAGCCGAGCGTTCTTATAGCATGGGATGCAAGTTGATAGGCCGGACCATATCATTCTCCACTGCATCTTCAGCCACCAGGCTGACTGTATATAGTGTGAGTCATCACAATGGCAGGCAGGCAGTCGGGAAGTGTGTGTGTGTGTTTTAGTGTTGTACTTACTTACATGTGTGGATTTTGTGCACGCGACTGCGCATGTGTGAATGCTGAGCTCAACAGAGTGTGTAATCGCTGCCAGCAAGTGATGGAGTGTGTGTAAAACTAGTCAGGCGGAGAAAGACATGGAAATTGCTGGCTTTACAGTGATACCCGAACTGTATTGTATTAATACTCACTACCCAGAGTTCCATGAGATGGAACTCTTCAGAGATTAAGATTTCTACAGAATATAACCACATTATAACCATATGAAATAGGAGGTAAATGCTGCAATTTGTAAAAAATGGCTCATAAAATGTCCCGGGGACTCATCTAAAAGACCCCCCCCCCTGCGTCCCGGGACTCATTACATTGAAAACCTATTTACATCACTGGACTCTTCTGTAAGCGATACTAATAAATCATGAAATGGCCTCCTACGAATCCACAGGCCAAATCCCAGTCTTAATATTGGAGGTGTTCTTAGTCAAAGTGACCCCCCCGGAACCAGTGGCGCATCAGGCGAGAAGCTCCGTCCTCCACTAACCGCCTCTTAAACTCTCCTCCACCTATAGGTACCCACCATCCTGAACGCGCTGCAGAGGAGCGTCCAGGCGGTGTTGGTGGGCAAGATCCAGATCCAGGACTGGTTCGGGAACGGCATCAAGCGGGCGGCGCTGATGAACAAGTGGGTCCTCAAGGAGGTGTCCATCGACGAGGACGAGCGCTGCCTGCTGCAGACGGACGGCTCGTTCCTCTACCTGCTGTGCAAGGACGGACTCTACAAAGTGGGCTCTGGATACAGCGGAACCGTCAGGGTACAGCAGCCCCCATAGCCATTATTTTCGTGTGTTTGTATGCGTGTGTGTGTGTGTGTGTGTGTCTGTCTTTCTATAGCGCACAGAATAATGCTTGTCAGAAAATGCATGTGCCAGCAGTGCTCTTGAGTGTTGAAAATGGGGCTTATAACGTGGACATGAATGATTTGTCTACCAAGAATAGCTGTTATTTTCAGGCCTGATTTATTTTTGTAGGACTCTTTTGTTTCTCTTGTTTATTTCCCCAACTGTTTTAATCCCTACCCTGCAAGAGAATAGTTCCCAAAGTACCTCTATGAGTTCTGATTTAGGGCTTGTGTTTGCGGTTGTGTGCTGACATAAGATCCATGTTCTATAGGGTCACGTGTACAACTCCACGTCTCGCATCAGGAATCGGAAGGAGAAGAGGTCATGGTTGGGCTTTGCTCAGGTGCAGTCTTTTTAACCTTTGTTTTTTACATTTATTTTCATTGTCTTTAATTACAACACCTGTTCATTTAAACCTGTATTTTAAATTGTTATTAATCTCAATTGTAATTTTTTGTGGTATTTGCTTGTTTTCATTGATTTCATTTCAACTAGTTTGGCACTAAACTCGGCCGGTAATTGGGGGGGGCCTCAAGGCCTTGGGTCAATAGTTCTTGGGGATGTACAGTACTGTAGCTATGTCCTCTGGGAGAATAGCACACATGCTTAATCATCACACTGTATCTCTTAAAAAAAAATGTGTATTTTCAAAGAAGCTAAAAGTCTCGTGGCCGAAGAACTCACAGGCTAAATTGACCAATGGGCGTTTATGAAAGCCAATATGTGCAGAGGATGAGGCGTGTTTATCAAGCTACTGTCACTCCCAGTGAATAAAAAAACCGCACATTTAATTTGGGGGGTTTTCATTGCGTCTTGTCTCACGTCCTCAGGGCTTCCTGTTGTATCGGGACGCAAGTAATCACAGTATGTCGGCCATCAAGATCAACCCGGAGACCCTGGAGCACGAGGGGACCGTCACCATGCCAGGTACAGCCAAACTTAAAGGACCACTTTTCAACCTATCTTCATTATAATATGTCCTCACTAATAATCGTGAAAAAATGGCACGATTCTTTTCTACTCAGCCTGTGTCTCATAGGAAGGCTGTTGGCAGTTTAGAAACCGTCTTCCAGTGACATCATCATTAGGCAGATGTCTTTTTAAACAAGACTTTTTTACAAAAATATTTCGATTTTCATTATCGTGAGAACGATGGCTTCCGTTTTCGCATTGCAACTTTTCAGGACTAGAAAGCCTGCAGTTTCTATTGGCTTGTATTCCCCATCGATGATGTCACTGGATATGAAGATAGGTTGAAAAGTGGTGAAGTGGTCCTTTAAAGGAGAATTCCATACTAAAAGGCTTTCTTACCTTTCTTTGTAGTCGTTACGTCCCCATCAAAGAGGTCCAGGTGTTATTTTGTGCAAAAGCTCCTTATTGGCTATTTCCCCTAGCCCTAAATGAATTGCATTGAATTGAATGGGATGTATGGGGTGTTTCGCTAATTCGATTATTTCCATCGAAATAAGTAGTAAAGTGTGCCGCTTGGGTTATTATTTACATTATGAAGAGAGGATATATACAAAGAATATATATAATTTTGAGCGATTAGCACAACACCCCATACATCCCATTCAATTCAATGCAATTAATTTAGGGCTTAGGGTAGGGGAAATAGCCAATGAGGAGCTTTTGCACAAAATAACACCTGGACCTCTTTGATGGGGACGTAACAACTACAAAGAAAGGTAAGAAAGCCATTTAGTATGGAATTCTCCTTTAACTAACCGCGGTTTGACGAGCTCTGCAGAGGCCGAGGCTCCTTGCATAACTGCGAGCCCACCTTGAATATTAGAGATGCAATTTAAGCCAACTGTGTGTCCCTCCCTGCTCTCCTTTGCCAGGTCAACACGCGGACGGACAGAACATCGTCTTCACCGACGGAGAGTACATCAACCAGATCGCCGCATGCAAAGACGTACGTTATAACATGCTCTCCATCCAATTCAACCATGGTCCCTGTAATTGCTTTCATCGCCTTTATAGTCTGGCTCCTTAACCCATTCTGACCCGAGATCAGATTCTAAAAATGTCTTCTACATCCCGACAGTTTTCTGAAAAAGCCATGTTTCTACGTCAGTCGTTCTTCGATTTTTCAAAAATAGCAGACCTACAAGCTCGTATCGCGCCACTCGGTGGCGCGATATGAGCTTGTAGATCTGCTATTTTTCAATAGCTAAAGCATAACATGATGCCGACACCAAAATGGGTGCCCGGTCAGAATGGGTTAAATAAGAAAAGAGGCTTAGGCAGGGCCATCTTAATTTGAATGAATACATCCCCAGAGCTCCAGCGACGACCAACCCCCCCCCCCCCCCCCCCCCCCCCCCCCCTCCCAGTCATCCTGTGTTATTGAATCTAATAAGAATCCAAGCATTGTCACGCTGGCCCTCCGTCTGCCGCAGCAGACATCATGGGAGGAGGACTGATTGTATTATTATGCCTGGTGCTGCTGCTCGGGGGTGGCTGCACAAATCTCTGGAGATGGAAACGCTGTTCACGTGACACGTATCTCTCAGTGTGTGTGTGTCGA
This sequence comes from Protomyctophum parallelum, assembly GCF_964188405.1. Lineage (NCBI taxonomy): Eukaryota > Metazoa > Chordata > Actinopteri > Myctophiformes > Myctophidae > Protomyctophum > Protomyctophum parallelum. Next base: position 41,543,517 of record NC_139707.1, on the reverse strand, counting down.
TGCAGCCAAAGCCTGGCAGTGGTGTCTCTGTGACGGTGCTCTGTTTTTTTTACTGAGAACGGAGGATAGGACCGATGAGATGCAGAGGCTTGTTGGGGCTTTCATGATCTCGTAAGACTATTTAGGAGACTTTCAACTTTTCACACTTCACGTTTCATAACCAGTCGCTCCTCCTGATCATGCCTGCTGACTCATGTCACCGCCACTCTCTCTCTCTCTCTCTCTGTCCATGACGGCTGAGCCTCGCTCTTTACAGAGGAGGGACCCCCTCGAGCGAACGCCAGCTGTGCCACGGAAAAGGGTAGAGGAGTGTGTCTGAGGCTGTGTGTGTGTGTGTGTGTGTGTGTGTGTGTGTGTGTGTGTGGGTGGGAGTGGCGATGTAAGGGCGTGAGTGTAGGGGGGTGGAACCGCATGTGGCTGTTCTCCAGAGGCTTAATCTCGCATGCAAGATATCTGCATAAGCGGTAGCGGGGGGAAGGGAGGATGTGAAATTCATACATCTACCGCCACAGCCAGTCTTCCTCCCGGGGTAGCAGCCTCTGGGCTGAACGAGGGAGCTGGATGCAGAGAGAGAGACACAGAGAGAGAGAGAGAGAGAGAGAGAGGAAGTGGGCTAAACTCCTCGGCAACCCAGCGGCAGCACGTATTGGTTTGTGCAGCCAGCCAGTGCACCCATCGCATCATCACACAAACCCCGGCTCCTGCAGAGGTGAAAGAGAGGATGATGTGAGAGAGGATAAAAAGACGAAGAAAGGATGATGTGGGTAAACGATATGAGGTCAAGGGGAAAGAGAGGAGAGCAAAGGGGGAATGGAATAGATCCAAGGCAACCGAGCTGATAAGAAAAAGAAAGGGAAGAAGGCGTTCTGTGCTACGGCATAGTCAAAGTGCAACAGAGGAGATGTGTAATCATGACCCCATGAGAGTGGCTGAGCCACTCGACGCTGCTTTACTAGCCTTCATGCCCTCATCCAACTCTCTGCTGTTCCCCCTCTTCCCTTCCCCTCGTTATGCCGCTTGCAAAACCTGAACTCTCTGCTATAAATCTTCCTTTCCTCTCAGCCACGCCCCCTCCCCAGCAGCCTGTGCCAAAAGCACATCCCTGCTTGGCTTGTCATGGGCCGTGCTGCGTCAGTTCATTGTCCAGTCAATATACCAACCGAGCTACCACAGTTCGAGGGATATGGCAACCGTTTCGATATGCACTCTAATATATTCACTAATTGTGCTGTAGTGTACATATATAAATAAAATATATGAAGTATGTATATGCGCCTGCAGTACAAAAAGGAACATTGACTTCAGCAAAAAGTAGTGGATATATCTGTTTGGCTGATATATCAACTATTATTTGACTGGTTTCATGTCCGAGGTATTGGCAAGAGTTGTGAGCATGTTTTAATTTTTTAAATTGCTATGGGGATATTTTGAATTGTGTCAAACCAGTAACAGGAATAGTGTCAAATGTTGTGTCAAACCTAGACACTCAATGTCTCAATATAAAAGCAGGGAGTTAAAATTGTATAAGTTACACCACATACAGATTTACAAAATAGATTTGTATTCGCTAAGGAAATTACATAATAAATCTTAATTGAATTCCGTTTGTGTGTGTGTATTTAACACTTGCTTGCCTGCTCATTATATAACTAAAGTAAAATGTTTTATTCATTCAAGTGATTTAATTATATCAGATATGTTCACATTGATTACAATATTCTCCAAAATTGCGATCGGCATCGGACCCAAAGATCTCGCAGATTGGCTGTGCTCTGTGTAATTGGTGGACCCAGCCCATCTTTCTGTTCGTAGTCCCAGAGTAGATGGATCCAGCCACGTCACCAGTGAATATACCCCACCACCACAACCCCATCCAATTCCATGGTGTAATCCTTTTCTCAGAGCCTCGTGCTATTGAGTCCCGCATCTCTAATCCTCACCCACAGACTAGGTCTAGCACATTAGATGTGTTGCGTGTGGCATTGTAGTCCGTAGGGAGAATGACAATGTGGTATGTGTTGGCCCTGTGCTATAACTTTGGGCGTGGCCCCATGTACTGATCTCACTCACACGCACATACGCACCTCACACACACACACACACACACACACACACACACACACACACACACACACACACACACACACACACACACACACACAATTCAGCTGTGTTCTATAGAGCGTCGCAGTCCCTCCCCCTTTCAGAACAACGAACGGCCCAGGAAATGAAAACGCAATGCATTTCCCCATAGGCAGTTCTTATTTAATTTATTTAAAGACCTTTTAAGCGTCGTACGAAGCCAACTCTTGTCGTGACAAATCATGACAACACACACAATATTTTGGACCAAACAAATAATTACAAAGAAGAAAAACAACAAAAAAAGTGTTGTAACCTGCCGTTTTTTCTACTTTCTAATTCTTTGTTTGGCGTGTGTTGTCATGATTTGTCACGACAAGAGTTGGCTTCGTACGACGCTTAAAAGGTCTTTAAATAAATTAAATAAGAACTGCCTATGGGGAAATGCATTGCGTTTTCATTTCCTGGGCCGTTCGTTGTTCTGAAAGGGGGAGGGACTGCGACGCTCTATAGTCTAGCAGCTAGCTGAAGGTTTCAATTGATTTTTTTGACTTACGTAAATTAATGTGTCGTAGTGAAAATAGCCGATCTACAAGCTCACACAATGCATTGCCAGGTTGTGAGCTTGTGGAACCGATTTTAATATAAAATACGAACGGTTTTGGACATACAGGGTTCCCCCCCCCCCCCCCCCCCCCCCGACAACGATATACTGTACAGCTACATGATTTGGTTTGGCTCCTCGACACTGTAGCAACAATATATTGTCGTGGAACTAAATGAGTCCTGTTGTCCTCGTGTCCCTCAGGACGGATTTGTGGTGCGGATCTACGCTACAAGCTCGGACCCGGCCCTGCAGCAGGAACTGCAGCTGAAGCTGGCAAGGAAATGTCTGCACGCTTGTGGCATCTCTCTGTTCGACCTGGAGAAGGATTTGCACATTATTAGTATGTCACGCATTGCTTTGTTTTTGGCTGTCATTCTTGGAGGTCACGAGACTCTAATTTGCTATTCGATTGTGCATGTTGTGGAGCTGATGTTCATTACCCATGGCTGCGTAACCGTGTGCTTCAAGTAGTCGTAAACCGCCAATAACGATTTAAAGTTGTGTTGCATTATAGCATATTATGGGTTTATAACTTGTATAGAACGTGTCTTATGCCATGCCCTGTATGTTTGTGTGTATATGCTAGTGGTTCTAATCTAAACTGTGTCACTCTCTTATAGGCACAGGGTTTGACGAAGAAGCAGCGCTGCTTGGAGCCGGGAGGGAGTTCGCTTTGATGAAAACTGCTTCTGGAAAGGTGAGTCAAAGCCTCTGCTGCTGCTGCTGTGTGTACATTTTCAGGCAGACAAATATGACAATGGGGCTGCGTGCATCGGCGCAAACATTTGCTATTGCAAGCACCTGCTTTTGATTTCTTCAATCTGCATGTCCTTCATTTTTCGTGGCTCTAAGCAGCTGTGCTTTCAGTGCTTTGGTCTCGCTAATGACAGGGCTATTGCTTTAGAGCGTGCACCTGTGGGGGGAAAAAAATGGCTTTCACTTGATAGTTTTTCTACTCCCCTGCAGCCTTGTACCGCTAGACTAAAGTCTCTCTGTCATAATTACCATTCTCTGATTTCACAACACCTGCTTACAGTTAACAGCGCTGACTTATTTATTTTCTCTCCGAGGAGCAAGATATACAAATCTTGGGGGGGGGGGGGGCCCTCTCTATCCTGATTGGATGAAGGCTGGGCCACCTAGCCAAAAACGAAACCTACAGGGTTTTTTGACCCCCAGGGGTTAACTGGGGACAGGGAGGAACTCCTCATATGGTCAGCAGCACACTCTATAGTAGGGAGGATTATCACAACAAAACAAAAAAATAAGTGATATTTGAATTAAGTGAAGGCACTGGATATACCTTTTTAAATTACATCATTTTTTTTTTTTTTTTTTTTTAAGATATTTTTTTGCGGCTTACGCCTTTTATTGATTTTTGAAGGGACAGACAGTAGGCTGACAGGAAACGGGAGAGAGATGGGGGGATGACATGCAGTAAAGGCCGTGTCGGGTCCGGGAGTCGAACCCGCGGCACACTGCGACTGGATTACCAGTCCGGTGCCCAGACCGTTACGCTACGGCCTGGGCCTTAAATTACATCATTAACTTAATGTGATTGTGTGTGGTTAAGTGAGCAGGCTTCATTGCATGTGATTTTTTAATACAGGACAGGTTTACAACACTTGACTGAGATAAGCCGGTGCAAGGTGTAGTTAATACTGTGTGTGTGTGTGTGTGTGTCTGTGTCTGTGTCTGTCCATCCGTCTGTTTATGACGGATGGACAGTTTTTGATTTGAAACATACCTGAGAACTCTCGGTGCGAGAGATAAGTACTTGTTCGGTGTTGGTACTGTGCTCCTGCTGCTCCCCTCTGGCCAGGGGCTGCGAGCGTTGTACACTGAGATCATGAAGAGCTTAAAACAGTGGAAGTGATTTGATCATTCCATCCGTTGAGCTAAGCGGCAGCTATGGCCTGTGGAACACTAGCCTCGAGTCCACTTCAATTCGCCATAGAATAGCGCAAATCACTCTGCTGATTTCTGATCGTCTGCACCTTTGTTAAATTGACGCACACATCCACACACACACACACACACACACACTCCTCTCTCTCTCCGTCGCTCTGATTAATTAGTCTGATGACGCGCAGCTGCGTCTGGATTCTCCCGCGGATCCTGCCGGGAGCTGCCTATATATGCCATAGAAAGCATAGGTGGACCCCAGGCTAATGCAACACTGCTCGATGCCTATAAGACAAAGCAGGGTCTGTCATCGGGGGGGGGGGGAAACACTGGCATCAAACTGGTACTTGGCTGGGAGGGTTTGGACAGAAACTATGACAGAGGCGGGCCGTCAAAATGTGGCACAAACTTTTGAATGTATATTCTGTCAGAGCGAACGTTTTTAACTCAAATCTTTGCTTGTGAGCGGTTCCTGGAATAACATATTTTCAGATGGGGGGGGTCGGTGGCCAATTACATAATATAGTTTCCGGGGTCCTTGACATGAAATATTGAGCACCACTGATATAGAAACATAGGCATTTCAGAAAACTGTAGAAGACATTTTTTAAATGTCGACGTCGGGCTTAAATGCGGTAATGCATTCCCATCATACACCTCAACTACTTTCATCTCCTATACAACATATACAGTAGTGGATGAGTTAGCTTGAGTCCCCTCCAAATGGTAGTGAGTAGTCTGTGCGAAACTGAATCTGTACTTGAACTAATGGTCTGCTTTGCCAACTTTTCCTTCCAACTATTTATAATTTAGCTACAGACACTGTCAGACAGTGTTGCTTATTAGTCGAAGTGGGTTCCAAAATATCATGTTCGCTGTCCATGGTGCTGAACTCAAATGCTTGTAAGCCCAGCAGTTGTGGTGGTCATGTTTGTTGTAAAGAGATGTACTTTTCTAATAAAAACACACTTGACTTCAAGCTTTACTTTATTATGTAGCCTTGCCTAGCACCACGAGGCATACCTACCATGACGGTATAGTTATTTTTCTGACTGGCTGTGCTATGTGTAATAGTTGAGAGGTGTCGGGTGGGGTCCCAAATCTCCCAATCACATGCCCTGGCTTTGATTTGTTCCGTCACTGAACTTGGGGATTTCGTGAAGACATTGCTGTAGGAATGTGTGGGTGTTATGGCAGGGGAATTACATAATGTGTGTTTGTGTACATAAGGCTAGGGCACGGGGTTTCTTTACTCAACTATGTGTTTCACCGTGGGTTCTTTGTAATATGTCAAATCAGTCTGTTGTTGACACACGCATTAGCACGAAAAGGCATGCTATCTGTAGGTGGTTAGGGTGTGCTGTTTCTGTTGTTTGTCTGTTTGCTGCTGATGTGATGCTGGTAAGTGGGTGTGGTGCGCTGGCCTGTGCATCCTTTAGCAGATAGGAGCCACAGGCCAAGTTAACCCCGCTGTACAATGCAACATATATGCGTGCTGAGGCCCTAATCTCCCAGCAGGCCTTATCGGTAGATTATCCTCGCCTAGACTGGCCCCGACAAAGTAAAAATAGTAGTGAAGTAGTGAGTTGACCTGTGCCTCGGCATAAAGTTCACTCTTCAGTCACCTGGACTATAGAGACCGTGGCTCGGTAGTGACGAACCGTGCCTGGGAGACTGTGAGGGGCTGATGGCAGTCAGAGTCAAAGGCCCTGCGATTCACTCCCGTCGTTTTATGGGCTCTAATCCTCCATTAACACCGTGTCTTCAGGGATTATTTAATTCTGTGCGACAGAATGTTAGAGCGTTCAGACTCGGAGCAGTAATACGGTGTACCGCCGGCATCAACCCTAGAAATATGCATCATCACCGCCGAGTGCCCCCCTAGCTGCACTGTTCCAATGCATGACTCTAATGACACACAGTGCGTTTGTTTGTGCCGCTGACGGCGGTATATCGTCGAGGTAATGATGATGATTGTGCCGTCGCATCTTTGTTCTCCTTCTCAGTTGGTCCCTTGACTACAGAGGCTCTGCCGTTCTGAATTAGGCCCTGTAGCAGCTGCAGGTTGCTATAGATGCATCACTTTAACTGGGAGCTGCCAGGCAGGGAGAGAGCTATAGTGTCGGCTGTTTACCCTCTCTTTACACTTTGTATTTCTGCCTATTTGTCACTCGGGGCTAATAAAGTGTAGCGAGTGTTCTTTTTCTTTGCGAGCTTATACCTCCCAGTTATCAATAACAGCCACAGCCAAAGGAAAGGTATTGCGTGAGCTTCTTCTCTGTGGTTTTAACCCATTTTGGGGCGGGAACCCCTTTTGGTGTTAGCATTGTGCTATGCTTTAGCTATTGAAAAATAGCAGACCTACAAGCTCGTAGCGCGCCACCGAGTGGCGCGCTACGAGCTTGTAGGTATGCTATTTTTGAAAAATCGAAAACTGTCATTTATAGAATCGTTCCCAGGTCAAAATGGGTTAACGCCTAACCCCCTTGGTTTTCTTTCTTTCCGTTCTCCTCCCCCCCCCAGATATACTACACTGGGAAGTACCAGAGCCTGGGCATAAAGCAGGGTGGCCCGTCGGCCGGCAAATGGGTGGAGCTGCCCGTCACCAAGTCCCCCAAGATCATCCAGTTCTCCGTGGGCCACGACGGCTCCCACGCCCTGCTGGTGGCCGAGGACGGCAGCGTGTTCTTCACAGGCTCCGCCAGCAAGGGAGAGGACGGAGAATCCAGTAAGAGCCCAACACCAAATCTCCCACTGAGCAATAATAGTCGTCTAATAAGCCCTAGTACACACACCGTCTGCGAACGCCGCGCGTTCAAAACAGCCGCCTCCGTTATTTTCAATGAACCTATATCCCACACCGGCGGCGTCCGACGCGCGTTCCTGCCTCGCCTGACGCTCCGATACGCCACTGTTCTATTTTCCAGGGCGTTGCCGCGTCGCTGCGCACCCAGTGTGTGCTGGGCTTCAGACGTCTGTCTAAAAATGGGTTATAAAAATTTAGTTTTTTTTAGCGGTCTAAGCTTAGTTGATTAGCAGTTTTTTAAACGTCATACAGTATAGACGTTGAAACAACGTTGTTTCAATGTCTAATCTAAGCCGTTCATTTTTAGACCTTTTTTGGCGGCTCTTATGCGTATATTAGACAAAAGAATTGCGCTAGTATAGTAACTGGCAAGCATGGGTCAAGCATAATAATATGCATAATAATATGCTTAAGTACTCAGGGACACCTCAACACATTTCCATTCAGCTTATGGCTGCCAAGTTCCTACTAGCCAAAAATAAAAGCCTGTGGTACCGAGGCTAGGTTCCTACCCATCACCGTGGACTATGGAGACGTGTTAAATTCCTCTGTGGTGCCTCCGGCTCTGCCAGAACCCACAACTGTCCATGTTTACGGGTGGGACAGCCAGCAGCGGCGGTAGTTCTGTCGCTGCACTAGCATGATTCAAGATTCAATAATTTATTTGCCATGTCAACAAGTTGATAGGAATTTGTCTTGGTTCATACTCAACATATATACAGACAACCATAGATACACAAACAAGAAGGACACAATACAAGGACCAGCAGCATAGGAAATTACATTCAGTTTTTTTTAAAGTGCTACTGTATATGCATATTGCTACAAGTTAAGATGTCTAATGGCTACGGGGTAAGTGCTATCTCTGAAGAGAGATGTTGAGCTCTTGATACTTCTATATCTCCTGCCTGATGGGAGGATGATTGAAGAGGTGATGTGCAGGATGGGAGTTGTCTGCAATGATTTTGTTTGCCTTCTTAACTATTCCGGTGGAGTAGAGTGAGGAAAGTGTAGGGAGGCTACATCCAATGTTTTTTGATGCGCGACGTACAGCGTACTACTCTTTCCAGCTTTGATTTGTCTTGAGAGGTTGTGTGACCAAACCAGACAAGCATGGAGAAGGTGAGAACACTTTAATTTTTTAGCAACACCTTGTTCAGCCAGAACCGTAAATGGGAGGGGGGTAGCGTGTTCCTCTGTGTGCGTTACGCCCACCTGGTGAAACTCCTCAGTGTCGGGGGAAAATAAGTGGCTGGCTGTGTATCACAGGAAATGTAGGGACAAATGTTCTAAACGAATGCATTGAGGAGAAAAGAGAAAAGAAAAGTAATATATTCTCATTCTCAGTGTCTCCATTCTTCTTCTTCTTTCAGCCAAGAGTCGCCGACAGCCAAAGCCCTACAAGCCTAAGAAGATGATCAAGCTGGAAACCAAAACGGCTCTGTACACGGCCTGCAACAATGGCAGCAGCAGTATTGTCACCAAGGACGGAGAGCTCTACATGTTTGGCAAAGATGCCATCTACAGTGACAGCACCTGTGAGTAGACTAGAAGACCAGGGCCTATTTCAAGCTCTTAACGCCCACTTCAATTGTTTATAATTGATGCTTAGAATTATGAAACTACAATGTTGGTATCCACACTGGAACAGTGCAGTGTATCTGTGTTAAAGAGGCTGAAAGAAGACTGCAGCGCTACACAGGTGTGTTAATCAGCTGGGTGGTGCACACGCGAACACGCACGTGACATAATTTCAATATGGCGGATTAATTGTTTCTGTGCCGCTAGCTGTTAGCATAAATGTAGTTAAATGTAGTTAACCACCATCAGCGTTCACTTTAAGGGGAGTTGTTTCCAACCCCCGCCAGCCCCATACACACACTCAATACACACGCTTTGCTATCATTAGCATTAGCGCACACAGTGTTTACATTTACATGTCGGGAGCGACGCGGTACAGAAAGAATTAATCGGCCATATTGAAATTATGTCACATGCGTGTTCGCGTGTGCACCACCCAGCTGATTAACACACCTGTGTAGCGCTGCAGTCTTCTTTCAACCTCTTTAACACAGATACTGTACACTGCACTGTTCCAGTGTGTATACCAACATTGTAGTTTCAAGTCACAAATTACATTTGTATGGCTGAAGATCCACCAAGGACAGTTCTCCTGGATTCAGACTTATGGTCGGTTTGAAAATCCTGCTTGTAACCGAGGTAAACTGACATCAGATTTAAAGTCCCATAGCTGGTGGTGACTGAGGCGTTGCCTAGTAACCGGATCTATCTTAAAAGCTGCCGTGGGGCTCAACCAATATATACACGGCAGTATACGTTCATATATATACATATATATACAGACCTAGCAAATAGCGTCCCGTAGCTGGGGGGTACGTATATACGGACATGGGAGAGAAATAATTAATTGCCTGAAAAGTTCTCGAGTAAACTCTCTCTCTCTCTCTCTCTCTCTCTCTCTCTCTCTCTCTCTCTCTCTCTCTCTCTCTCTCTCTCTCTCTCTCTCTCTCTCTATATATATATATATATATATATATATATATATATATATATATATATATAAACTTCTTTTAATATATTTTACATTTTTGTAGATACATTTATGGTTCATTAATTCACGACGCTGACAGTTAAACTGCAACCTACCCTCTGCCCTCTACAGGCCAGGTGACAGACCTGAAAGGTCACTTTGTAACTCAGGTGGCCATGGGGAAGGCGCACACCTGTGTCCTGACGAAGAGCGGGGAGGTGTGGACGTTTGGGGTCAACAACAAGGGACAGTGTGGCAGAGACACTGGCGTCATGAGCCAGGCAGGGAAAGGTAAGAGAATATCTCTCTCTCTCACACACACACACACACACACACACACACGCACACAGCATTGCATATTTAAGCAGCTTTTCTTTATATTGTCACAAGGAAACATCTTAACCCATTTTGGGGCGGGAACCCCTTTTGGTGTTAGCATCATGTTATGCTTTAGCTGTTGAAAAATAGCAGATCTACAAGCTCATAGAGCTTGTAGAAAAATCGAAGAACGACTGACATAGAAACATAGCTTTTTCAGAAAACTGTCAGTATGTAGAAGACATTTTTTTAATCTGATCTCAGGTCAAAATGGGGGGTCAATGTTTTGGCAGTTAAACCCTAAGGGCAGATTCATACTCCTATTTTAGAGCCGAATAAAAGTCTGTTCGGCTCTGTAGAGCCTACAATGTGATGTCATATGTGACGTCATTTGAGGTTCGGGGGGGGGGGGGGGGGGGGGGAGCGGGTACCGGGTACCGTCCTAAAGCCGGCTCTTCGGTGCTACTGAAAATTTCTGACGAGCCGAAATCATTTCGGCACTACAGCGCCGGAACAGCGGTAAAATAGGAGTATGAATCGGCCCTAAACGTAATGTCCAATCCTGACCAGGACATGGGCTTGGTGGTGTGCAGTGCAGTCCCTAAGACTCCTAACTCGTTGTGTGTTTTCCGTTCACGTCGCCATCGCATAGCGTTCGGCGTGGAGAGCATGGCCACGGCCATGGACGAGGACCTGGAGGACGAGCTGGAGGAGAAGGAGGAGAAGAGCATGATGTGCCAGCCCGGCATGCACAAGTGGAAGCTGGACCAGTGCATGGTGTGCACCGTGTGCGGCGACTGCACCGGCTACGGGGCCAGCTGTGTCAGCAGCGGCCGGCCAGACAGAGTGCCAGGGGGGTAAGTCGTCTGAGTTGTTGCACAACTAGCGTTCGCCATAATCTTGTCCGTTTTTGTGTGTCCTGTGTTTCAGTGTTGCTTTTGGCAGCAAATTTCTATTTTAGTTTTAGTCATAGTCTCTTCAATAGTTTTGACAGGCCTTTATGTCGTTGTAATGACATATTTTACACTTTGGTTGCATGCTGAAAATAGCAGATCTACAATCTTTTCGTCAACAAATAAAAACTAGACTAAAATGTTAGGAAGGGACTAGCTGCGACGCGTTTCAGTGGACAAGAGATCCAGTTTTATGCTGGGTTGCATGCTGAAAATAGCAGATCTACAATCTTGCAACGCGTCGCAGCTAGTCCCTTCCTAACATTTTAGTCTAGTTTTTATTTGTTGACGGAATTGTCAGTATATTTAGTCTTAGTTTTAGTCATCATAGATTCGTTTTTATTTCGTTTTAGTCAGTAAAAAAAGGTAGTCGACGAACATTTTTCGTCTTAATTTTAGTCGACGAAAACGACACTGCTGTGTTTGCACATCATCACTGGTATGACTTGTCTCATCCTCTATATACCAGCATCTGTGGCTGTGGGTCCGGGGAGTCGGGCTGCTCGGCGTGTGGCTGCTGCAAGGCCTGCGCGAGGGAGCTGGACGGCCAAGAGGCCAGACAGAGGGGCATCTTTGACGCCGTCAAAGAGATGATTCCATTGGACCTGCTGCTAGGTATTATTATCATGCTTGTTCACTTCCTTTTGCAAGACCTTGTCTTCCCCCAATGTTTTAGGCTGATATCTTGGCGTCCATTACTTCTGGCATCTTCGCTCACTTTTGCACTGCTGCATTTTTGTTGTTGTTGTTTGCTGAAAACACTGGGCCAGATAAAAGTATAACCCTAATTGCTCTCTGCCAGGCCGGAGGCATGGCCGAGACAGTTTTTTTCTCCCCCTGTCCGTCCGTCCGTTTTGCCCCTGTCCGACCGTGTGTTCGTCTATGAACAGCTAATCTCCGGCCAATTATCAGTAACTATTCGGCACTACCTCGTGGTTACAATATTCACGCTTCTGCCGATAACTACTTCCGGTTCATATGGCGTTTTCAAAATAAAAGACGGGTGGCAGTGAATTTGTGTATAGAACTGTTCTACACTGTGCGAGTGTAGATATTCTACGCTCCGACAAATTAACATATTTTGTCAACTTCATCGACATCAATCCCGCAACTTCTACAGATTCCACTCACCTCTATAATGACTGAATTCCGAACATTGTTGGCCCACAGTAACCTACCTGAACTGGCACCTGTGCTCCGAGGACCAACTTTTTCTAGTTAAAAGTTTACCTATTTTGTCTTGGCTCTTCCTAGTTCAAAGTTTACCTATTTTGTCTCGGCTCTTCCTAAACCAGTGGTTGTCAAACTGGGCCGTATTATTCTGCTCCATGCAAGCATGTGCCACTTGTGCCGTCACAGCACATGTTTTACATTTCGCTTGATGCAGTATTTGTACACTTCCTCGTGCTTGGGTTTCCTCGTCGCCATGTTGTTGCAGAGTCATGGAACTCATCGCTCCTCCTCATCAATGTCTGCCCATCATTCATGTGTGTGTGTCTTGTCCTATTCCGCTCTTGCCCCCCCTACCTCCCGTCTCTTTCTCTTTGCCGCATCCTCCTTGTCTTGGGGGTTGCCTCTCCCTCCACCTTGGGGCCCTCTGTGTTTCAGCTGTCCCTGTCCCTCCCCCTCCAGGAGTGAACATCGAGGAGCACATCCAGATCCGGCAGGAGGAGAAGCGGCAGAGGATCAACCGTCGGCACAGGCTGGAGGAGGGCCGAGGTACGGGGAGAGAGAGAGAGACGCAACAAGAGGAACAGAGCTGGATATGTGCCCGTGTTGGTGTTTTTGCTATGATAGAAGAGAATTAGCCCAAACATTTAGACTCTCGTAGAGGTTTTTTTTCAGATTCTGACGAATCTCTCTACGAGATTCTAAAAGCGCGGACACCCAGATATGGTCTAGGGATCAACGTTTGTGCCTCAAAATCACTCTTACCTTGTACAAATGCTAAATCTAAGCTGCTTTTTCGTTTGCCCCACTTGTCCGGTGGGTGTGAGGCACCAATTAAACACCGTAGGACCGTAGTTTTCAATAAAAAAAGGTATTTTGATCCACTCTGTCTCGGAATCCTCCATTGTAAATGTGCAACAGAACATTGGCCGTGCCCCTAGCGGCCAGGGTTCTCTTGCGCATTTACAATTGGGAGAAAACCAAGATGGCCGCCAGATTCCGAGACAGAGTATGGACAGATTGCATCAAAATACCCTTTTTTTATTGAAACCTCTACGAGAGTCTAAATGTTTGGGCTAGAAGAGAATGTGGATACTTGGTAGAAGCGGGACGTATATACCTTCTAGGAGAATTTTGGGACAGCGAGGGGGAAGGGAAATAGTAAGCAACAAAAGGATGAGACTACCTAACGAAAAGAAAAGCCATGTGTTCTCCAAGTTAGCATGTGATAAATCTCCACCCTCGGGTTACCTTCCTTGAGTTTGGATGTTATTGCCTTGGTGACTTCCCTCTTGCTTTGTGTTTTTTTTTTTTCATAATTTTGCAGTGTGTGCGCGTGTAATGTTGTGTTGTGTAGTATTGACATTGTGTTCTCTCCCATTTGTGAGCCTTGTGCATGCATGTGAAGGTTTCTTTCTCCCCCAGGCCCCCTTGTTTTCCCCGGCCCCATATTTATGAACCAGCGTGAGCAGGCCCTAGCCAGAATAAGACCCCTTCAGGCCCTAAGGCATAAACGGGACAAGCACAAAGGTACTATGGTCTTCACTTATCTAACGCAACGGGTGCAAAGACACCTCTCCCCACCCCTCTGACTCACCTCCCAATGTGGCTGTCCCGCCCACCTCCTCTCTCACTCTCTGGAGACAAGAAGCTTATACTGTCTTTACCACATCTTATGGTAAAGAACGGTGTATAGTCTGTAGGCAGGATAGACTCACTCTGGACCAATGCAGAGGGATGGGGAAACAGGAGTAGTCTAACAGGCCCAGGGTTATAAGATCTCTTCGACGGGAGGGATGTCTTTACATTGTCGTTGCATTTGAATGCTACTTGTTTTATAGTATGCTGGATTGAAAATTAAATTTCAATTGCAAAGACATACAGTCTATAGCATGTAATTCTCCTACACAATCTCTCCCGGTGAAACTCCTCGCTGTTGGTGAAAAGGTGACCGGTCGGTGACTCCATGTTTATCGGAGGAGATACATGGTAGTCCACATGCTTCCCAGACCTAACAGTGGGGGGTCGGCAGTGCCAGGGACTGCAGTACAGAGGGGGCAATTGGCAACTACTAAGCTGGGGAGAAAATGTCACTGAATATTTCATTGACATGACCAGTAAGAAAATGATTTCTCACTTTTCTGGTCTGCTCTGCAGGATTAAAAGAAGATGCATCATTGTGCACTGGGGGAGAACGGGCTTTTGGTAAATGACAATGGGACACATCTGACAAGGAGTGTAGTTTGAGCTATTTTTAAGGATGTGAGGAATTAATCGAACACGACTTCATTTGAAGCCACTTCCAGAAAATATAGTATAAATAGACATTGGCCTTTTTCTCCCCATTGTGTAACAGTTATATCTGGAAACAATGGGATATGTAAAGAGCTGCAGCAGTTTCCTTCCCATTGTCACTTTAGGGGATTGACGCTGTGCTGCTTTGCTAAATTATGATTCTATATGGGAGCGAAGTATTACACGTAAATATGAATCCTATCTGAAAGGATGCCGTTGAAAAGGGCCATGTTCAGTGGTGCTACCACTGAACACAGGTGTTCCACTTCCTCCCACCCTGCCGCTATAGACCGATTCCGTACCGGTTTCATGGTTGCAGCCTACGTATTTCCTGTAGGCGGACTCGACATAGCTGCGGGAGTAAAACCCTCACCAGGCGCACCTCTTCCACTACAGTGAACGGCAGAGTGACTGATGTTAGTTTGCCTCAAACTTTACTCCTTTACCTGCTTTTTTACTAACACTAACATTACAAAGATGCCCAGAACATCGAGATGAACCTGTGTAGTTTATGGCTGCTCCAACAGTAGTGGCAACATAAAAATAAAAAAAACGGAATGTCTAATATCCACCGCGATGGCGGAGACCAGAGCCATTGAGCAATGGTTGAGACAAAGCAGTGAAAGATACATAACGCCAGTCTTACCCAATACCAAATATTTCTGTTTTATTAACACAAGGCTGCTGTACTTTATACCTCATACTTTAAATGCTTAGTATGAGGTATAAAATACAGCAGCCTTGTGTTCATAAAACAGAAAGATTGGGTATTGGGTAAGACTGAAATTATGTATCTTGCAGGATTCTTCACTGCCTTGTCTCAACCATTACTCAATGGCTCTGGTCTCAGCCATCGCGGTGGATTTTAGACATTCCGTTTTATTTTATTTGTTATGTTGCCACTACTGTTGGAGCAGCCATAAACTACACAGGTTCATCTCGATGTTCTGGACATCTTTGTAATGTTAGTGTTAGTAAAAAAGCAGGTAAAGGAGTAAAGTTTGAGGCAAACTAACATCAGTCACTCTGCCGTTCACTGTAGTGGAAGAGGTGCGCCTGGTGAGGGTTTTACCCCCGCAGCTACGTCGAGTCCGCCTACAGGAAATACGTAGGCTGCGACCATGAAACCGGTACGGAATCGGTCTATAGGCCGCATAGTGACACACTGGTGTTCCCCCACTGCAACGTCACCAAGGAAAAGTTTAAAGAGTGCCCACAGTTTTTGTCAGTTAAAGGCGGTTCACTATAGTACTGATCGAGATCATGTCCACGAGCTGGATCTTCAGCCCTCCTCTGCAGATTATTGGGCCACGGACCAGCAAACAAACCTCTTAAAAGGTCCCATTTTACACAGGGCAGCCTGAATCAGATCTGGGCCACATCCCCAGATTGGAATCTGATTTTGTTTAAATGAGTCCATGTGGACCATTTAAACCAATCTGATTTGAATCTTGACGTGGCACATTATCTGATGAATATCGGATGATTAAAGGGTCATTTATTTATTTATATGAATTAAAGGGTTAACTTGCGGTGATTGAACCATAAGTAGTGCGATTCATTTCATTCAAACCTTTATTTGTTCTCGAGAGACATTGGGGTTATTTGCAGTGTCGTCGAGACACAGTACCACATTTTCAAAGCGATAAAGCTAAAAAACTAAACGGAAAGCATAATTTCCTCATCGTATGATCTAATACATATTTAAATAATAATAATAACCTTTATTGACCCGAAGAATATTTTGTCTTCACAGTCTGTTCCAAACACCCACATCAAAAACAACACATAGCGCATAACACCAAGACAATTACAATACAAAAAGATAAAAAACAGTGATGAGTATATCAACTCATCAAGCCTTAACCCATTCTGGGCGGGAAGCCGGGAACCCCTTTTGGTGTTTTAACTAAGCATTATGTTATACTTAAGATATTGAAAAAATAGCAAATCTACAAGCTCATAGCGCGCCACCGAGTGGCGCGCTACGAGCGGCGCGCTACGAGCTTGTAGGTCTGCTATATTTTTGAAAAAATCTTAAAAATGCGCCACAAATCTCTGAATATATATATATTCTTTCAAAGCGATTTATTTATTTATTTTGACGCCACGCCTAAATGGGTTAATCCTTACAGGGCTGTTTGAGTAAAGTCACCGCTGTATGTGAGCTGGTCCATGGCCCAAACGGGGTGTTCTGTTCATAGACACCGTACGAGTAGCGATGCATGGGCCTGCCTCTATACCTCTCGTCATGCTCTGCCAACATCATGACCTCTGAAACAGGGGCTTGGGTTCAACCAGACTCCCTCTCTCCTGTAAATGCGTTCCGTTTGATGAGGGCTAGGTGCACAGAAAAATGACATACCAAAAATCTCAATTGATGCCAAAGATTTATTTTCTTCAAAAGATTTCCAAAAATAATGTTCAATCATTGTT
Source organism: Protomyctophum parallelum (assembly GCF_964188405.1). Lineage (NCBI taxonomy): Eukaryota > Metazoa > Chordata > Actinopteri > Myctophiformes > Myctophidae > Protomyctophum > Protomyctophum parallelum. Next base: position 41,526,394 of record NC_139707.1, on the reverse strand, counting down.
ACTCATCCCTCATGTGAAAATTTGCACCTAACCAGATTCAACACAGTAAAAAAAAAATCAGTTTTTTTTATTATCAACAAATGTAGCTATTGAAGAAAGGATTTTTGTGCTCAATACTTTTTAACACACGGGTGCTGGTTTGCCAAAAAGCTTTTCTGTTTTAGACGTTTTTGCTTCCCTTCCCTGTCTTTTTTGGCATGTTCCTCCTATTCTTTTGTTGATTCTACTCCTTCCAGCTCTCTTCCCCAACCCCCCCCCCCCCCCCCCCCCTCTCCCCACCCCCCCCACCCCCCCACCCACCAGGACTGTACAGAGACGTCCACCTCTGGGGGGCTCTGAAGTTGCAGCTTTATATCTTCTGCTCTTCTCTCTTTCATCTGTGTGTTACTGTCTCTCCCGTCCCTCTCCTCCTCCGCTCACCCTGTTCTGACTGAATGTTTGCCTTGTGTATAGACGGCAGCAGCGAGCGAGGGGAAAAGGACGCCAGCAAAATCACCACCTATCCTCCGGGGGCCGTGAGGTTTGACTGCGAGATGCGGGCCGTGCAGGTCAGCTGCGGTTTTCACCACTCCGGTAAGATTGACGACCTCCTCAAAGCCACTGTGGTGTTTAAAGGAGAAGTCCATACTAAAAGTCTTTCTTACCTTTATTTGTAGTCGTTACGTCCCCACCAAAGAGGTCCAGGTGTTATTTTGTGCAAAAGCTCCTTATTGGCTATTTCCCCTACCATAAGCCCTAAATTAATTGCATTGAATTGAATGGGGCTATGGGGTGTTGTGCTAATTCGCTTATTTCCATCGCTCAATTTTTTTGTTGTATATATCCTCTCTTCATAATGTAAATAATATCCCAAGCGGCACACTTTACTACTTATTTTGATGGAAATAAGCGAATTAGCACAACACCCCATAGCCCCATTCAATGCAATGCAATTCATTGAGGGCTTATGGTAGGGGAAATAGCCAATAAGGAGTTTTTGCACAAAAAAACACCTGGACCTCTTTGGTGGGGACGTAACGACTACAAAGAAAGGTAAGAAAGCCTTCTAGCATAGAATTTTCCTTTAAGTATCGGACGGGACCACTTAACATTTTCTTTTCAAATAAACAACGAAATCAGAGTTATTGGCTTTACTGTAAAGGGAATTATAAATGACCTGTTACTTCCTGCCTCCTTTAGTGGTACTGATGGAGAACGGTGATGTCTACACATTTGGCTATGGCCAACATGGACAGCTTGGACATGGAGATGTCAACTCCAGGTAAGTAAGCCTGCTTGGATGAAACTACATGCATACTGTATGCCTGTACATGTAGTACCAGTGTTGTTTTTGGCAGCACATTTTTATTTTAGTTTTAGTCATAGTCTTTTGAATAGTTTTAATTCAGTTTTAGTCACATTTTAGTCACCTGGAATGTTTTAGTCTTAGTCTAGTTTTAGTCGACTAAATGTCATAAGATTTTAGTCGACAATCTACAGTTGATTTAGTCGACTACAATGTATTTTGGTGGGCCTTGATGCCGTCTTAATGACAGTTTTACACTTCGATCTACAAGCTCACAATGCGTCGCGCTGCGACGCGTTGTTTTAATGTAGTTTCCATGTAGTTTTTGCCAGTGGAAAAAGGTAGTTGACGAACATTTTTCGTCTTAGTCGACGAAAACTCATGTACAGTATATGTATGGTTGCAAGCCCACACACACACCCCTATACCAGTATGTACTGTATGTACTGTATGCCTGCCAACCCATAAACTTTTGCTTTCTGGGTGTTAGGGGTTCTCCCACGTTGGTGCAGGCCCTCCCGGGTCCTAGTGTCCAGGTCACTGCTGGCAGTAACCACACAGCTGTGCTCCTCATGGACGGACAGGTCTTCACCTTCGGCAGCTTCTCGGTAAGGGAGTGTTTTCACTAGCATTTTTTTATTCTTTTTTTAGTATTATTATTTTATTTTAAAATATTTTATTTTTTATAATTGTTTTATTTGGAAAAAGCAATACATTATAGACAGCATTTTTACATAGGACACAAGTGCAATTCCCAAAGTTTTTTTTTTCACCCCTCTTCCCTCCCTCCCCCCCTCATCCCCCCTCCAAGTAGCTCCATCTCCAATGTCTCTGTATAGTCCTCTTTCTTCAGATGAGCTACATATGACATCAAGTCCACACTTAAACAGGGGCAACAGGGCAATATCACTTCAGATTGTACATTTCAGAAGGATAAAAAGAAGAAAAAGAGTGGGCAGGAAAAGACAAAGACAAAAAAAACAACAACCAAATAAACTAAAGTATTTACATTCACTAGCATTTTCATATGTGTTTTTACAATAGTGTTGTTGTGCCCCAAGTTTTTCCTAGATTTCTATTTGATCCATATCCGCGTAATTAGCCTCTGGCAATGATGTGATTAGCCTAGTGTGGTCTGTTAGCTGAATGCGATCTGTTTGGTGTTTTGCAGAAAGGACAGCTGGGCCGACCCATCCTAGACATGCCCTACTGGAATGCCAAGCCCTCCCCGATGCCCAACATCGGTGCCAAATATGGCCGAAAGGCCACCTGGATCGGCGCCAGTGGAGACCAGACCTTCCTGAGGATTGACGAGGCCCTCATAAACTCGCACGTCCTCGCCACGTCGGAGATCTTTGCCAGTAAACACATCATAGGCCTGGTGCCCACCTCAGCCTCCGAGCCCCCGCCCTTCAAATGCCTGCTCATCAACAAGATGGACGGCAGCTGCCGCACTTTCAATGATTCCGAGCAGGAGGATCTGCAGGGCTTTGGCCTGTGTCTCGACCCCGTCTATGATGTAATATGGAGGTATGTCTGTAAGGATTTATCAAAGGATAGATTAATCGACATGGATGAATGACTTAGAGTGGAATGAAAAATAAAATGTTCACACTTTTAGACCATATCCGTGGTCATCATATGGGCATACCTAACAATGGATGCCAAAACAATGGGAAGTTTAACATTTTTGTGTGTTTACTGTTCTTATATCCATAAAAAGACCATTTTAATGACGTCCTTTGAAGGAAAATGTGCTGCGTGATGTCGTGCAGAGGCTCACATGCATATAAATTAATCTTAATTCATGGCCGTCTCTGTCACTCTGTAAACCAACACTCTGCATGGGTCGTGCATGAGACGGAGCTACGTCCCATAGCCTGGAGGGATGTGACGTTCTGATTGGTTAAAAAAACACGCAGCTTTCCTTTTCAGAGTGAAACTTAAAAATAAAATGCCCGTATTTTTGTTTTTGTTCACCTATGTGTTCACCTATGTGACTATGAGCATCATATAATGAGTACCAGTAGGGGCGCTGTTTGCCAGAAACAGAGAGAGAGAGACAGTCCTGCACTGTTGCCTGCTAATGAGAGAGAGCGAGAGAGGTGGGGTGCGGTGGGGTGGGGGGGGAGAGAGTTGGGTGGGAACCGAGTGGGAGTTGCACCACTCGGTTCACACGGGTGTGATTTTTTTCATTTCACTAGGTCTTTGATAATCCCTGGTTTTTCAATCTGTAACAAGGGTGTGTACGAACATAATCGGGGTTTGCGTATTTTATACCTCCTTTTTCTTTTTGCCTACTCGACCGATGCCCTGACCCGTGTGTGTGTTGCTATTTCTAGGTTCCTGCCGGCCTCCAGGGAGATGTGGTGCTACAACGCAGTGATCGCCGACGCCAGGGTACCGTCCGCCACAGACCTCCAGGCTCGCTGTAGCATCCTCAGCCCCGAGCTGGCGCTCCCCTCCGGATCCCACGCCACCACCACGCGCTCTCACGGCGCCCTGCACATCCTGGGTAATGAACCCGTCCGTTTCCCAAACAAGACGGTTTCTGTGATTTCTCTTTTTCCAACGTGAAATAAGACTACAACTGCCACGCATGCATCCCTGCTACTATACTGATGATGAGTAATACTTTATGTAGGCAGTCATGTAGAGCAGTGGTTCCAAATAGTGGGGTCCGGGGACCCCCAGGGGTCCTTGAGGGAGTTCCATCTATCATTACAGTTAAATGATAGTTTGGAACCAAATGGACCCTTATGGGTCTGTAACTCTTGAGAGTGTACACTCATTTGTACACTCTCAGAGTTAAATTAACATTGATTTTACAATATTAATTGGGAGTCCCAGAGATAGAAATGCCATTAATGGATCCGTAGACTAATGCATGTCAAACTTGGGCGGGGGGGGGGGGGACCACTGATGTAGAAGGAAGTATCAAGGTCAAGGTAAACTTTATTGTCCACGAGGGGAAATTTGTCTTGGGCTTTCAGCCCTGCTGCAGCCACACATAAAACAACAGTGACAGACAAAAATACATAACAGACACGACAACAATACACAAAATCTAACTTCTCACATTCACTGCTGTTTCAGAGCTTCGTTCAACATCTTATAGTTGATGCTAAGATGTTGTTGTATACGTGTGTGTGTGATTAGGTTGCCTAGATACGCTGGCGGCCATGCAGGAGTTGAAGATGGGTGTTGCCAGTGCAGAAGAGGAGACGCAGGCCGTAATGAAGGTCTATTCCAAGGAAGACTACAGCGTGGTCAACCGCTTCGAAAGTGAGTGGACACGGCTTGTGATGTACTGCAAAAAAAGGGGGGGGAAATACACTGAAACGTGATTATATTACATTTTGTGACATTTTACGTGTCCAGTAGACTAGGGATGGGACGCTATTGATCCATTTGCAGACAGCGGCCATGTTTCCATCAGAGTTTGGAAGCGCTCGTTTTCAGTGAAGCAATGTCCCGCTGCTTCTTGCATTATGTTCTAATTCAAAACAGGTGGTGCACGGGGCAGTTGAGTGATATCTAACGAGCACTTCCAAACTCCAGCACTTATAATAATAATAATAATAATAATCACCTGCAAGGACACAAAGTAGCTCATAACATGTCTACAGTGGATTTTTATGAAACAAACACTTGATAGAAGTGATAGAAAGAGAATCATTCAAGCTTTATACAATTAGATAGGACTTTTCTCTTTGGATGAATGGGCTGCCATTGGAAGTTGCACCTGTAGGTGTAGGTAGCACCTTGCCATTAACTTGTATGGTAAGATGGCTGCGGTCTGCATATGGAGAATATGACATAGTGTGTGTGTGTGTGTGTGTGTGTGTGTGTGTGTGTGTGTGTCGCGTGTGTGGCGTGTGTGTGTCGCTCCAGGTCACGGTGGTGGCTGGGGTTACTCGGCCCACTCGGTGGAGGCCATCCGCTTCTGTGCAGACGCAGACATCCTACTGGGTGGGCTGGGCCTGTTTGGGGGTCGAGGTGAATACACTGCCAAGATCAAGGTGAGCTGTCCTTCCTGACGTGTATCTTTTAAAAGGTCAAAACATGCTCCTTCCGGGCGCCAGGAGAAAAGAAAAAAACGTATGTTTCGGAACGAGCTTTCCGTACTACTGTAGTTATGAGTGACTTGCCTTTTTGTTTGTGAGAGCTCTGCATTGGGGCCAATATTTGCGGCAGCATTTTGTTGACCCATTTGTTGCCCTCTGTAGCTGTTTGAGCTGGGCCCTGACGGAGGAGATCACGAGACGGATGGGGATCTGCTGGCGGAGACTGACGTGCTGGCCTATGACTGTGCTGCCAGGTACAGCATCATGCAGTACAATATCAGTACCTCTCATTTCTTTGCTGTCTGGCAGAAAGCGTGGATCTTGCTTTTTTTTGTGTAAAGTAATGGCCTACTACCATCGTACAAGAATGAATGTTGCGCGAAAGTAGCGAATATAGCCGATCCACAAGCATTTCATTAGATCTGCTTTTTTGGGGGACAAAAAAATATTTAACCAATGAAAAGTATCAACAAGAGCTTTTGACAAAAATGACTACGTTGGGTCCATTTTTTTATTTCTTGAAAAGTAACTGTTTTGGAGGTTTTTCGCCCGACAGCAACGCTTTCAAACCTGCAGGCTTTAACCTTTTTGTCGTTGTAACGTCGATGTGATATTTGACCATGCACGTCTATTCCGTTGTCTTAGGGAGAAATATGCCATGATGTTTGACGAGCCAGTCCTGTTGCAGCTGGGCTGGTGGTATGTGGCGTGGGCCAGAGTGTCTGGTCCCAGCAGCGACTGTGGTTCCCATGGACAGGCTACCATCACCACTGATGACGGGTAACGCAGTGGACATGTTACTGTATAAACCAGTGGTTCCCAAACGTTTTCCATGTCAAGGACCCCCACATTGACACTAATTGGCCCGTGGGCCCCCCATTTGAAAATATATGCCAAGGACCTCCATAAGAGCAGATTTTTGCGGCTCTTAGCAGTGATTTTAAACCATTTTCATTTCAATGGCTCCCGGTTTGACCTGAATTAGGCTACGGTCCCCTATTTAATGGCATTTTTTTGTAATCTCTGTGACCCCCAATTTATATTGTAAAATCAAAGTTAATTTAACTCTGAGAGTGTACAAATGGAAACGGATCCGTTTGGTTCCATTTTGTTTTTGTACACTCAAGAGTTACAGACCCATACGGGTCCATTTGGTTCCTAATTATCATTTAGCTGGGGACCCCCTGGAACTCTCTCAAGGACACCTAGGGGTCCCCGGTCCCCACTTTGGGAACCACTGGTATGAACCAATGTTTTTTTGATCCTCACATGTATTTAAATGGACTTGTTCAGGCTTGACTTGTTGTGTTGTCCGTCCCCCGATCTCTAGTGTGGTGTTCCAGTTCAAGAGCTCCAAGAAGTCAAACAACGGTACCGATGTTAATGCAGGTCAAATACCTCAGCTACTGTACAGGTATATACACACACTGTACATATTGACACACACACACACACACACACACACACACACACACACACACACACACACACACACACACACACACACACACACACACACACACACACTCTCAGTTGTCTCATATTTAACTGCTTTCAACCTTCGTCACTTTTATGGCATGTCATTCTAGGTGTGGTTAGGGCTAGTGTGGTTGCCTAACAGGGCAAGCACACTACAGAGCGTCGCAGTCCCGCCACCCCTACCAGGGCCCAGGAAATGATTCTCCGATCATTTTCCTCATAGACATTTCAAAAAGCATTTATTTAAAGACCTTTTTTAAGCCTCGAACAAAGCCAACTCTTGTCGTGACAAATCATGACGACAAACACAATATTTCGGGCCGAACAAATAATTAGAAAGAAGAAGAAAACACTTTCTTTGTTGTTTTTCTTCTTCGTAATTATTTGTCTGGTCCAAAATGTTGTGTTTGTTGTCATGACTTGTCACGACTCGAGTTGGCTTTGTACGACGCTTATAAGGTCTTTAAAATAAAATTGAAATGTCTATGGGAAAAATGCATTGGGAATTATTTCCTGGGCCTGGCGTCGTCATGAAAGGGGGCGGGACTGCGACTTTCCTGCCTTTATCTGTAGAGTAGACCAAGTTTTATTATTCTGGCCCTTGTCAGAATCTTACATACATCATCAATCATACTGTACTTGGCAACCACACTTGCAATTTCCCAGAATTGCAGAATTCTCTAGTTGTCCACATTTTGCTGGTTATCATTGATGTTCATTTATCACCAGGCTTCCATCAAATGACGGCAACGCGTCCAAAGGGAAACAGCAGACTAGTGAACCGGTCCACATACTCAAGCGCTCGTTCGCTCGCACAGTCTCAGTGGTGAGTACCGTCGTAGCAGCACACAGTGATTACCCTCTTGTCTGCTAAGGAGTGATTTTTGTAGAGCATCATGACAGTCTCAGTGTTCTCAGTTTCCACTGACAAAAACCAAATGGAAACTAAATGAAAATTAAGCTATGATGACTAAAACTATGACTGAATATATTGACAATTTCATCAACAAATAAAAAATAGACTAAAATGTTAGGAAGGGACTAGTGGACAAGAGATCCATCCAGTTTAAGTCATTTTACAATTAGTTACATGCTGAAAATAGCCGATCTACATGAAGCTCACAACGCATCGCAGCGCGACGTGTCGTGGGCTTGTAGATCGTCTATTTTCAGCAAGTGAAAAAAAAAATACATTTTGTTCAATTAAATCAACTGTAGATTTAGACTAAAACTAGACATTCCAGGTGACTAAAATGTGACTAAATGAAAACTATTCAAGAGACTAGGACCAATACTAAAATCTAAATTTGCTGCCAAAAACAACACTGGACAGTCTCAGTTGCATTTATGTCTCTCTCTCTCTCTCTCTCTCTCTCTCTCCCCCTCCGTGAATATTGCAGGAGTGTTTTGAGTCTCTGTTGAGTATCCTCCACTGGAGCTGGACCACCCTGGTCCTGGGGGTGGAGGAGCTGCGAGGCCTGAAGGGCTTCCAGTACACCGCCACTCTGCTGGACCTGGAGAGACTGCGCTTCGTGGGCACCTGCTGCCTCCGCCTGCTCAGGGTCTACATCTGTGAGATCTTCCCCATCTCTGGTAATGGAATGGCCCCTACTACACACTGTAGGAGTTTTAAAACCATTCTGACCTGAGATCAGATTCATACGAGGTTTCCACTGGACACACACTGGTCTGATTAACCCATTCTGACCTGAGATCAGATTCTAAAAAATGTCAGTCGTTCTTCGATTTTTCAAAAATAGCAGACCTACAAGCTCGTAGCGCGCCACTCGGTGGCGCGCTATGAGCTTGTAGATCTGCTATTTTTCAATAGCTAAAGCATAACATGCTGCTAACACCAAAATGGGTTCCCGTTCAGAATGGGTTAAAGTTGTCGGCGAGTCACCGGATCGTTATGTATTTCACACTGCAGGAGTCTTTTTTTTTTTTTTTTTTTATCGTCTGTCATTATATCGCTGTGGCTTTCACACTAAACGATTGGTCGCCAACTAGGCATCACACACTGCGAGAGTTCATCAAGATGCGATCCAGACCCGATAGCCGATACATGTTTTTTTTGTCTCCACCAGGCCGAAGGCATGGGGAGAGAGTATGTTTTGCACTCCGTCCGTCCGCGTGTCCGTCCGTGTGTGTGTCCGTCCGTGAGCAGCTAATCTCGGCCACCGTTAACCCGGTCGATGCCAAATTTTGCACACACACTCCCTGGATGCCAACGATGAACCTCTGCCCCAAACTTTTCAGAACGGCCTGTTATAGCGCCACCAGGAGGCCGCTTTGTGCAAAACAAGTTTTTGGTACACAGTCTTTGCACACACACTCCCTGGATGCCAACGATGAACCTCTGCCCCAAACTTTCCAGAACGGCCTGTTATAGCGCCACCAGGAGGCCGCTTTGTGCAAAACAAGTTTTTGCACAGTACACCTACAGATTTTGTCCAAACATCACGCAAATTGGTACACAGTCTCTCTAGAGCCATTCAACCAAACCGGTCTTTCAGATTTCTCAGACTCCATCCTGATTGGTTAAGATTGGCTTCCAAGTTTCACAGGAGTGCTCAGTTTCAAACAAAATGCTGCAAATCATGAACACATCGTGTGATTTCCGTCAAATTGTGCACCCACATTCCCACTAGGCCGAGGACGAAATGCCACATGAACAATTTCAACTCAGCCTCAAGGTGGCGCTATAACTGGCCGAAAAGTGTTTTTACCTCTAACTGCACGGATCTGTGGATAACCTGGTGGAGACCTGTGCCCGGAAGGGCACTTTTTCTAGTTCCTATTCATTTTGACATCTCACGCACGTGCAGGATACCGTGATACAAGCGCGAGACCGACACAGGACGCTGGACGCATCTCTCTCTCTCTCTCTCTCTCTCTCTCTCTCTCTCTCTCGGCTACACACACAGGGCGAAATGTTTGTGATAGCCTATGGCAGGGTTGCCCAGACTTTTTCTACTTGAGAAAGTTGAGAGCTACTTTCAAAATGACCAGCGAAACAAGATCTACCCACCCATCTGAAAATAGTTTAAAGAACATGATAAACACACTTAGAATGGGAAATATAGAGGGGGGGAAATGGAAATACTTTTTGTTTTTGTATGTAACTTTCTAATGCTACTGATCTTTGTGCTCAACACTCTTGAAAACAAAGTAATCTGTTGTGGGTTAACAGGCCATTTTTATGTCAATCAATCAAGTCACCTTAATTCAAGTGTCAAAGATGCCAAATTATATATTTTTATATATAAATGATATATGTTTTAGGGCCATGTCCTGCACAGCCTTTGTGATGTACTGGTAGATCGCAATCTACCTTTTGGGCACCCCTGGCCTATAGTGCGCTATAGCGAGACAGGACGTCGAATCTTGATTTCCATTAAATAACATGCGGCACACACACACACACACACACACACACACACACACACACACACACACACACACACACACACACACACACACACAAACACACGCAGCGCACGAGGTCCAAAAGTTTGCTCTGCACTGTTGATTCCGATGCGCTTTCATCAACATTATTCAAGTTGAAATGCATTGGTTTTATAGACTATTTAACAGCAACATTGGGCTAATATAGCTTGCATGTACGACAAAGGACAGGGATTTACCCATGGAATAAAGATTATTGCGAAAGCAGTGAGCACTAACTATGAGACCCTGCAGATCATGTCTGTGTGTCTGTCTGTCTGTGTGTGTGTCTGTCTGTCCCGCTGTGACACCACCCGCCCGCCACCAGAGGGCGCAGCTGTAGCACACACACACACACACACACACACACACACACACACACACACTCACAGAGTAGAAAACTTAAAAAAATTACTAACTAAAAAGAAAAAAAAAGTACGTAATTTATTCTAATTGTTGTTATTGCAATTTACGAGCTGCGTTCGCTTTCCGCGTTTGCGCGTCTTACTTGTATTATATTCATCTGATCATCTATCGATACAGACAGACAGGCAGTGTCAGTGAGTGCTCTCATTGGCTGTAATAGAGGACTTCTCTGGACGCGATCGCAACCCATTTCATACTGTACTGTACTGTACATCGGCGAGCACTTTTATCGGCGCTATATCTTCTCGCAGAGCCTTTCACACACAGCGAGCAAAAACCGGAGCAAATATCGTGCAGTGTGCATGAGCCATAAGGGAGGATACATAACGGTTACTACTTCTTGGGGATGGGGAATATATATCTCTGCTGTCGGAAAGGAAACCTCATAACTCCAAAATGTTCATTTTTCAGGAAATGAAAAATATAAATTTTTCAGGAAATTGAGAAAACCATTATATTTTTTAAAACAAGGCAATACAGCCTTGTAGTTGGTGTTGTAAGTAACTTTATATATTGTCAATTACTTCCATGAGAGGGGGAAGAGGTGGTGGATTTAGTTGCTTTAGCAGACATTTTGAGGGTCCAATGGAGTTGAGAGGTTTTGTCCAAAGCACTTTTTACTACTTTCCATTGGTTCAATATTTTCGAAACAACACACAGACGTAAAGGGTGTTCAATAGCACTGATTTATGCCAAAAAAAATTGAGTTATGAGGTTTCCTCCCGACGGCAACGATATTTCAAATCCCATCTGCAGCTCTCCCATGAAAAAATAAAAAGTGAGATAACATATACAGGAGGGGAAACAAGCTCTCGTTCAAGAGTTTTCCCAGATATAATCACACATCGTCTAACACCGCTTTGATATACAAAATATATTTGTATTAGTATCTCCCCCAGCTCACCCAGACTATAATCTAACATCGTCTAAATCCTCTTGTCACCTCTTTCTCTCTTTCGTTCGCCGTCTTTATTATCTATCTCATTTTGTGGTCTCCACGTTGCAGCCAGCACCAAGGCCGTGGTGGAGGAGTCCAGCAAGCTGGCGGAGTGTGTGGGCAAGACGCGCAGCCTGCTGAAGAAGGTCCTGTCCGAGGGCATGGACAACTGCCTGACCAAGCTGGACAACGACCCCGAGGGCTACCTGTCGCAGCCCCTCACCCTGCTGGAGGCCGTGCTGCAGGAGTGCCACAACACCTTCACCGCCTGCTTCCACTCCTTCTACCCCACGCCGGCCCTGCAGTGGGCCTGCCTCTGTGACCTGCTCAACTGCCTGGACCAGGTCAGACCACACATTTTGTAGCTTACTATTGATCTGCTTGTGCGGCTTGAATGGCCCTCCCTAAAGGCCTCACCCGTGAGGTTTGTTGGGGCTTCTTCCTCACGGAAGACACAAGGCTGGGGCCAATTGATGGCTAACGATTACACACCTTATAGCAGTGGTTCCCCCAAATGTTTTCATGTCAAGGACAAATTGACACTTTAATTAGCCCGTGGACCTCTATTTGAGAAGATATGCCAGCTAGGGACCCCCATAAGAACTGATTTTTACGGCTCTTAGCAGTGATTCTCAACCCGCTTAATTTCAAGGACCCCCAGTTTGACCTGCATTAGTGACCACCCCCCCATTTAAATGCATTTCTATCTCTGGGACCCCCGATTTTATATTGTAAAATCAATGTTAATTTAACTGTTAACGGGTCAATTTGGTTCCATTTGGACACTCAGAGTTACAGACCCCATAAGGGTCCATTTGGTTTATAACTATAATTTAGCTGGGGACCCCCTGGAACTCTCTTGAGAACCACTGCCTTATAGACTCCGTCTGGTACAGTAGTTAATTTTATTTTGCATACAACATACAGTAGGAGTGCTGGGCCTTTACATACATTGTTTTCAATATGAATATGGTTCCACAGATACAATTGTAATTAAAGTATTTTATTTAGAAAATCAAAATTCCTTAAATAGCATTATATAAAACATCTCTTGATGAATCATGTAAAGCAGGGGTTCTCAATAATGTTTATGTACTATACTGTACTATACTTACTAAAGTATCAGTACTTTACTTTCCAACACAAACATTGAAGACAAAAGTGAGAACGCAATTTGTGATTGGCCGGAATGAGATGATGTCATGATGATAAGAGCGCCCCTCACTTCACACTTCCTCCATCCAGCTTTTGACACGGCCCTTACTGCATGTCTTCCCCCCCCATCTCTCTCCCGTTTCCTGTCAGCCTACTGTCTGTCCCTTCAAAAAAACAATAAAAGGCGTAAGCCGCAAAAAAATATCTTAAAGAAAAACAAACAATAAAGAGTGTTTAATGTTTGTTTGACATCACCATTACATCACCTAATCATAGCAACATGAGTTGGACTTTAATATATTTTAAACTGGTTTAAGTAAACGAGGTAAGTTGAGACAAAACTTAAGCAACATCTTGGCGGCATATAATTTATAAATATTCACTTTGGTCTACATAATATTATGTACTGCATCTCTATATTATACATTTGTTATTAACCCATTTAGACCTGAGGACGATTCTACAAATGTCTTCTAAATCCTGACAGTCTTTTCTATGTCAGTCGTTCTCAAACATTTTCATGTCAAGGACCCCCAAAAATATATGTAATTGGCCCGCCGACCCCCATCTGAAAATATGTAGTTCCAGGGACCCCGCCCAGAAGCAAAGATCTGAGTTAAAAACGTTCGCTCTGAAAGAATATAGTATATATTCGAAGATTTGCGGCATATTTTCACGACCTTTCAAAAAATAGCAGATCTACAAGCTCGTAGCACGGCACTCGGTGCCGCACTACGAGCTTGTAGATCTGCTATTTTTCCAATAGCTAAAGTACAACATGACCAAGATGGGTTCCCACCCCAAAATGGGTTAGTCTCCCTAGCTCTCTACAGATGGACTAATTCAGGGGTGGGCAACTTTGACGATGGAGAGAGCCACTATATTTCCACACTCACTCCCTAGAGGGCCATATATTACTGTCGTAGCCCCCGGGCCGCCAGTTGCCCATACCTGGACTAATTATTTCTCTCTCACACACCTCTCCCCCCCATATATACTGCAGGACATCGCCGAGGCCAACTTCCGCACCTCCAGCAGCCGCCTGCTGGCGGCGGTGATGTCGGCCCTGTGCAACACCTCGGTCAAGCTGACCTCCATCCTGCCCATCGCCTATGACGGCGAGGTGCTGCTGCGCTCGCTGGTCAAGCAGGTGAGCACGGAAAACGACTCAGCCCTCGCTCACCGCTTCCCCCTGCTGGTGGCCCACATGGAGAAGCTCAGCCACGTGAGTGCATGGGCACGTTCGCTCGCGCTCGCGCGCACGCACACACAGTCACAGACACACACACACACACACACACACACACACACACACACACACTCCTCATCGGGTTAATATTGGTGCTGCACAATTAATCGAAAAAAAAGATTGAGATCTAGAATCAGACACCTATGCAATCTAATTTCTAAACGTGAGCAAGAGTCGTGCAGCACTAGTTGGCTGTCCAATTCATTTTAGTTATACTCTTATGTTTTTGCTACAAGATGGTGGTGTTAAACATGTCTTTATGCCCTGTCAGAGATATTCTATGCAAAGGGGTGGGTTTATTTATAATCCTTTCCATGTCCATGGCTGTTCCTGAACAAGTGCATTCTCTGAAAATAACCATGTCGAGGTGTGGTTTGGTTGTAACAGCTTGTAACAAACTGAGATTTACACCTTTTTTCCCACTCCCCTTTGCCACGACGCCTGCCTAGACGGAGGAGAACCTGATGGGGATGACCAGCTTCCGGGAGGTTCTGGAGAAGATGCTGGTGATCGTGGTGCTTCCGGTGAGGAAGAGCCTGAGGAAAGAGGTGGAGCTCTTCTCTCCACACCTGGTCTCCAACACCTGCGGTCTGCTGGCCTCCATCGTCTCTGAGCTCACCGCCTCTGCTCTGGGATCTGAGGTTGGCCATTTTGTTGTTGTTGATCAAACTAACTATGCACGCACCAGGGTGTCATCATCGCCATGTTGGCTTGTGGTGGACATTTTTGTCAACATAAAAAAAAATTGCTGCGGACATACAAAATGATTGGACAATTTTTTTTTTACCAGAAACGCATGAATAGATAGCCCTGAATGACCATAACAGGTCTGTAACTCTGAGAGTGTTCAAATGGAACCAAATTATTTGGTTCCATTTGAACGCTCTAAGAGTTAACTCTTAGAGCGTTCAAATGGAACCAAATAATTTGGTTCCATTTGAACGCTCTAAGAGTTAAGGGCGTCTTTGCAAAATACAACATTTGAGAACCACTAGTACTAGTTGGACTCCTGATGTGCCATAGTGTAAAGAGACTTGACATTCAAGCGTGTGCGCACACACGCACACACTGCATGGATCTAACTATGTTTTATATAAAAATCAATATCGTCTGCACTAACGCATTCAAACTCATTCTAGCACAACAAAAGTCCCTTTGGTTTTCCATACATGTATGTGCTTGCCACGGTTGGTGCTGATTAATGTGCTCTCTTGCGAGATCAAATGAATTATTCATACCAATGTTATTATATGGCCTCATTTGAATGAAGCTGTAATGGTTTAGAATACAAGCCCCGACTTGTCTGGAGACATGTATGTGCTCATTGTGTTGGGATGGAAGTTGGAACCGTTTTTACTTCGACTTGAAACGGGAAATTCAATTTATTTGTATTTATTTTGTAGCACAGTATTAGTACAGTACAGTGCTACAAGTACTAGCACAGTACAGTACTGTAACATACTACAAAGAACAGTACAGTATTACGAAGTACAGTACCACTCACTTCAGATGGGTCTGATTTTTTTTAACCCATTTTGACCTGAGATCAGATTCTGAAAATGTCTTCCACATCCCGACAGTTTTCTGAAAAAGCTATGTTTCCATGTCAGTCGTTCTTCGATTTTTCAAAAATAGCAGACCTACAAGCTCGTAGCTCTGCTATTTTTCAATAGCTAAAGCATAACATAATGCTAACACCAAAAGGGGTTCCCGCCCAAAATGGGTTAAATATAAAACGTTACTATGCATGCGTCTGCGTTGTGAAGTCTGTGTTTACAGCGAGGCAGCTGATTTATCCTTCGTCGCATGACGATGTCCCGTTGCGTCAGCAAAGCATTGAGGACTTGTAGATCGGTGCGCATTCACATAGATCGGCTCGCCTTCACGTCGTACGATGCGGTATTAAACTGCATAATCTGATCTCGTCAGATCAGCTGACGTATACGGTTATACGATATGTGCCCTCGCGAGAACTCGCATGGCAGATTGTTTTTTACTTTAATTCGAACACACGCAAAGCTACCATCATATCTAATGTGCTCTCTGCCTTACCTTTTGTCCTAGACCTAGACATTACATTGTAATCACCCACCACCCAATCAAATTCATTTCTATTCTTGGATCAGCCACGATCACAATTGAATCAGCCCCTTCCCCCCGTTGCCGTGCCAATCAAATTAGAGTTGGTGCAGAGGTCTGTGTCGGAGAATGAGACCACTGATGATGAGACTGTCTGCCGTTCAGAAAGCATCCATTTTCCCTCTTGTCTTCTCCCCTCCTCCTCTCCCACCAAAACAACAAACAAACAAATGCACACACGCACCCTCCAGCGGCTGCATTGTTCATCAGCCTTTGCCGAGGAGGGACAAAGTCACGGCACTAATCCTCATTGTTGCCAAATGTAGATAACAGAAAGATGGAGCACTGGTTTTGTTTTTCTGCGACGCTGAGTCACGAGGGGTGGTGGGGGGGTGGGTACTTCAAAGTCTAGGCAAAAGTGTTGTGTTGCCGTCTGTCTCTCCCCCTCTGTCCCCTGATCGGTGATCACTCCCGTGTCCCGTCACCTTCCCCTTCACCCAACAAATTACTGCAATATGAACTCTCGACTCCCGTTGCCACGGTAACCGCTGTGGGCTAGGGTGCCTTGACGACAGCCTTGGCCACAACTGTGTTTTTGTGCCACTCCTGTCTCGTGTTGTCAGGGAAACAACTATTCTGCTCTGAAGCACCTGCGTGTTGTCTCTGCCTTTCCCTCGCGCTCTGTGGCCGTCATAAATCGAGATCACTGCAGATATTCTTTCCATATTGCCTTGCTACGGTCAAACTGAGAAAACTGTCCCTTCCTCTGTCGGCACATCCCTTTCTCCTCCTCCTTGGGTTGGCCTGAAAATGAAATGGCACATGATCATTGAACATTGGTAGGCAGGGTCTGATTAACCAGTTTTGACCCATAGCCCAGACTGATGGCTATGTGGTGGTTTTACTCGTAGACATATAAAGGTAGACGGCTAGACGCCTCTTCCGGCTCTGGGGTGTGTGTGTGTTCTCGAGAGGGGGCAAAGCTTTCCCGAGATTTTCCTTTCGAAGCATGAGTGGAAGCTTCCGCGTCCGTCACAGAGTGGATTTTCGGGTCTGACAAGTCCTGGAAAAGATGCGCTGTGATTGGCCAGTAGATTGTTTGGTCTATCTATGGTTTTTCTGGTATCAGGTATCAGCAGGGAAACATCACAACTGATTGGCTGATGGGCTCTCTGGCCTCTCGGGGAATTAGGAAGAAAAAGTCAATAGCAATTATGTCATTCTTTGGTGAAGAAAACCTGACCAAAATCCTGTGCTACTCAACCTGTGGCCCGTGGGCCGCATGCGGCCCCTGCTGAATGTAACTGTGGCCCGTCATTTTTGAACAAAAGTGGAGGTATTGTTTGTTCCAAGAGAAAGTGATATGGCCTGATGTCAGCTGAGAATTAACCATTTCACCTGTGATAATCTGTTCATTATATGTTCTCATTTGGTAACCTTTTATTTTTGTTTATTGAGGTTTGGCCTTATAGATGGAAATGTGGCTTTTTACTCTTGTTTCCTTATTTTTTAGACTAGTCGTGTAGTCTGTTACAAATATATTATGTATAGCTTGTGGCACTTGGATTTTTGGAAATTTGCTGAGTGGCCCCTGAGCAATCTTAACCCATTTTGTGCGGGAACCCCTTTTGGTGTTAGCATTATGTTATGCTTTAGCTATTGAAAAATAGCAGATCTACAAGCTCATAGCGCAAAATCGAAGAACGACTGACATAGACATTTTTAGAATCTGATCTCAGGTCAGAATGGGTTAAGTTGAGTAGCTCTGTCTATGTCACTCTTCAAATAACACTAATGCGTGCTTGTCAACACAATGACATGACCATGCAGTGAACTAATGGAAGGTTGGATGTTCATCTTTGAACAAATTCTCTCTCATATGAAAATGTGTCTGGCATGTTGCAGTGCTTTCTGTGTGATCTTGGCATCTATATTTACAATTGTCTTAATTACTAGCCCACAAAAAGGGCTGTACTTGGGGTGTTATCTCTTGGTGTTATTTAGAGATGGACATCTCTAAATAACACCAAGAGATAACACCCCAAGACACCATTTGTTTTCAGACAAGTACTTAATTTTTTAGTACTCACCGATACACGTACCAATACGAGTATTTATTTGTTTTTGCTGAGTGAGCACTTATTTTACTCCATATTGCTCCAATTTCATTGTCGTGCTTTGTACTTGTAACGATACACAATAATAATAATAATAGCTGAAACGATTTTGAGAAAATAACTAATAACAAAATGTTTTGTTCTATTCCGACACATTGAAACATTTATTAGCTATCATTATGCTTGAGGCAAAAATATATATATATATTCTTTTATAATAATAATTTGTGTCGCCCACCGAAGATATCGAACAAACAAAAAGGTGGGAGTGCACACCAATAGTGGGGAGGTGCTGACTGCAGGAGATAAAACTATGACTGAGAAAGGAGAGGCACAGCCTCACGATGCCAACAAATTGCCATTCCCTGAAGAAGGCAACTTGTTGCCGGAACGTTGGAAAAAAAAATGTGTTGGCATCGTGACTACGAGCTGTGCGGCCTCTCTCCTTTCTCGCCCACCGAATATAAACATAGATGCAGATGGACCTACATTTGTCAATTGTTATTTATGCTTGTAGATCGGCTGTTTTTGACGATTTGCTGTAGTGTTGTAAACACTTGGTGGTCGGACTTGGTCCTGTTAACATTCGTTCAGCCTAGTGTCAATCGAATGTTTGGTATTCGGGTCAGAGTATCTGGTCCTGTTCCGAGTACGAGTACTTCAGGGGTGGTATCAGGCCCAAGAACTGATACCAGTACCGTTAGTCTCTAGTCTTATTCTCTGTCTCTGCTATGTCCTCGCAGGCCACCTGTCCAATTCCCGCCACATTTAGCTGGAGAATCAATCATACGTCCCCTTTGCGCTGTCTACTTTTCATTGTTCAGTTTACATTCATATTTTTTGTTTGGGCCATCTTTTGCCTCGGTTGCTAACAGTGATACGTCACATACCCTTATTCTTTTTATTAGCCTTTAGCATTTTTTTTAGCAAACATTAGCATCCGTTACTTAAACAAACATTATGTTGTAATTGGGGATAAGAGCGCTCCTTATTCACCCGTCGGACGGAGCCGGTGTGTGTTGAGCTTGTACCACCGTGCCCCACTGTTACTTACCCTTCTTCCCTGTCCAAGTAATCATCTGTGGTGTATACGGAAGTGCCGTGTAGTTAAAGCCCTGTGGCCGAAGGTCCTGGGTTCGATTCCTGCTTGGGACGCTGTGGGCGCAGGCGGCGTGTTTCCTCCTCCGCGTCATCAGTGCCCATACCCGAGGCGGTGTTGGCGAAAGGGCCTTTCTGTGTGGAGTTTGCATGTTCTCCCCGTGTCCCCTAGGGTAGGTACCCTCACAAAAAACATTCAGTAATCCTGGTCACTAAACTACCTCCCCCTGGCCAGCCGGGGCACCTGATGGAGGGGAAAGGAACTCGTTGGAATAACGTGTTCCTTCCACTCGCTACGTCCAACCAGGGAAACTCCCCCCTGTCAGGTGTAAAGGAGCAACTTGGACACTCAGGCATGAAGGAAGCATGAGTTCAAGTCCGTTGCTCTCCCCAGGTTGGTGGAGGGTGTGTAGAGCCCAGGATCACATTAGATAATTGACACAGGGGTGAAAAATGGGTTACAAAATCGTGTGATAAAAAAAAAAAAAGCCCTGTGGCGGTCATTCGTCACGCTTACTTCACCTATGGGTTCTCAAGCACTGCACTGCTGCTCAAGTTGAACGCTGCAGATGTTTTTTTTAGCGAGGTGAAATGCAATACAAAAGCTACTGTTAAGATGCAAGTTGGAACGTCATTTGTGTGGAGCATGTTTATGGACATTATCTGTGTGGAGCATGTTTATGGACATTATCTGTGTGGAGCATGTTCATGGACATTATCTGTGTGGAGCATGTTTATGGACATTATCTGTGTGGAGCATGTTCATGGACATTATCTGTGTGGAGCATGTTCATGGACATTATCTGTGTGGAGCATGTTCATGGACATTATCTGTGTGGAGCATGTTCATGGACATTATCTGTGTGGAGCATGTTTATGGACATTATCTGTGTGGAGCATGTTCATGGACATTATCTGTGTGGAGCATGTTCATGGACATTATCATTATCTTATTTTGCCGTGTGCTCTTCAATGACATATGCGTCTGTCTCTGGATTTAGACAGCAGCCATACATTTCACTCTGAAAAGTGAATCTGTGTAACACTCAGGTTTCTGGCCATATCTTCTACTTCTCCCAAACACGTGTTCGTTTTGAGCTACTGCGAGTAGATAACACAGTTTGTATTATCTTGAAAACAGCCTGCTATGGACGGTGTGTGTGTGTCGCTCAGTGCTCCTTCTAAACTTCCCAAATAATACTCGGTGAGCCAAATATGCTATGGTTTATTGACAATGGTTGCTTGTGTTCAAATTAGAGCTGGGACTCGATTAAAAAAATTAATCTAATTAATCAGAGGCTTTGCGATTAATTAATCTAGATTAATTTTTTTAATCGCATATCAATATTCAACCCGAGAACAGCGAGAAACCTTTTTTTTTAAATGTTTTTTGGTATCCCAGTGAATCAACGAATAGTGACTACAGGATACCACTCATTTTCAACATTTTACTGTCATTAATATACCTGTTGTGGAAATAATAATAAAAAGTCACCCCATTCTGTGTTGCCTAGAACTGGAGGTCTGAAAAAAAATTAGTAACATTAACAAGTACATCTCAGTGACATCACAAAGCTGTACTTACTTCATATTGTTACTGTTTTTTGTCAGACCTCCAGTTCTAGGCAACACAAAATGGGGTGACTTTTTATTATTTCCAGTTTTCAGTACTATAGAAAAGCGCCCAGTGAGAAACGTTCCGCGGTGAAAAAAAGGTGCGATTAATTTATCTGTAGTTAATTGCGATTACATTTTCTGTAGTTAATTAATCTAAATTAATCGCAATTAGTCCCGGCCCTAGTTCAAATGTTTTAATTATTCCACATTGCTGTCTTCCCTCTGAATTCGCTCCTATCTTTTTTATCAACCACACTCGTGAAAAACCGCGCTGCTCCGCTCTGGTGCCGTGCTGTATTGATTTAATCATTTACAGTGTAAATTTTACACCTATGATCTGGCCAATAAAACATAACTACCACTGAGGGGGGGTGCGTGCGTGGGTGTGCACGCTCAATCGTCTCCTCATCTTTACTCATAGTCATACAACTCAAAAATTACAGTTGGGGGGGGGAGGGGGGGGGGCACAGATGCATGACCAATAAAGGTGGCTGCCTGGGGTAACCTCACGCATGACATTGGCATTGGCCAATTGACTTTTGGCAGCTGTGTTTTATGGATGAGATCCGCTGAATTTGGAAGGACTTTTCTATCTAGAACATGGCTTCTAATTCGAAGTCAATGTAATAATGACAATTAATTGTTTCCCCCCCCTGAATTTCAGCAAAATGTTTCCAGTTGTCCCTCAGTCTCCACATAATGTGCTTGGTGTGTTGTGTGTGTGTCATCTATAACAGTGGTTTGGTTTTCAACCTTTTTCATATCGAGGCCCATTCTTTATTTGTCAATTTAGCCACGGACCACCATTTGATGACATTTAGCCTCTCGGACCCAAAAACTAAAACATATTTTGTTATCGTTGGATATCCTCAAATTGTGTAGACTTCTTGAAAAGTAACAGTAATGTAGATGTTTTTTTTATTTTTTATCAAAGTTTCTTTATTAATTTTCACATAGAAAATAGCATACAACATTTTTGGAACTTTTTTTTTTCTTCCCATCCCCTCCCCCCAGAGTTCCCGCTCTGAAAGAGCCACAACCCCGGTATCTTGTACCATATGAAATAAAAGGCACATACAAATATACATAATAAATAATAATAATAAACAATATATATAAAATTAAATAAAAATACAATTAAAAACAATTACTAAAATTAAAAACAATTACCGTAATGTAGATGTTTAACAAAAATGTAACTCTTGAGAGCGTAAAATGAAACGGGTCCATTTGGTTTCATTTTACTTAACCCATTCTGACCGGGCACCCATTTTGGTATCAGCATCATGTTATGCTTTAGCTATTGAAAAATAGCAGATCTACAAGCTCATATCGCGCCACCGAGTGGCGCGATACGAGCTTGTAGGTCTGCTATTTTTGAAAAATCGAAGAGCGACTGACATTTCTAGAATCTGATCTCAGGTCAGAATGGGTTCATCAGACACAGTGTGTGTCCGGCGGAAACCTCGTATGAATCTGATCTCAGGTCAGAATGGGTTAAAGATATGTAACGGTTAATTAACCAGTTAACCAACTCTCCATCATTTAGCTAAGGGACCGCCTGGAACTCCCTCTTTAGGGGAACCACTGATCTTTGTTGTCACTCTCCAGGTGGACGGGCTGAACTCGCTCCACTCGGTGAAGGCCACTCCCAACCGCTTCACCAAAACCAGCCAGGGTCGGAGCTGGAACACGGGCAACGGCTCCCCGGACGCCATCTGTATGACGGTGGACAAGCCCGGCGTGGTGCTGGTGGGCTTCTGCGTCTACGGCGGGGGCGGCATTCACGAGTATGAACTGGAGGTGCTCGCCGACGACGTAAGAGACAACCTGCTGTGTGCCATTCATTAATATTGTATTGTTTATTGTTTTCTGCTTTTTACCAGTGTTGACCGTTGTTATTCTTCCGTGTTTCTTTCTCACTTTTTATTTATTTCATTTCTGTTCTCTCCATCAGGCCCAGACGGAGCATCCAGGAGACTCGGCCCACACCCATAGATGGACGTCTCTGGAGCTGGTGAAGGGAACCTACAGCACCGATGACTCCCCGAGTGACATCGCTGAGATCCGCCTAGACAAAGCCGTGCCACTCAAGGTACACAGGAGGACAGTTCACATAATCAGTTGACATTTAGCAATGGCTTTTCACAAGGAACTAAAAGGCCATGAAATAACAACAGCGGAGCTGATAATAATGTAATTGGTTTATCGTAGATTATGGTGGTTCTGATGGAACACGTTTATACTTTGTCGCAGGAGGGCGTAAAGTATGCCGTCCGTTTGCGAAACTACGGCAGCCGCACGGCCAACGGAGACGGCGGGATGACCACGGTCCAGTGCTCCGACGGCGTCGCGTTCACGTTCAGCACCTGCAGCCTGAGTAGCAATGGAACAAACCAGACCAGGGGTCAGATCCCTCAGATCCTCTACTACAGGTACACACACAAACGTGCACGCGCGCATACACACACACACACACACACACACACACACACACACACACTGTATGTATTGTATTCTACCATTGCATTGAATGTTTGTCTTTTTCTGACCTTCCTGTACACTATTGGCTATAGGAGTGAGTATGACGGTGATCTACAATCCCAGCTGCTAAGCAAAGCCAACGAGGAGGACAAGAACTGCAGCCGGGCTCTGTCGGTGGTCAGTGCCGTGGTCAGAGCCGCCAAGGACCTTCTGCACAGAGCGTTCGCTGTCGACGGTGAGAACATGGCGACGACAAACTTTGGTCTAGAGTCCGCTAGTCTATTACAATGAAGCCACTTTTTGGTTGAATCCGGCTTGGTTTATTTTTTTGTAATTTTTATTTTTTTGTCCTCAATTTTATTCAGCCGAAGACATTCCAGAGCTACTGAGCTCCTCCAGCCTGTTCTCCATGCTGCTGCCTCTTATCCTGGCATACATCGGCCCTGTGGCTGCCTCCGTACCCAAGGTAAGAACAAGCCAGTTGTTCGTCTATTGTCATGGTAGTATGAATTGTGGTACTTTTGATGTAATATAGTGGTTTAAATCTACTGTACCGTCCTCTCTCTCTCTCTCACTCCTTCAGGCTGCTGTTGAGGTCTTTGGCCTAGTCCAAGAGCTACTACCCGCTGTCTCTGCCCTCAACCAGAAGTATGCCCCACCCACCTTTAATCCCAACCAATCAACAGATAGCACTACAGGGAACCAGCCTGAGCAGGGCCTATCAGCTTGTACGACCTCTAGCCATTACTCTGTGATTGAGAGTGACCACCCGTACAAGCAAGCTGGAGTGACTCAGTACAGAGTATGTCATACCTACCTCACCATAACATATTTTAGCACGAAAGCGTACTTCAAAAGAAGTCACTTTCTTTTCCCGGCTGTGGACGAAAATGTTTTAGACTTTAGTACGTCCAAGTTTCAATGGCTGACTTGATATTCTTCACCTAAATTGACTCGACTGTCACGGGAACACTGATTTAACCGGTGTTTTTTTCCATTTGCTCTTATTTCCCTTCCCCAGGTGTCCTTCCCAGACTGTGTCCGTTGGACCACCATAGAGTTTGACTCTCAGTGTGGCACGGCCCAGCCTGAGGATGTCCTGCGCCTGCTCATCCCCTGCCGCACATTCCACCTGGCCGGCCTCGGGGGCAAGCCTCTGGCCAATGACACCATCAACACCTGGACAGAGCTCAAGAAGTTCTCTGGCGCCACTGGCTGGCCCACCACTGTCCTGGTGCTACCAGGTGCGAAAAGGCCCTGCATTTTGTAGCAGTTTGGATTTGTACTAGGGCTCCTGCTGCTTGACCATTTTGACCTGAGATCAGATTCAAAAAATGTCTTCTACATCCTGACAGTTTTCTGAAAAAGCCAGTGGTTCTTCGATTTTTCAAAAATAGCAGACCTACAACTATGAGCTTGTAGATCTGCTATTTTTCAATAGCTAAAGCATAACATAATGCTAACACCAAAAGGGGTTCCCGCCCCAAAATGGGTTAATCCACTTAACCCATTTAGGCCTGACGTCAACATTAAAAAATGTTCTACCTCTTCCTGGTGGGGGGGTGGGGGGGGGCTCCTCACTGGCAGGCGAGCCAGTAGGATACATCACAACAGCAGTGATAACACAGAAATGTGTGGGGTAGGAATATGCATAACGGCTAAATTGGGCCAAAAAATGGGATCAAAAAATAAATTGGCTACTCAAAATGAAATAAATAATAATAAAAATGTAAGGCAATTGACATTTATTGTTGTACATTCCGAAATGTTGTATTCTTGTATATAATGGACATTTACTAAGACACCTGGCCAAGCTGGCTCTCTTTGGTCTACCCATGACTGATCCGTCACTGTCAGTCTTTCCTGTGGTGTCAAGGTCATGATTTTCCACCGCCTCCTCTCCTCTCCTTTCAGGAAATGAAGTTCTGTTCTCGCTGGAAACGGCATCCGATTATGTGAAAGATGAGAAGGCATGCTTCTATGGCTTCAAGTGTGTCGCTGTGGGATATGAATTCAACCCTGGGACTGATGAGGTAGGAGGAGGAGTGCCTGGGATATATCCCGCTGTGTGTAGTCTCACAAATGTATCGGTCGATTTGTGTGTGTGTGTGTGTGTGTGTGTGTGTGTGTGTGTGTGTGTGTGTGTGTGTGTGTGTGTGTGTGTGTGTGTGTGTGTGTGTGTGTGTGTGTGTGTGTGTGTGTGTGTGTGTGTGTGTGTGTGTGTGTGTGTGTGTGTGTGTGGTTTCATTATATAGATATTCCACTGTTACTTTCTTAGCTTACGCATGTTTCATGATAAATGCTTTTGTTCTTGCTTAAATGTAAGTCGCTCTGGATTAAGAGCGTCTAAATGCCTAAATTGTAATTGTGTGTGTGTGCGCATATATATACAGGTATATATAAATATACAGATATATATAAATATACACACACTGTACAGTACATACACATGTGAATTGTGAATATACAGTCTTTGAATCTAATCCAATCTGTAAATCGAGCAGTTGTCTTTGTTAACGTTTTGTGTCAATAAAACTTTAATTGACGGAAATAAATAAATACATCCAATCAAGATTATTAAAAAGCCATCCGGGCAGAATCACTTGTATATATCTATCCAACCATCCATCTATAATTAGTATCACTGTTACAAAGACATCCAGTCAGACTACAGAGTACAGTAGGCTGATGGGGAGTGACTTACAGTAGCAAAAGTCGTCTGAGAAACAGCGATTCGAACACGCAACATGCTGTCAGGCTGAATTAGCAGCCTTGGTGACCGGAAATCTATGCCAGCCATCCAGGATACACAAGTTATTTGTTTTAAAAAGGAAAAAAAAGCCATTACATGAAAATTCTATCACTCATGTGCATGTATGTGTACAGTATGTCGTTTCTGTCGGGCAGAAAGCTCATATCTCATTTGGACATAATAGAAGGCATAGAATGTGCCGATTGTGGTGCAAAGCAAATAGTTAATAATGTTTTTGACAAAGTGTTTTTTGCGTGTGTCAGGGCATCATCCAGCTAGAGAAGGAGCTGGCCTACCTGGGCAGTATGTGTGCTGCAGCTCTCATGAAGAAGGACCTGGCACTGCCCATAGGTAAGGAGGGCCACTGGATTTGATCAATTATACGGCTCACAGAGCTAGCTCACACTTTGGGAGTTTGCGGCCTCCTGGCGTGAACACGGAAGCACTTATTATAAGCTCACAGACTTTTGACTGGGACTTTTAAGACGCACGGGCGCTGACCCCGCCCGCCTCCCCGGGCACCGGTATAGAGTGTCGCAGTCCCGCCCCCTCGAGAGACCCGGAAAATAAATCCCCGTTCATTTTCCTCATAGACTTTTCAGAAAGTATTTCTCACAAAGCCAACTCTTGTCGTGACAAATCATGACAACAAACACAATTTTTCGGGCCAAACAAAGAATTAGAAAGTAGAAAAAAACGGCAGGTTACAACACT
Organism: Protomyctophum parallelum; assembly: GCF_964188405.1. Classification (NCBI taxonomy): domain Eukaryota; kingdom Metazoa; phylum Chordata; class Actinopteri; order Myctophiformes; family Myctophidae; genus Protomyctophum; species Protomyctophum parallelum. Next base: position 41,499,488 of record NC_139707.1, on the reverse strand, counting down.
TTTTTTGTTGTTTTTTTTTTCTTTGTAATTATTTGTTTGGTCCAAAATATTGTGTGTGTTGTCATGATTTGTCACGACAAGAGTTGGCTTCGTACGACGCTTAAAAGGTCTTTAAATACATACGTTTTGAAAAGCCTATGGAGAAAATGAATGGAGAATCATTTCCTGGGCCACTCGTCGTTCTGAAAGGGGGAGGGACTGCGACACTATAGAGGGTATGCGCATGCTTAAAGTGAATGGCACATCGAGTGGCAAATCGAGTGGCAAAGCAGCATACAAAGTGAGTTTAACATTGTTTAATGTTGTTTAATGCAATCAGATATGACTTTTCTGTGTGGATCTATGGGCTGTCAATGCCAGAAAGTAGTTTGTGTGTACAGTACACACAGTGGTTCTCAATTTGTGGGTCGGGGGCCTACTGGGGGACAGTGAGGGTATGGCAGGTGGGTCCCCAAATAATTCGCCAAAACGCTAAGATTTAAATGATAAAATTGATAAAATTCATTTTTTTCACAATCGAGTTGATTGATAAAGAATAAATATGCTCTGAAAATGCAATTCGGTCCACCCATCTGACCACTTAACATGGCAGCAGAACACTTTCGACTTTCATGATTTCCAAGTAGGCCCTGATCCAGAAAATGTTGAGAAATGCTGCTGTACACAGTTGCTTTAATTCCTTCCATCTTTTTTTCTTTTTTTCCCCACAGGGAACGAATTAGAGGAAGATCTTGAGATTCTCGAGGAAGCCTCTCTCCAGGTAACACACACCATTAGCTGTGATCTGAGAACTCATAGTCTCCTGTAAAGCAGGAAAACGATATGCACATCCCGGTTTCAGAATACGGTGCTGGATCCAAAAAATGACTAAAATGAAGAAAGAAGTGGAAAGTTCCGCACACGATATAAATTCTGCTCCCCGTCTTTCTTTCTTTTTTTCAACCTATCGATACAACAACGTTTCGCCCCAAGTCCGGGCTTTCTCAAGTTACATGGGTATGGCCTTGAAAACCTTAAATAGGTGGAACATAACTGGGTGTCGTCATTCAATCAATTGATAAGCCAATAGGCTGTATGTGAAGATCCACTCCAGAACAATACAAATACATCAATTAAGGGGCCATACACTCGCGAACAATAGGTTTAAAATACAATACATACACCAAAATATAATACATATATATACAATATAATGGGAATACACAGAGATAATAATAATAATAAGTGGCATGTCAGGCAGGTGTATTACAGGAATGGAATAAAAAAAAGACGGGGAGCAGAATTATATCGTGTGCGGACATTCTACTTTTTTTCTTCAACTAATAGTCTCCCTCACAGATATTGTCCCCGTCTTCAACCCTTTTCTTTTTTGGCTTTTTACCAGGTGGTAAAGTCCCACTCGGGTATACTGGGGAAGGGCCTGGCCTTGTCTCACTCCCCCACCATCCTGGAGGCTCTGGAAGGGAACCTGCCTCTGCACCTCCAAACCAACGAACACTCCTTCCTGGAAGATTTCATCACCTGCGTGCAGAGCTCGAGTGGAGGACGCCTAGCTAGGTAAGATATTGTTGTGTCTGATAATCTTAAGATAACCTGATGAAGGTCTAACAGACCTCATTAAACCTTTTTATTTGCATATGAAGAGTTTGTTCTCTTTCAAGATATTGACTGATAAAATATATACGAAGAAGTATTTAACCCATTTTGACCTGAGATCAGATTCTAAAAACATCCTGACGGGTTTTCTGAAAAAGCTATGTTTCCATGTCAGTGGTTCTTCGATTTTTCAAAAATTGCAGACCTACAAGCTCGTAGTGCGCCACTCGGTGGCGCGCTATGAGCTTGTAGATCTGCTATTTTTCAATAGCTAAAGCATAATGCTAACACCAAAAGGGGTTCCCGCCCCCAAAACGGGTTAAGCATTTTATGATGTCTTACCTGCACAAGATAGAGTCAACACTTTAGTTCGGTGTTAAATCCCTGGTTCTTAGCGCTCAAAACAACAACGACAGACATCGAAACGCTGTTCCCGTTATTCCCCGCTGCTCGCAGGTGGCTGCAGCCGGACTCGTACGCGGACCCCCAGAAGACGTCGCTGATCCTGAACAAGGACGACATCCGCTGCGGGTGGCCCACGACGGTCGCCGTACAGACCAAAGACCAATACGGAGACGTGGTGCACGTCCCCAACATGAAGGTCAGAATTACCTTTTTTTTGAGTGGTGCAACTACAACCAGCAATGTCCGTGTCTGCCTATGTGTCTATACCTACCTATGTGGCCATGAGCACGAGTATATGACTTATTAGTACCAGTAGGGGGCGCCAGAAACAGAAAGAGGGATAGTGCTGCTACTGAGAGAGAGAGAGAGAGAGAGAGAGAGAGAGAGAGAGAGAGAGAGATAGAGAGAGAGAGGAGGAGGGGGGGGGGGGAATTGCACCACTCAGTTCACACAGGTGTGAGTTTTTCATTCTGTCTCGTCATTTCTTCTTCTTATAGGACCACTTTTCAACCTATCTTCATATAATAGGTCCTCAGTAATAATCATGATAAAATGGCTCGATGTTTTTCTACTCGGTCTGTGTCTCATAGCGAGGGCTGTGGGCAGTTCAGAAAGCCGCCCACCAGTGACATCATCGACGGGGAATCCAAGCTGATACAAACTGCAGGCTTTCTAGTCCTGAACGACGATGTCACTGGCCTTTCTGAACTGCCCACAGCCCTGATATGAGACACAGACTGAGTAGGAAAGAAATGTGCCATTTTATCGTGATTATTAGTGAGGACCTATTATATGAATATAGGTTGAAAAGTGGTCCTTTAAGTGCTCAATACGTCATAGTTATGTGTAAGTGTAACCCATTTAGAAAGTAGATAATTGGCCTGTGTGAGAGTATAGACTATAGAGCCACTGTGCGGCGGTTTTCTATGACGTGTTATTGCAGGCTGGTCTGTTTGACCATACTCACTGTCCCTGTCCAGGTGGAGGTGAAGGCCGTGCCGGTCTCCCAGAAGAAGTCCATGCAGCAGGATAACGTGAAGAAGCTCCAGAGGCTTCCTGGAAGCGCCTCCTCTTCCTCCCTGGGCACCGACCTGACCTTTGGCGGTCTGCCCACGCCCAAGCTGGAGGCCACCTACGAGCCCATGATTGTCAAAGAGGCTCGCTACATCGCCATCACCATGATGAAGGTCAGAGACCTTTTCGAGACATGCTTAAAACACTTGAAATGCACTTATTTCTCAAAAATAGTCTTTGGTTACTCAGGAGTCAATATATTGCACTAAAGGTTAGCATTGAACAACTTTAAACAGCTGAAATATGGGGATATATATATATATACACACACACACACAGACACACACACACACACACACACACACACACACACACACACACACACACACACACACATACACACACACAAACACACACTAGAGTGTAGCTTTAATTCTAAAATCAATTTGATTTCAATGAAAAGATTAGTAAAGCTGTCACAAATGTAAGCAACTGATTTCTCATTATCTCTGTGACCTCAGCACTGCACTCATTTACATAAAATAGGAGCTGTCAGGCTCTGGTAATTCCTGGGCAGCTCCCAAAACATTTCAGGGCGCACACTCAATGAGGTGCCAATTTATAGGGCAGGAAACTTTGTATTTTGGCCGTTGTTGACTTGGTGCATTTGTTTTTTTTGGTCACTTAACAGGCTTATGAAAACTACTCCTTTGAAGAGCTGCGTTTTGCCTCCCCTACGCCGAAGAGGTAAGCAGGCCACTGCAGGAATGAGATGTTTTTGCTCATCCAGAAGTGATGTGACATAAAGTCCGCTCACAGTAGTTGGATCATTTTCTTTCTCCCCCTACAGACCCAGCGAGAACATGCTGATCCGGGCCAATACGGACGGAACCTACAGTGCCAACTGGACTCCTGGGGCAGTAGGCCTCTACACCATCCATGTCACCATCGATGGCATTGAAATAGGTACGTCAAAAGTCATCGCAGCCATTGGCACAGTAGCAATCCTGTCTGCTCTCAAACACCTCTTACAGAGAGAATACTATACATAATTGATGTTGCATTCTTTACTATGCTTGTGTGAACATGCAATTTTGTCGTTTGTTTTAAAGATGCTGGTATGGAGGTGGAAGTGAAAGACCCTCCCAAAGGCATGATCCCACCCGGCACTCAGATGGTCAAACCAAAAGCTGAGCCTCAGCCTAGCAAGGTGAGCCATTAGCTACACAAATCCATTCATGAAATGCATGCATGCACACTTGCGATGGTAAATTGCAATGCACAACACAGACAAAAGTAAATGCATACACTCAACCGTGTGCTGAATGGTTGAGCAGCCAAGCTGTTTGTGAAAGAAATAGTTGGATAAAATGCTTTGTTTAATTAGCCCTTCACTAAATCCTACCCCAAAAAGCGATTGTCCAATGCCAATCCAAATAGTTTAGCAACGGTTGCTAATATATGCAGGTCAAGCTTTCTTCGCTGCTAACGTGCCTATTGGACAGTCAAGGATGGGTTGGGGAGGGACTCGTGGAGGGCTAATTGGTAAACTCCAAAGTTCAAGTGCTAAAGACGAATAAAGCATTGTCACAACTCACGAGAAGATCATTTTGAATGAGGCATAATTTCTACTGACATTTTGCCGCTACAGTTAATCTTCTTTTCGTTGAACTTTTCACAAAAACACTTGACACACCTTGGGGAAGCAAGCAACAAGGTGTGCACATTGAATCAGATTCAGCACAATGTTTTTTTTTCTTTAACGAGAGCACAGAAACACCTGCACGCATGTAGTTCAGTTCAGTTCAGTTTATTTTGGTCATAGAATGAACATTGTATGCATTCATTTCACTTCATTTGATCATAACTTTGCACTAAGACCAAAAAGGTATAGGCTGAAGCCAGTTGCTTATTTTGCCTATCCCATTAACACCGAGCACATGTACAGTAGCTGTATAACAGGATTCAAAACAGAATTCATCCAACTGGGGCATTGTTGTTGGTGGTGGTGGTGGTGGTGGGTGGGGGGGACTCCTGCCCTTTCTGACGTTTCTGCCGATGGTTTTGCTTTGTGCGTACGGTGTTGTGTTCTCACTGAAAGCCGCGTGTGAGAGAGTTGTGTGTGTGTGTGTGTTTTCACTGAAAGCCGTGTGTGAGAGAGTTGTGTGTGTGTGTTTTCACTGAAAGCCGTGTGTGAGAGAGTTGTGTGTGTGTGTGTGTGTTCACTGAAAGCCGTGTGTGAGAGAGTTGTGTGTGTGTTTTCACTGAAAGCCGTGTGTGAGAGAGTTGTGTGTGTGTGTTTTCACTGAAAGCCGTGTGTGAGAGAGTTGTGTGTGTGTTTTCACTGAAAGCCGTGTGTGAGAGAGTTGTGTGTGTGTGTGTGTGTGTGTGTGTGTTTTCACTGAAAGCCGTGTGTGAGAGAGTTAATGCGTGTGCCCCCCCCCCCAGCTGTCGGTGTGCTCTGCCTCTTCCTTCTTCTGCAGCACTTTGTCTTATTTGTCTCTCTCTCTCGTCTTGTCTGCTCCGGCGGCTCACTGTTTCCCTGTCTTCCTCTGCTTCTTCTCTCAGGTCCGCAAATTTGTGTCCAAGGACAGCGCAGGCCTGCGTGTGCGTAGTCACCCCTCCCTGCAGAGTGAACAGATAGGCATAGTGCAAGTCAATGGCACCATCACTTTCATTGATGAGGTAACCCACGTAGAACCGGGCGGAGTTGAGCCTGTGTCTTTAGAAGCACTGTCCACTTTTCGCTCGAGCTCCCATTTCACTATTTACACAGTTAGTGAAGGCAGATTCTTTTTTTTTTTCAATTATTGTTTAAATGTCTTCGGAGTAAATCTGACACATTTATTAAATGCAATTGCTTGTATGTCATTGTTGATTCAGACCCCACTTCTTCTCACAGATTTGTTGCTTTTCTTTGATTTTGCTGCATACCCATGTGAGGCTGCAGGGAGAGATAAAAAATAAAAATAAATCTAAAAGCATGAAAGGCATAAATGCCTACACAGCATTGCTCCCTTCGAAATTAACCCCTTTTGGTGTTTTAAACATTATGTTGTAATTTAGCTATTTTTGAAAAATCGTGAAAATATTTATTTCAGAAAACTGGAGGATTGTTTTTTTTTTCGAGGTCATGCCTAAATGGGTTAAATAATTTACTAAAAGCTCCCGACCCCCCAACACACACACACACACACTCACACACACACGCACGCGCTCTCACACACACACACACACACATACACGCACGCGCACACACACACACACACACACATGCACACGCAGCCCTATATATGTCTGTCATATAATTGGTTTGACAATAAAGAAATCTTGACCACTCACACACTCGCTCGCTCATTGCTATCGTCTTTTTTGGCTTCCCTATCCTCAACATAAACTCTTAAGTTCAATTCATACTGAATCCCAGTGCACTGTTTGCTCGCCATCTCAACTCGGCAATTGTGATTTTTTTCCCCTCTCTCTCTTCTCTTTTTGACTCGGTGTTAGTAGCCCCCTTTCCCCTTCAAATTGACCCGGGTCTCTCACGCAGCCTCCAGAGGTGTTCTGTTAGAGGGGCTCTGCCCCCCCCCCCCTCCTGTTTCCATAGTAACAGGAGGGGCGTGGCTCTGCTCTGTTCCTCTTGTTTTCCCCCCATAGATGCACAATGACGACGGCGTGTGGCTCAGGCTGAACGACGAGACGCTAAAGAAGTACGTTCCCAACATGAACGGGTACACCGAAGCCTGGTGCCTCTCGTTCAACCAGCACCTGGGCAGGAGCCTGCTGGTCCCGGCTGACGTAAGTAAACGGGCCTGCTCGCGCAGTAGGGGGCAGAGGCTTCTTACGCTGCCCACACATGGCGGAAAGACACTAGAGATCACCACCCCTGTTGAACTCAGTAGAGAAAAGGCTCCGAGTCAAGAGAAACACCTCCCCCTCCCCCCCCAGACACATGCTTCCCAAATGCTTCCCTTTTAAAGCATGAGAGCCTCTTCACAATGATAGGACTACTGCAGGGGGGGGGTGTGTTCTCTTGCATGATGTGTTTACCTGAGCAGCACTGCCACGCGTCCCAACTTTCACTAACAAGACGGGCAAAAGGAGGCGCAGCAGCTGAGTGCGTTGCATGCCTTAACTCATGTGCAAGGGAGAGACATTTTACTGCAATATAACCATGACGTGTCCGTGTGTGCGCCCGTGTGTGTGTGTGTGTGTGTGTGTGTGTGTGTGTGTGTGTGTGTGTGTGTGTGTGTGTGGATAGATTTGACCCTTGTAAACCCTCACGAAACTACAGTAGTTAGTACTGTGCGTGTTTCAGAGCACTGAAGTCAACCTCCCTCCCACTTCCCAATGCAGGAATTGTCTGGAAAAAAAGGGAGCGGTAGCAGTTGAGAACTGTCTGTGTGTGTATGGTTTAGTGGGTCCAACCGAACTGTGTCGTTTCCTCACCGTTTGCCTTCTCACAGCTCACAAAACGCAGCAGGCGCCGCAGCACACAAGGGTCCACGTGTTGTTGCTCCATGGTGCAGAAACCCCTAAAAACTCTTTAAGTAGATACAAATAATATATAATAATAGCCCAAAATGCAGTCGCCAACATACGTCGAAAGTGGTTAATGTCCGTTCCTACAAGGTATCACAATCTTGTGAGTGCGTTTGCTGAGTGAGTATCAAAATTAAAGGTGGTTTTCTGTCATGAAGCAATCACTGGCTCCACACAACGCTTCTGCAGTAAATTGCACTTCTTCTACCACTCCACCAATTCCACCTTTTGCATTGGGGCTGCTTTGAGGTTCTAAGAGGCTTCCATGTAAGATCTTTGTCTTGAACAGCATGACACACTACATCATCCAAGTGGGGAATTTTTTTGGAAGTTCTTTTTCTTTTCTGGTGCTGCTGTTTTGCTGATCGAATCATGTTTTTGCAGATATTCTGACCCTAAACGTTTTAAGTTCAAAGGGAAGGTCCATCCATATTTTTGCTCATGAATGCAAGAATGCATTAAGATCCCACTTGGCGCCAAGCAATCAGATATTTAACAGGCTTTGTCAGTGTTCCCAGTTCCTCATGGTCACCCACACATCCCTGCATCCCTAACTAACAGGCCTCGCTATACCTTAACACTGGGCAAAATCTGTTACTCTTTTCTCTCTTCTTTGCCTTCCTAAATTACTTTAAATGTGATTAAAAAAAAACATCAGAAGAGCCAAGCCAAATATTGTTTTCCTTCCAAAAAAATACATCAGCGTCCCGTCCGTCCCCCTTCCCCTCCTTTACTCTCTCATCTCGAGTCCTGTGTCGTTTCTTGACTTGTCTTACAATCTGTTGCTCAGAATGTCTTTAATGCTAGCCAAGGAGTCAGGGATATCGCCTTTTTGTCGTGGACCCCCTTAACTATATTCCCACCACAGGTGAGTTGTGTATGAAGGAGAGATGTATTCAGCCTGGCTGTCCTGTAGCTTTGCCATGATATCTTTTTCATTTCTACCTGTCCCCTCGAAACCCCTCTGTGATGTTGTATAGACTTAAACATTCAGGCCAGAGGAGATCAAGACACAATTGCATGGTTGTTAATTGTGTTCGGGGCTTTTTTTAGAGCAGTGATGGAAGCTTAAATATCACTGCTATTACCCTAGACTCCTTGACATTATTAAATGGGATATATTATAGTCACGGCTGTTGAACCCTGTCTTGAAATCTTGATTGGAAAATGAAAGTAATGGGGAATGAAGCAAGGCCAAGTTTGTACGTTTGCATGAGGATAAAGAAATCTTGGAACTAATTTGTTGCATGAGGGTTGCCATGTACTGTACAGTGCTGTATCCCCGTGTGTAATGGCATGCTTCCCTGTAGATTATTTGGAAGAGGTTCATTCACTGAATTTGAGCTGGTCCATTGTCTACTGGTCACTTACCTGCATCACTACAATGTTGGAACGTTGTGTCGAATTATTTATTTGTTTTACATGCAGATATATTTTATTTATCTCTTCGCCGTTGTGTATAGATAATTTACATTTATTACAATTTGACAATTACAGTGTAGACATTTAGCAGATACTCTTATGAGTGATCTAAGTGCATGAACACTAGTCAAGCAATGACAGGGTATTATTATTTTATTATTACTTATCTGTCAATTATATTCAGAAGTTATGTCAGAAATACAAAATGCCTAATAAAAACGGTAAATAAAAAAAATAAAATAAGAAATGACAGGGTACATAATCACAAAACACTGTAGTGCTTCAAATACACTATGATACCGGGTAAACGTCAAACCTGCTTGTCTAAACAACACATACACTAAATAATATTCTTAACATAATTTGTGCCCAAGACGTCTCCAGACGTCCTAGGAATTATTATTTGTTTTCAAGCTAATTAGTCGCGGAAACATGCATTGAAATTTCCGTTGCCACACCCTGAAAAAGAGTGGATTCACTGAATCCGGGGGAAATAATTTGAACACTAGGTCCATTTTTTTAAACTAGCTCCTCACCACTCGCCCTACACACTTCCACTCGGTTTGAGCATAGATATATAAATAATAGAGACGCAATGCAATGCAAGTGGATGGGAGGGGAATTCCGGTGCCGTCTCTATTATTTATATATCTATGCTCAAACCGAGTGGAAGTGTGTAGGACGAGTGGCGAGGAGCTAGTTTCAAAAAGGGGGTAGTACTGACTCGCTCTACCATCACGTTAACTCACGACTCATCACTCTCTAACTCAGTCCTTGCTTTCTTTGTTTGTTGTTGTCGCACTCTCTGTGTACTATCCTGTCTCTAACCCCGTGTCATTCCCTGTTACAGGAGGCCAGGGGCCAGTCGGAAGAGAACATAAAGGAGGTGAGCAGCCGGGCCCCCTCCCATGAGGCCCCCATGCGGGAGCAGAGCGGGGCGGGGCAGGGCGGCGGCCCGGGGCTTTATAAGGTAGTCAAGACCGGCCCCTCTGGTCACAACATCAGAAGCTGTCCAAACCTTAGGGGTATCCCCATTGGAATGTTAGTACTGGGGAACAAGGTCAAGGCAGTAGGCGAGGTACGCACTCAACTCCCCCCACTACCCTCCCTCCACCCTAAAAAAAACAAACGAAAAGAAATGCTGTGTGTTGTTTTTTTTGTGGCTTCAGCTGAATAAATCTAAAATTGAGATCACTGTGAATATACTAAAGTTCTTGTTGCCAGATATTGCCCTTTCCTCGCTAACAAAGACAGGAATCACCATTTCTCACTTCCGCTTGGATTTCTCAAATGATTTCACTGTAAAGAATGTAATTTCTTTTTTTTTGCAAGGGGGAATATACACGATGCTTCTGGGCGAGGGTGTGTGCTCTGTGTCTTTACACTCGTCGAGGACTTCTCTTTTTCCCTGGTTACAGCATTTTGACCGTTTCCTTATTTCTTTCAGCCTGTCTGTGAACTCACTTCATTCTCATGCCATGATACTCGAATGCCTTGAAAATACTTTATTTTGAATCACAAAATGCTGGAGCCACTCTGTGACTTGCTATATCCTCTTTTTTTTGGCACTCTCTTTAACTACCTGTGAATAACGGCACTTTTGAGATCTCTAAACTTGCCTCTGACCCTATAACTGAATGGAGCCTCCCCTTATCGGACCTGACCTGACCTCTCATTGGCTGCTATAGTGTGTCATGCTGTTCTAGAACTTCCTCTCTGAACCTGTTCTGGATTGCCCTGTCTGGATCTGAAACGTTGCAACCCCCCCCCCCCCCCACTCACTAACGCTTCCTCATCTATGTCTGTTTGTCCAAAATGATGATATTTCAGGGAGTTAAGAAAAATCAGCCCCATGCATTTACCTTTCAATAAGCTACCCTTTTAGAGTAAGTTTTGTTCTTCTTTTAGTTACATACATTTTGTCCCCTGGTGTCTGTTTAATGCCATGAAATCGATTAAACCAAATCAACGTGATTTGCCACTGTAGGGTGTGCTTGTAAATCGGATGATAATGGATCGTGTATATTGCATGGACTGATCTCGTAGTGTCTGTGTCTGTGTTTGGGGATTGTGTGGCTGTGCAATGGTTTTCGTATCCTTGTGGTTGCAATGAGATTTTAGTTGTATGATCCCGGGTTAGCTGTATAACGAATGAATTTCAATGTGGACGTGATGTGCGTGAGGACGGTGGTTCACGGCATGCGAGTATGTACGGATAAAGAGGATTGTCTGTGCAATCAGGTGGTCAACTCGGAGGGAACGTGGGTGCAGCTGGATAAGAACAGCGTGGTGGAGTTTTGTGAGAGTGACGAGGGAGAGGCCTGGTCGCTGGCCAGAGACCGCGGGGGGAACCAGTACCTCCGCCATGACGACGGTAAGTCGCTTGTTTTCCTTTGACACCTGAGCGCCACGAAATAAACCGACGTTTCACTTGATTTGACGGAAATGGGTTCAACCCGAAAGTCATCCCACCAATCGGTAGGGAGCTGCACGTGTCGGATAGGTGTAGTCAAAGTTATGTACTCACTGTTGGTCTTGCTCAGGTGCAAACAAAACCCATTTAGGCCTGACGTCGAAAAAAATAAAAAAAGTTCGCTCTGAAAGAATATATACTTGTAGCAGACCTACAAGTTCATAGCGCGCCACTCGGTGGCACGCTATGAGCTTGTTATTATTATTATTATTATTAAAAAAAGTACGTAATTTATTCAAATTGTTGTTATTGCAATTTACGAGCTGCGTTCGCATCCCGCGTTCGCGCGTCTTACTTGTGTTAATGTTAATGTTCATTTATTTGCTCTTGTAGAACAAACTCTCGTGGAGCATGGGGCCCAGACCCCGCCGCCCAGCCCTTTCTCCGTTCAAGCCTTCAACAGAGCCACCACCTCCAATGGAGCACAAGGCTTCGACTATGGCATCTCCAACAACAAAGGTGAGATCAGCTTATGGTTCTTTTGTCCCTCTGATGTGACAGGATTTTGTCTAGTATCCCACTCCGACTCTACCTGGCATGAAATCACCTTTTTATATTTCCAACATCCAAACGTTTTCGTTATGATGTTCACTTTTTTTGTTTGTTTTAATGGTTGCCTTTTCATTAACCACATTCACACGGTGGCCATTTTGATCTCTTGGTCGTGCTCTGGGGGGGTTGGGCAACCCGGGTTCTGGGGTATGGCAGCAGAGCCAAAATGGCCACCGTGTGATTATGGTCAGTATAGCGACACTCCTTTCCTGATGCATATCTCACCCTTTGCACTTCTCTGCCCTTTCGTTTACTCCCTGCTTTATCTGATCTGATCTTTCCCTCCGGTTGAATAGGACCTTTTCAGTTGGATGCTTTTGTCCCATTTTTCACAATATTCTTCTTTCACAATATTTAGGTTAACCATTTAAAGGGGGGGGGGAGCAGGGACATTTCCCATTAACCCATTTTGACCTGGGAACGATTCAGCAAAATTCTTCTAAATCCTTTTTTGAAAAAGCTATTTTTTTCTATGTCAGTCGTTCTCAAACACTTTCATGTCACTTTTCACGATTCTTCAAAAATAGACAGACCTACAAGCTCATAGCGCGGCACTCGGTGCCGCGCTATGAGCTTGTAGATCTGCTATTTTTCAACAGCTAAAGCATTACATAATACCAAACACCAAAAGTGGTTCCCGCCCAAAATGGGTTAAGAATAACGATGCATATCTATCAAAGACCCCCTAAGGATGTCCCTTTATTGACAAGGGTCCCAGGGCCCTGTACGTTGTTGCCTCTTTATTCCCATCTACAGTACATTTATTCCGCCAAAGGTAGCCAATCCACAAGCTCACAACATTGAGAGAGTTTATAGATCTGCTCATTTATTTGCCAAACCAAATTTTTCCAATTACTGTATTACATGCCCCAGAATATGGAAGCTAGGGTTCATGTGGTTTTGCGAGGCATTTATTCTATTCTAAAAAAAGAAAAAAAAAACGCTAACATTCTCCACAGTAACATCTTCATATTGTATGCACGTGACGTGATACAGTATGGATCGATCAATCTCTCTCTAAAGTCACAAATGCCACCATTTCGCCACTCGTCTCTCATCCATTTTTCTCTCTCTTTTTTTTGTTTTGTTTTGCGCATGGTTCTTATTGCGTGGTTGTATCTTTGCCTAACATTACTGCAGTGTATAAGGCGTGTGTGCGTGTGCGTGTGTGCGTGTGTGTGTGTGTGTGTGTGTGTGTGTGTGTGTCATGTGTGGCATTGTTGCATGGACCAGTCGTTGTGCTTCTGTCCAGTCGGTCTGGGCGTCTGTCTGTCCAGCTGCTGCCGCAAATTCACCCGTCTTGACAAGACGGACCGTCCTATAAACACTAGTCTGTGATGACATCACCCCATTATCCCACCTCGCTATTAGTTTACTCCCCCAACAAAACTGCCACCTCACCCCCTTCCCCCCAGCATACCCTCTCAAACCCCCCCGTTACCTGATTGATTGATCGATATGGATAATCTCAATGGTTAATGTTGAATGACTTGACCCAACCCTCAACCCCCCAACCTCCCCTTTGGAATCCTAAAAACCGTAGTGTAAGCTGTAGTTTTCCCCCCCTTCCTCTGTCTCCCATATTTGCAGGTGACCGGTTGAGTGCCATACTGAATTCCGTTCAGTCTGGGCCCTTCCTCCCGGCAGCTCCCACCTCCTCCTCCTCCGTATTTGAGCAAGCCGCCCAACCTCCCTCTTCCTCCCTTGTCCACAGCCCATTTGTGTTTGGACAATACCCCTCCCAACTGTCTCAGCCGCAACCACAGCTTCCGAGTAAGTCTGTCCGTCTGTCTGACAGTGTCGGCGCTTGCTTGCACAGGTGCTGGTGTCCTCCTTCCTCCCCAGCTGCTCTGCTCCCCCTCGTTAGTTTTGTATTTTGTCGTCGTCGTCCCCCCCCCCCCCTGTCTTTTCTGTTACTTTATCTTGCTTATGTTTTATGTTTTGGGGAGGGAGGAGAGGGAGGGGGGTGACATGTGACACATAACATTGCTGTTATGATGTGCTGAAGTTTGATTTGTGGGGCTGAGCTGCTCGTCTTCAGCTTGATTGCTATTTCCATGTTGAATGAAGTCGGCGTTTTCGTTCTCCTTCCTCGTCGTCATCATCATCATCATCATCATCATCATCATCATCATCATCATGTTCATCCCTGCTTTACCTTTTGGCTCTTGCTGCTTCCATCCATCCTTGCTTGGCCACCTTGTCTCAACCAGCCCAAACTTTAGAAAGACAGCAGCCTCCTTCGTTTGTTATCTTCAGGCTAGAATTCTATGCTGAAACGGCATAGCTAAAAAAGACACTTTTGTACATCACTGGGATTCATTCATTTCAAACTAATAACAAAACGTAAACTTTTTTAATTGAGTGGTCCCTACTAGCCCCGGGTTCCATCTGTCTGTGCTAGTTCTATATCCCTCTACATATATATATATGTTTGTCTATCTTAGTCTATCTCCCTCTGTCAATCTGCTGATCTCTCCGTCTCTCTTCCTGTCTCTCTATCTGTCCATTGACCTCATCTGTCTGCCTATGGATATGTATCTTTTATTGCCTCAATGCTTTGGGTGTTTTCTCACCTCACTATTATATCTCAAACCCCCCGATTCCTCTCTATGCCTCCTTTCTCTCTCTCTGTGATGGCCTCCCTGCATTCCGTGCATCGTTTGTTTGTTTACCTGCCTGCTGTTTTCCGCTGTAGATGGTTCATCACGCAGCCTTGCTTCTCGTGAGCGTGTGCATAAAAGCAGTTCTTCTGTGGCTGGGCACGGTACTGCAGCTCTCTCATCTCTCGCTCCTCTCAGGCAAAAGGGTGGGTAACCACAGAATGCATGCCTACTTTAGACCGAACAAAGGGTGGGTAGAAACTTACTTGGCCCCCCCGAAACATGATCTATTCTCTATTGAACTTTTTTTATTGTGTTTTGTGAATAACGTTCTGTTAGTGTAATGTTAACCCTTAAAGAAAAGTGTCCATAATGTAGGTCTTGGCATAATACTGTCATATTTATAATAGGATAATCAGCTGTAGGGATTAGGGAAAGGAAAACTAAAAACATTGAAAAGAATACCGGTAACACAAAACTATTGTTACTGAATTTCGGTTGAGATATCTTATCGGGGAGACTGTTTACATTTGGACTAGTTTCCAATCTTGTTCAGATTGTTTGGATTTAAAAACAACAATGGCCATCGACCGGATTCATTTTGGGATACTGGTTAAAAAAAAACAGGGCTGGGCTAGACACCATCTTCCATCAGCCTCCCCATGATCCATTACCTATTTCCATCTACATCAGACACTTAAACTAATACATTGGCAGAGTGGTGAGAGAAATACATTACAAAAGTGTGTGAATTGCATCCAAACTCATTCATTGGACATAATTCTCAGTAACGCCGCTTGTTTTCTACGTGTGAGATCTCATTCACCCTTGCGGTCTCTGTTTCATTTAATTTCTTCCTTCAATTTTGTATTTCCTTTCCATGACTCACTTTGTTTACTTGCTCAGAGAGGTCGAATGTTGTGCCCAGAGATAGAGTGGCTGTGCCGTCACCCCTAAGTCAAACAACGTTTCCCGTGTAATTGTTTTTTAATTGTGAATGTCTAGGTGAACGAGGTAACCTGCTGCCCGGTGCGCGGCCCATGTCTCCGGCCTCCAAACACCGGCAAGAGGGCCGCTCGCCGAAACAGGAGAACCGGGGGAACCGCTCGTCGCACGACCAGAGCCGGGTCAAGGCGGGCGAGGGCAGCCTCTCTGCCAGCGAGGCCCTCATCCTGCGCTCGGACACGGCCAAGCTGAGGTCGGACTCCCACAGCCGCTCCCACTCGCCCAACCACAACACCCTGCAGGCCCTGAAGGCCGACGGCCGGAACTCGGGACTCGGACGCGCAGAGTCCCCGAACCCCAGCTCGCGCTCCTCTTCCCCCAAACAGAAAGGCCACTCCACCTCCTCGGGCAGGTCCAGCCCCTCCGGCACGCCCTCTCAGCGCTCCTCCTCGCCCCACCACCACGACAAGAACCTCCCAACGCCCAAATTGAGCCCGTCGTCCAAGGCCAAACAAGACCCGCCCAGAGAGAGGTCCAAGTCGGACTCGTACACCCTGGACCCGGACACCCTGCGGAAGAAGAAAGTCCCACTTACCGAGCCGCTCAGGGGCCGGTCCACCTCCCCCAAACCCAAACTGTCTCCTAAAGATCCAAACAACGGAGATCCAAACAACGGAGGGATCGGTAATCTGGAGAACCGCGCGCCGTCTCCACACGTGACCCAGGAGAATCTCCACAGCGAGGTGGTGGAGGTGTGCACCTCCAGCACGCTCCTCTCCAACGAGGAAGGCAACGATGAGAACGTGGACGCCATGCAAAACGCCGAGGATGGCTCGGCGAAGGTGCACTTCAGCATCGGCAAAGCGCCCGTCAAAGAAGAGCAGGAGAGCCGGTCCTCGCCGAAAGTCAGCCGCAAGGCCTCTAGTCGGCACGTGCGCCCCAAGAAGGACAAATCCGGCCCGCTGTTCAAAGGCGAAAGCACGTCCAGGCTCACTGAGCCCGCCAAGCAGGCCATGTCGCCGTCAGTTGCGGAATGTGCCCGAGCGGTCTTTGCGGCTTTCTTGTGGCACGAGGGCATAGTCCACGACGCTATGGCCTGCTCCTCCTTCCTGAAATTCAACCCAGATTTGACCAAAGAGCATGCCCCCATTCGCAGCTCCCTCGGGGCACAAGGGGCGGAGGAAAAGGAGAGCAAGTTGAAAAACCGCCACTCCTTGGAGATCTCGTCGGCGCTGAACATGTTTAACATTGCTCCGCATGGCCCCGACATCTCCAAGATGGGAAGCATCAACAAGAACAAGGTGCTCTCGATGTTGAAGGAGCCGCCACTGCCGGAGAAGTGCGAGGATGGCAAAGGAGACGCCGTCTCCTATGAGACGGCCTCCAACCCCTCGATGAGGGCCAAGTCGATACTGCCGCTGACGTTGCAGCATCTGGTGGCGTTCTGGGAAGACATCTCTCTGGCCACGATCAAGGCAGCCACGCAAAACATGATTTTCCCCAGCCCGGGATCCAGTGCCATCTTAAAAAAGAAGGAACACGAGAAGGACGGTAAAAAGTCCAAGAAGGAGAAGAAGAAGAGGGACAAGGCGGAGGTTCGTCCCAGAGGGAACCTGTTCGGGGAAATGGCCCAGCTGGCCATGGGCGGACCGGAGAAAGACACCATCTGTGAACTGTGTGGGGAGTCTCACCCTTACCCCGTCACCTACCACATGAGACAGGCTCACCCAGGTCAGTCTCTACATTGCCTCTGTGTTAAAGGTCCACTTCACCACTTTTCAACCTACGGTATCTTCATATAATAGGTCCTCACTAATAATCATGAAAAAATGGCGCAATTTTTTTTCCTACTCTGTCTGTGTCTTATAGGAGGGCTGTGGGCAGTTCAGAAACCGTCTTCCAGTGACCTCATCGATGGGGAATACAAGCTAATAGAAACTGCAGGCTTTGTAGTCCTGAAAGGTTGCAATGAGAAAATGGAAGCTATCGTTCTCACGATAATGAAAATTAAAAAATAATTGCAAAAAAATATCTGCCTAATGATGCTTTCACTGGAAGACGGTTTCTAAACTGCCCACAGCCTTCCTATGAGACACAGACTGAGTAAAATCGTGCCATTTTATAATGATTATTAGTGAGGACCTATTATATGAAGATAGTTTGAAAAGTGGTGAAGTGGTCCTTTAACCGAGTCATTTGACCTGATATTGACATCATTGTCTTGATTAGATTTATTTTGTTTTTTGCTTTTTCTTATTCAAAAGCTTCATACTTGTGTGTCTTTCTGCTTTTGTCAGGCTGTGGGCGATATGCTGGAGGCCAGGGCTACAACAGCATAGGCCACTTCTGTGGAGGTTGGGCTGGGAACTGTGGAGACGGAGGCATAGGAGGCAGTACCTGGTATCTGGTGTGTGACCGCTGCCGAGAGAAATACCTGAGAGAAAAACAGACCGCTGCCAGAGAAAAGGTAATCTACCATGTGTTTATAAAATGCTAATCGGGCATGTTTAGTCCATAACTATAACGTACAGTATACTTGACATTACTTCACTTCTGACAATATTTTAAAGCATCTTGTGGTTTATTACATTTTTGTAATATCTTTTTATTAGTGTTTGCGACCGCACGTCGCAGTTACTATGAAAAACCAGTAGGAAGCTGTCACGCACTTCCTGTTATGCTCACACACACAATGTGCTATTGCCGTTTCGAGCAGCATTGGGCCAAACACATGAGCGCGCACTAGGCTCCGCCAACTCCAGAAAGTTTCAGCTCCGGAGTAACAGCGGAGCGTTAAGCGACCGCCCGCATTAAACCAGGAAATGTCGCATCAGGACTTTTGCTTATTCCTTATTAATCTGTGTATATAAAATATAGCGAACTCGTCAAATCTCGTAGGCACAAACCAACTATTTTATAAGAACAATATTGATGTAACTAAGTATTAAGATTATAAAGATCGCTTTTGTCATTTTGACTGCCAGGGACTTCCCATTCACTTCCCATAGGCTTCTGTAGAACTCAGAGAGTCCGAATTCAAAACACTTTAAAAAAAATAGCTGCAGGTTGCGTTACAGGCGTCTCTGTTCTTTCTACTCTGCTCCATGATTCTCAATTATGCTCAGCTGCACACAAACGTTATCGTCATTTAATGTCCGCCCCCACTATGTCTCATATGCACGGCTGTCTGTATAAATTTATGTTGACAACCGCCCACCCCACTTCCCCTTGCTCCTGCGGTCGCTTCTCGCCATTAAGGCGTCTTACTGGTTACTAGTGTTTTTTCATTTGGTGGCAAAAGACAGACGGGTAGAGAGAAAAGTGCTTTGGCGATGCTGTCTGAGGGAGGAGGGTGGGATGACTGGAAATGGGCGGTGCAAAAGTCTAGTTTACAACTGACGCAGTTGCAGTCATTTTCATGCCCAGCTTGTGCAAGTACAGTACTTGGGCCTACAGTATATGTCAATCTCAAAATTAGGTGTGATCAGGGAAATTCCCACATACTCTGCTGTCAAAACCCTGAATTTCATTTAAGGTTTTCGGGTAGTGGAGAGATTAGTTTAACCCGCCTCAGTGACATGTCAGTGATGCTGGTATGCACCTCGGCATTTTCCTCTCCAGGTGAAACAGTCCAGGAAAAAGCCTCTGCAGGTGAAGACGCCCCGGGCGCTGCCCACCATGGAGGCCCACCAGGTGATCCGGGCCAACGCACTGTTCCTGCTTTCCCTGAGCAGCGCCGCAGAACCCAGCATGCTGTGTCACCACCCTCCCCGGCCCCTGCACTCACAGCTGCCTAGCCTCAAAGAGGGCGTCTCCGATGAACTGCCCAACAAAATTGGCTGTCTCTACCTGCAGACGCTAGCAAGGTACGTAGCAACTAAAATACTAATTGGTTGCCTTTTAGATAGACGAGACCGGTGCTGACTCGGGGAGCACCCGAGTTGGGAACCATGTATAGTAAACCGGAAAGTAAGTAATCTGTCCATGTCTGTGATACGCACAACGACTTTGAGGTCGATTGGTTGGACGGTTATTGAGGTACAGACTGACTTGCACTCACACACACATGCAGAGATTGCATCGGATTATGCCTATATACTGTCATGTTGGTTGGATCGGCATTTCTGGACAACAGCCTAGCCGACCAACTTGGCCCCCTGGCCACTGCACTCCCTTGGGTCTTTGCCGATATGCGATATGTACGCAGAGTTTGAAATCAATCTGTCAGGCGGTTCTCGAGATACATTAAGGACAGATATACTCACACGCATGCACGTACATATGCAGAGATTTCACACATTCATAGTAGGATTGTAGATGTTATGATGTGGCATTATTGAAAATGTGTGTGTGTGTGTGTGGTGACTCGGGTTAAACACTAAAAACGTTAAACTTGCAGGCAACACACGGAGAACTTTGGAGGTTACCAAGACGACAACCTTTTCCAAGATGAGATGAGGTACCTTCGCTCTACCTCGGTTCCTGCCCCCTACATCTCAGTCACGCCCGATGCCTGTCCCAATGTGTTTGAAGAACCAGAGAACAACATGAAATCCATGCCTCCCAGGTAACACAAATTCTGACTTGTGCCCATGTCTCTTTTCCCCTGCCACTTTGCATGACCGAAGCATTTTATCCTACACCAAGAATTACATTTTAATTCTAAAGTCTTGAACATTAATTTACACTACTTGTATTTCATTCAGCCTGGAGACAAGCCCCAACACGGACATCGACACAGCCAAGCGGACAGTGTTTCAAAGGTCTTATTCAGTAGTAGCCTCCGAGTACGATAAACAGCACTCGGCCTCAACAGCCCGGATCAAAGCCGTACCCAGACGCAGGGTCCACAGTGGTGATGCAGGTGAGCTAAAATGATCATTTTCCATCCAGGAAATTATTGAGCGAGCTCTAAATGTTAATGGAAAGTTGAACGAGTTCTAAACAAAAACGTTTAATGAATGAACATGTATTGACCGAGTCAATTTATTGGGCCAGTGAAATATGAATCTAGGTTAATATAGTTATTTTTTTGTCATTCATGGAAAAGGTACTTTTGGAGCTTGCGTGTCCAGAAAAAAAGCATTATAGTATTTGCTTAACCCATTTTGGTGTTCGCATTATGCTATGCTTTAGCTATTGAAAAATAGCAGACCTACAAGCTCATAGCGCGCCACCGAGTGGCGCGCTACGAGCTTGTAGGGCTTCTATTTTAGAAAAATCAAACAACCACTGACATGGAAACATAGCTTTTTCAGAAAACTGTCATGATGTAGAAGACATTTTTAGAATCTGATCTCGGGTCAGAATGGGTCAACTTAACACCCTCCTCCATGCATCCAGAAGTGGGCTCCTCTCTCCTGCGCCACCCGTCTCCGGAGCTGTCCCGGCTGATCTCGGCCCACGGCTCCCTCAGCAAGGGGGAGAGGAACTTCCAGTGGCCCGTCCTGGCCTTCGTCATCCAGCACCACGACCTGGAGGGCCTGGAGGTGGCCATGAAGCACGCACTGCGCAAGTCTGCCTGCAGGGTCTTTGCCATGGAGGTACAGCTGTCTGCTTTGATTGTGTGTGACACTACTGTTAACAATCAGTCAAATTACATCGTCAATGAACCAAGGTCGTTGGCAATTAGCTGGCTGTCGTCTTGTTCATCTCTCTGCCGTTTGTGGGTGGTCATACAGTAATTAGAGACGCTATCGCGTTCATATGTGTGGACTAATTGGTAAGATTTAATCTCATTCTTCCTCATTATAGGCGTTCAACTGGCTGCTGTGTAACGTGATCCAGACCACGTCGCTGCACGACATCCTTTGGCACTTCGTGGCGTCTCTCACCCCGTCGCCCTTTGAACCCGAGGAGGAGGAAGAAGATGAGAACAAAGGGAACAAAGAAAACGTGGAGCAGGTGATGGTGGTCAGTAGATTTCTTTTTCATAAAAACTTTTTTTTAAACCATTAGAACTTATAGTCTGCAGTGTTTTAAAACCCCTTCCGGACGGGAACCCCTTTTGGTGTTTTAAGCATTATGTTATACTTTATCTATTGAAAAATAGCAGATCTACAAGTTCGTAGCGCGGCACCGAGTGCCGCACTACGAGCTTGTAGGTCTGCTATTTGGCAGAAATGGCACAAATCTTTGAATATATATTCTTTCAGAGCGAACGTTTTTTTTTAACTCAAATCTTAGCTTCTGGGGAAGTCCCTGGAACAACATATATTCAGAGGGGGGGGGGGGGGGGGGGGGTCGGCGGCCAAATACAGATAATTCTGGGCGTCCACTGACATAGAAACAGGGTTTCAGAAACATGTTAGGATTTATTTATTTTAGAATCGGCATCAGGTCGAAATGGTGTTAAGTCATTGTTCCACAAAATGTTGTCCACACAGGAGAGAGACCTCGGCGTGTGTGAACACCCTCTGTCGGACATCGTGATCGCCGGCGAGGCGGCCCACCCCCTCCCCCACACCTTCCACCGCCTCCTGCAGACCATCTCTGACCTCATGATGTCCCTGCCCAGTGGCAGCTCGCTGCAGCAGATGGCTCTCCGGTACTGTTTGCATCATAACGTAGTCTAAAAATCACTTAAAATAAATATTTCTATTTATAAGAATCACACCCGTGTGAAGTGAAGGGGCCGCTCTTATCGTCATCATTTGCTCAGACGCATATGACGTAAATTCTCCATTCATTGTCGATGGGATTGAATGTTTGTGTTAGCGCCCCTCAAAAAAGACTAATAAATAGTAAAACAATGTGATGTTTTGGCTGCTCTGACCTTTCGTTAGACTTCAGAACAGTTTAACGGTTGACAAATCACACATCGTGCGAGAGTCTGCCTGCACATTCGTACAAAGTGTTACGAAGCCTGCTTGCCAGTTTTAGAACTACTTTTCCATTTCATGAGAATCTAAAGCATATATTTATCTCTCTCGCCAGGTGCTGGAGTCTTAAGTTCAAGCAGTCGGACCACCAATTCCTCCACCAGAGCAACGTTTTCCATCACATCAACAACATCCTGTCCAAGTCAGACGATGGAGACAGCGAAGAGAGCTTCAACATTAGCGTGCAGTCGGGCTACGAAGCAATGAACCAGGTAACCCCAGCCTTTAACCAATGAACCAAGTAACCCCAGCCTTTAACCAATGAACCAGGTAATCCCAGCCTTTCACTAAGCAATGAACCAGGTAACCCCAGCCTTTAACCAATGAACCAGGTAACCCCAGCCTTTAACCAATGAACCAGGTAACTTCAGCCTTTAACCAATGAACCAGGTAACCCCAGCCTTTCACTAAGCAATGAACCAGGTAACCCCAGCCTTTCACTCGGCAGTCATGTTTATTCAAACCCAATTATTCCCGCTAATGTGGTCATTTGGGTGCATGAAAAACATTTAGCCCAGTGCTTCCCAAAGTGGGGTCAGGGGACCCCCAGGGGGTCCTTGAGGGAGTTCCAGGGTGTACCCAGCTAAATTATAGTTTGGAAACCAAATGGACCCTTATGGGTCTGTAACTCTGAGAGTGTACAAATGGACCCTAACAGGTCCATTTGGACCCTAACAGGTACATTTGTTTCCAGTTACGTTAACATTGATTTTACAATATAAATTGGGGGTCCCAGATATGGAAAGGACAATAAATGGGGGTCTGTAGACTTAATATGCATGTCACACTGGGGGTCCTTGAAGTTAAGGTTGAGAATCACTGCTAGAGCCTCTTATGGGGGGGTCCCTGGCATTATCTTTTTTAAATGGGGGTCATTAGTGTCAATTTGGGGGTCCTTGACACGAAAAGGTTTGGGAACCACTGTTTTAGCCCATGATGTCGTGGGCTAGATGTGATGCTAACTAAGCTCCCTCTGTGTGTGTGTGTGTGTGTGTGTGTGTGTGTGTGTTGTTTAGCAGGACCTCTGTCTGGTGACGTGTCTGAAGGATCTGACCAGCGTGGTGGACATCAAGACGTCCAGCCGACCCGCCATGATCGGCAGCCTGACGGACGGCTCCACCGAGACCTTCTGGGAGTCGGGAGACGAGGACAAGAACAAGACCAAGAGCATCACCATCAGCTGCGTCAAGGGCATCAACGCCTCCTACGTGTCTGTCCACGTGGACAACTCCAGAGACATCGGGGTGAGTGGGCAGTGGGGGTGAGGAGGGCAGTGGGGTGAGGAGGGCAGTGGGGTGAGTGGGCAGTGGGGTGAGGAGGGCAGTGGGGTGAGGAGGGCAGTGGGGTGAGGGGGGCAGTGGGGTGAGGAGGGCAGTGGGGGTGAGGGGGGCAGTGGGGTGAGGGGGGCAGTGGGGTGAGGGGGGCAGTGGGGTGAGGAGGGCAGTGGGGTGAGGGGGGCAGTGGGGTGAGGGGGGCAGTGGGGTGAGGGGGGCAGTGGGGTGAGGGGGGCAGTGGGGGTGAGGGGGGCAGTGGGGTGAGGGGGGCAGTGGGGTGAGGGGGGCAGTGGGGTGAGGGGGGCAGTGGGGTGAGTGGGGCAGTGGGGGTGAGGAGGGCAGTGGGGGTGAGGAGGGCAGTGGCAGAGCTACCAACCTGCACACATTTTGTGTACCAACCACGCAATTCTAGGTGTCTATACGCCTAGAATTGCGTGGTTGGTACACAAAATGTGTGCAGGTTGGCAGCTCTGCAGTGGGGTGAGGAGGGCAGTGGGGGTGAGGAGGGCAGTGGGGTGAGGGGGGCAGTGGGGTGAGTGGGGCAGTGGGGTGAGGGGGGCAGTGGGGGTGAGGAGGGCAGTGGGGGTGAGGGGGGCAGTGGGGTGAGTTGGGCAGTGGGGGTGAGGGGGGCAGTGGGGGTGAGGAGGGCAGTGGGGTGAGTTGGGCAGTGGGGTGAGGAGGGCAGTGGGGTGAGGGGGGCAGTGGGGTGAGGGGGGCAGTGGGGTGAGGGGGACAGTGGGGTGAGGGGGGCAGTGGGGTGAGGGGGGCAGTGGGGGTGAGGGGGGCAGTGGGGTGAGGGGGGCAGTGGGGTGAGTTGGGCAGTGGGGGTGAGGGGGGCAGTGGGGTGAGTTGGGCAGTGGGGTGAGGGGGGCAGTGGGGTGAGGGGGGCAGTGGGGTGAGGGGGGCAGTGGCGTGAGGGGGGCAGTGGGGTGAGGGGGACAGTGGGGTGAGGAGGGCAGTGGGGTGAGGAGGGCAGTGGGGTGAGGAGGGCAGTGGGGTGAGGAGGGCAGTGGGGTGAGGAGGGCAGTGGGGTGAGGAGGACAGTGGGGTGAGGGGGGCAGTGGGGTGAGGAGGACAGTGGGGTGAGGAGGGCAGTGGGGTGAGGAGGGCAGTGGGGTGTTTCCTTGCAGGTTTTGTATTTTAAATTTCTACTTTTCTCCCCACAGAACAAAGTCACATCAATGACGGTCTTGTGTGGAAAAGCGGTGGAAGACCTTTGCAGAATCAAACAGGTATTAAACCCATTCTGACCTGAGATCAGATTCTAAAAAATGTCTTCTACATCCTGACAGTTTTCTGAAAAAGCTACGTTTCTATGTCAGCCGTTCTTCGATTTTTCAAAAATAGCAGACCTACAGTGGTAGGCTATTTTTCAATAGCTAAAGCATAACATAATGATAACACCAAAAGGGGTTCCCGCCCAAGCATTTTGATGTTCCTTTGACTTCCCAGTGAAGAAGTCTGGGGTGGAATAACCAATAATAGCCTCTGCTTTAGTGGACGATGCACTGCCCAGAGAGACTAAGGCTTATCTCTGCGTCCAGCGTTTGAAGCGCAGTTTAAAGAATACAGTTTACATCAGAGTATTTTCCTGCCAGGAAATCACTGCTGGCCTGTCTTATCTCAGCTGTGCTTAATTTAATTTAGCTGTATCATTTATATTATCTAGGTCCATTCTCTATGCTCCAGATCATCATGTTATTTTTGGATGGACCAGCCCCAAATAGACATGTCTGACTGACTGATGACGTTACAGCGTTTTACAAAACAAACATTGAACTAAAGACTAACATTAAACCTGTGTATAGGAGGGGCTACGTGCCGTGCTACGAGCTTGGAGATATGCTGTTTTTCGTAACGTAATGCTTAAAACACCAAAAGGTCAGTCAGTCAGTCATATTTGATACAGTCTGTCGCGTGGTCGAGGCCAGTGGGGAGGGGAGGTGGGTGGGCATGGGGTAGCCCACAGCAACTGGCATGGGAATTAGTCGCTCGCGGCATGCTGGTCCATGATATCCTTACTATAGGAATACTGGCCATTTCAGCACAACGGACAGCTCCACTCTCTCCATCTCCATCTTATGGATATTGTCACAGGCCACAGTCAGTGTCAATTGATGTTAAAATTATTCTTTGTCAGAACTCTCAATATGTATGTATAATAGGTTTGTGAATGAATTACTCATATGTCTGGTGATGTAATGTTCACTGGTGCAATATGTATTGTAGTTTTTAATCAAACCTAGTTTAACCATGTCATGTGATTATGCCACTTCAGTACACTTCACAACATACGACTGCTGCAGAAGATTGAACATCATATCACTGACTATCCCTCTAACAAATTGCCTAGAATTTTGCACATTTCCCAAAGTCCAGTCATACATGGTGGAACTTATATGGTGGAGTAAGAATTGAATTAAATAGGGGAGAACACTGCATACTCAATGCATCTCTATTTAGATTATTATTATTATTGTAATGTCCAATGTTTTGACAAGTTGTCTTCCATCAGATAACCATGATATAATGTGAAGACAGCTTGTGGAAACATTGGAAATAAAACATCTAGTGTGAGGTATCCGACACTATTTGAATCTCCCAACACACAAAGAGGCTTGTACCGGTACCAGCCTGAACGATCCCTATGTTCCCTCTTCCTCACTCCCAGGTTGACCTGGACTCTCGTCACATCGGCTGGGTGACGAGCGAGCTCCCCGGAGGCGACCACCATGTGATCAAGGTGGAGCTGAAGGGCCCAGAGAACACCCTGAGGGTGAGGCAGGTGAAGGTGCTGGGCTGGAAGGAGGGCGAGAGCATCAAGATCGCCGGGCAGATCTCCGCCAGCGTCGCCCAGCAGAAGAACTGCGAGGCGGAGACGCTGCGAGTGTTCCGCCTCATCACCTCACAGGTCTGTCAGCCTTGCCTTTTATCTCCTAGAGAGGCTTAGGATGAAGATACCCAGTCTGTCTTTATTTAAACCAGCTGCTCAGATTAAGATAACCAGCCTGTCTTTATCCAAGTCAGCTGCTCAGATGAAGATAACAGTTTGTCTTTAATCTAGAGGCCTAGATGAAGATAAGCAAGGAATATATACATTTATTTTCTTTCTTTGACTGTTTATAATAGTGTGCTTGTTCATTTTCACACTATTTCTGCAAAATGTTTGCCTATTATGCTTTTGTCTAAGGTTGCATTGAGCTTGAATCTGTCATTAACACGGTATACCTGTCTTGAATCTGTCATTAACACGCTATACCTGTCTTGTATGTCCAGGTGTTTGGGAAGCTGATCTGTGGAGATGCAGAACCAACTCCAGAACAGGAAGAGAAGAACCTGCTTTCGTCACCCGAAGGAGAAGACAAGGTCTGCACTGCACCAGTAGAGCTTTTGACCACATGTAGATCAGCTATTTTCAGCAAAGGGGGTTCGTTGTAGAGGGAAGAAACGGGGTTGGCCTAGTAGACCCCATGGGGATAATTGTACTTGCAGTGCTTTTGACAATCTCTTGATTTTGACGTATGGATCCTATCCAACCAGGCGCCATCTGATGCAGACCTAAAAGAGCACATGGTGGGAATCATCTTCAGCAGGAGCAAACTAACCAACCTACAGAAACAGGTCAGTAGACATTCTCCACACATTCCAGTTAAAACAAGTAACGGAACAACATGTCTGAGGTGTTGTTTTGCTACAGAGAGACCAAGTGGTTGCCCACCTTGATGGCTTCTTCTCATATGTGCTTTTCCTCCCTTCTTTACACATGAAGTTCAGTGTAGCTGTACGTTGGCCCAAGTTGCCGCTGACTTTTCAATGTAATTACAGGAGGGGAAATTGTACTTGTGTGTGACATTATGATAGCTGTAGTTAGTCTTTAAGCTTGAACGGATATAACTCGCCCTCCCAAACATGTTCTCAGTTCATAGTGCTCTCGCGGGGACATGAATATTACTAATTGCAGCTTCAACACGTTGAACATAAGAAATCCTAACTTTACAGCCTCACTATTGTCATTTAAAACTTTAAGCAGGTCGTCTCTATTAGCTCAACGGTAAAGATTTCAGTGCAGGAAACTGGGTTCAAATCCAGGGGGTAGAAGAGGAAAGTTACGTAGTGCTGCCTTAACCCATTTTGGGCTGACAACGACTGACATAGAAACATAGCTTTTTCAGAAAACTGTCAGGATGTAGAAGACATTTTTAGAATCTGATCTCAGGTCAGAATGGGTTAAGCCCATGAACTAATTTCTTTGCCCTCCTCAGGTGTGTGCACATATTGTCCAGGCCATCCGCATGGAAGCCACACGCGTGAGGGAGGAGTGGGAGCACGCCATTTCCAGCAAGGAGAACGCCAACTCCCAGCCCAGCGACGACGACGCCTCCTCGGACGCCTACTGCTTCGAGCTCCTGTCCATGGTCCTGGCCCTCAGTGGCTCCAACGTGGGCCGCCAGTATCTGGCTCAGCAGCTCACGCTCATGCAGGACCTGTTTTCTCTGCTGCACACCGCTTCGCCGCGAGTACAGAGACAGGTGGGGGCTGTGTTGAATTGAATATTACAAAATAGTTGACGGAATTAGGGCATTTCTGTATCCTGCGTGGATGTATGTGTGAGTTGGAGGGGGTTTATGTCGGGGGGGGCTATAAATGCTGTATCTTATTTAGGTGGGAGGGTGAAGGGTTATGCTACTGTAGTGTACTTAATTCCCTTTGTACAGGTACGTACCGTATTTAGTTTACTGTCCTTTGATGTGAAGACCATTGAATTTATTGCGCGGGGAAATGCACAATTCAAATAAACTTCTCAAATAAAACCTCTCAACCACCCTGACACCCATTTGTCCCGTTGCCTATAGGTGACGTCGCTCCTCAGGCGAGTCCTCCCGGAGGTGACGCCCGTGCGCCTCGCCAGCATCATCGGCGTGAAGGCCCTGCCGCCGGCCGACATCAGCGACATCATCCACTCCACGGAGAAGGGCGACTGGAACAAGCTGGGCATCCTCGACATGTTCCTGGGCTGCATCGCCAAGGCCCTCACCGTGCAGCTGAAAGCCAAAGGGACCACCATCGTGGGCACGGCTGGCATGGCTGCGGGCAAGGGAGTCACCACTGTCACCCTACCGATGATCTTCAACTCCAGGTGGGTTTGTTTCTAACTACGCCTCACCAAACTGAAGCTCGGTAAGACTTCAGACATCCTATAAGGTCAAATAAATGATAGATATTTGGCTTTTGAACGATTACCAGTATGTTTGTTTTTTTAACCTGGTCTCTGCCGTCTACGTTGTCCAGTTATATCCGCAGAGGGGAGAGCCATTGGTGGATGAAGGGCTCTACTCCGCCTCAGATTGCTGAGATTATCATAAAGCTGGTGAAAGACATGGCAGCGGTGGGTTGTTGGCAACACAGACACTTTTAAAATAAGTTACCGTCACCGTTAATGTTTTCCATTTAATGATTTATAAATAATGCCCGAGTGGGTTTAATAACCTCATTGTTGTTTTTGTTTTTAGGGCCACCTCTCGGACGCGTGGTCCAGAGTCACCAAGAATGCCATTGCGGAGACCATCATTGCGCTGACTAAAATGGAGGAGGAACATCGCTCCCCTGTGCGCTGTATTGCCACCACCAGGGTATGATGACCTCAGTTCACATAGTACACACTGAACAGCCATGCTTGTTTTTGAGAGTGACCATGATGTTAATCTCTTGTTTACTTTTCTCTGGACTCAGCTATGGCTTGCCCTGGCCTCGCTGTGCGTGCTGGACCAGGACCACGTAGACAGGCTGTCCTCCGGACGCTGGATGGGCAAAGACGGACAGCAGAAACAGATGGTAAAAACACCCAGAAGCACCGTCTATAACGGCTACGCTGTCGAGGAATAATAATAATAGGCATAATATTTGGAAGCTGGCAGGCCGTCAGAGAATTAACAACACGCCGTTCAATTTTCCATAAACAGCCCATGTGCGACAACCACGATGACGGCGAGACGGCGGCCATCATCCTGTGTAACATGTGCGGAAACCTTTGTACCGACTGTGACCGCTTCCTGCATCTGCACCGACGCACGCGCTCTCACCAGAGACAGGTTCGTTGGTCAGCGTTCGCCTGAAGAGGGCGCTCTTCCCTTACGTGTTCTATGAATGTTGAAGGACGCTGAGGTGTTGGGGTGGGAACCCCTTTTGGAGTTTAGGCATTATGTTGTAGTTTAGCTATTGAAAAATAGCAGATCTACAGGCTCATAGCCTACGAGCTTGTAGGTCTGCTCTTTTTGAAAGATCGTGAAAATGTGGCCCAAATGTTTGAAATTAATATATTCTTTCAGAGCGAACGTTTTTAACTCAAATATTTGCTTCTGGGGGGGGGGTCCCTGGAACTACATATTTTCAGATGGGGCTCGGCGGGCAATTACATATATTTTTAGGGGTCGTTGAGATTAAATAATTTGAGAACCACTGACATAGAAAACTGTCAGGATTCAGAAGACATTTTGTAGAATTGTCCTCAGGTCTAAATGAGCTTAATTTCTTCTCAAATCGGTCCAGGTGTTCAAAGAGGAAGAGGAGGCGATCAAAGTGGACCTCCACGAGGGATGCGGGAGGACCAAGCTCTTCTGGCTCATGGCGCTGGCCGACTCCAAGACCATGAAGGCCATGGTGGAGTTCAGAGAGCACACGGGTATAACAAAGAATCCCCCTCTCTCTATGAGACGATGAGCTCTGAAATGGCTAGACCTCGATGTCTTTGTCTCTTCAGATCCAGAGTGCAGACTCATGCTGCCTAGATGTTTTCACAGTGGTCCTCTTCCTGTCAACTCCCTCACTCAGTTTGCCTCGTGTTGAGTTAATACTTTGTCTAGCAGACGCAGAATGTTGTTTTGCATCCGAAACAGCTTCCCATTCGCCACATGATATGCCTACATTATGTACATATACTGTATAATGTATATATATATATATATATATATTTATACATGACCACCACACAAAGCATGCTGTTTTTGTTATTGCATGGTCTGGTTGCACTTCCATAGCGGTGGACCATTGCTTAATTACATGCGAACACAGGAGTTAACTTTTAGTTTAGCATTTATGTTGTGCTTTTCTTTTTTATAACAAACCTATATATTTATGTAGGTAAACCAGCCTCCAGTAGCTCGGATGCCTGCAGGTTCTGTGGAACGAGGAATGGAACAGAACTCTCTGCAGTGGGTAGTGTCTGTGCAGACCCGGACTGCCAGGTACCAAACATTGCCCCTTTCCATGCCTGCACATTAGTGATACACACTATTAGCTCACCCATATGATTTTTAGTCTGTTTCAATTCTTATCTGTATAGTCTGGTCTACACAGCAAATTGCACTCAAACGTTCAACTCTGTTCTTTTGTAAGCGTCTCCAATCCTGTCTTATTTTAGGAGTATGCCAAACTGGCATGCTGCAAGACGCATCCCTGTGGACACCCGTGTGGGGGAGTTAAAAACGAGGAGAGCTGCCTGCCATGTCTGCATGGCTGCGACAAGAGCACTGGCTGTCTGAAACAAGATGCAGACGACATGTGCATGATATGCTTCACGGAGGCACTCTCTGCTGCTCCTGCAGTGCAGGTAAATGTGTTCCTATTCCACAAGAGTCCATTTTTAATACAGTAAAGTCCTGGATGTTCACTCACTGGGACTTTACTGCGTTATTCGTACGTTCTAATAACTTTGTGCGACACAGCCCAACATTCTCATGCATTCGACTCCGTTGGTTTGTTTCCCAGTTGGACTGCAGTCACGTGTTCCACCTCCAGTGCACTCGCCGTGTCCTCGAGAACCGCTGGCTTGGACCCCGGATCACATTCGGATTCATGTCATGTCCTATTTGCAAGGTAACGTGCTACCATGAACCTACAGTAGTGGAATTATTGGCTTAAAGGTGGACCCATTTTCAACCGCATCTTAATATACATCCAGTGACATCATAGGTGGGCAGGTTTGGTCATTTCAAACAATATTTCATTTGACTTTTTATTGATGCAAGAACAATACTTTCTATATAAAGGTTTCTGAATTGTCCACAGCCGATCTTATAATGAGCACAGTAAGGACCAATTATATGAAAATAATGCTGAAAACAGGTGACTTGCTCCTTTAACCAGGGAATAAAGGGCTTGACACTATTCACCATGCCTTGACATTGGTTTACCCTTATTTTCTAAGCTTTGTTAAAAAGAAAACCTGTGTAGTCTCAGTGTGCCATATCGAGTATTCAGCGTAATCTCGTGAAATGACATTGATTGTCGCCGTTTGTCTTCAGCATGTGAAAATATCCAGTATGGGCTCTCTGGGATGCTGAACAATGGCATTTTTCCTCCCATTCATTTCCTCCAGAACAAAATCAATCACTCGGTTATCAAGGACCTGCTAGACCCCATTAAGGAGCTTTATGAAGACGTAAGGAGAAAGGCTTTGATGAGGCTGGAGTACGAGGGCCTCCATAAGAGTGAAGCGATCACCACTCCAGGAGCACGCTTCCACAGTGACCCTGCAGGCTTTGCTATGAACAGATATGCATACTATGTCTGCTACAAGTGCAAAAAGGTACCGTATGAACAATCTCGTATGATATTATGTACAATGAGGAAGGATGTGAAGGGCCAGCAGTGTGCTCAGAAGAAGGTAGGGCGGTCGCCTGGGAGTCAGAAGATTCCCGGTTCGATCCCTGGCTCCTCCTCCCGGCTGCGTGTAGAAGTGTCGATGAGCAAGATATACGCCTTGCCCTTACTGCTCCCGATAAGCGGGTTGGTGCCATGCATGGTTACCCCTGCTGTCGGCGTAGGAATGTGTACCACTGAATGTGTAATGGTGTTCCACCATTGCAGTGAGTGCATGGGGCATTTGGGGCAATATGAAGTACATTATATAGGGCATTTGAGTTGTGGGACAGACGTAGAATATGCAGTCCTTTAAACGTGGTGTAGTGATGTTGACTGATTGCGCTTTCTTCATCTGCAGGCGTACTTTGGAGGAGAGGCACGCTGTGATGCAGAGGCAGGACAAGGAGACGACTATGACCCCAGTGAGCTGATATGTGGAGCATGCTCTGATGTCTCCAGGGCTCAGGTGGGTTAAAAGGAAGCCTGGTTAAACCTTAACTATAACGTCATGTGACTTTGTTGGACTTTGAGTAATCCCATGTTTTCTTAATTTTCCAATTTGTTTGTTCTTTGCTAGATGTGCTCCAAGCACGGCACAGATTTCCTCGAGTATAAATGCAGATACTGCTGCTCGGTGGCTGTTTTCTTCTGCTTTGGTACCACACACTTTTGCAACGCCTGCCATGATGACTTCCAAAGGATGACCAGTGTCCCCAAGGAGGAATTACCCCATTGCCCTGCAGGTATGTGTAACAATGATGGCTGGTTACGATCATGAAACTTTACTTGACAATTAATTGTCACACAAATTATTCCAATTTAAAAAAAAAATGATTTCGTTTTTGGCATTCAACATTGGAACACCTAAATGAAATTTACATTTCAGTTTGGCCCTATGGACAAAAAACCTCCGACAAATACAATATTTCACTTTATGCTTTCAAAATGGAAAAAATGGAAATAGCTGATCTACAAGGCTACAATATGATGTGTTGTGAGCTTGTAGATCTGTTATTTCCACAGTTTTGGGAAGAAATTGCATTTTGAAATGTATTGTTTGAATTGTTGAAACATGTTCATTCAACAATTTCAACAATTATGACGGTTGTGCGAAATAATAGACATTATCTCAAATAATTGTGATTAGGCGATTATGTAATAATTGCGACGGGCCTGACAATGATCACACTAGTCCAATCTTGTTAAATATTGTCATGGAACTCCACCAGTTGCTCACACACACACATTCAAAAGACGCACAGACGGATTTCTGTGTTCATAATAATACTTTCCATCACCAGGTCCCAAAGGCAAGCAGTTGGAGGGCACCGAGTGCCCTCTGCACGTGGTGCACCCACCCACTGGGGAGGAGTTTGCTTTGGGCTGTGGAGTATGCCGGAATGCCCACACTTTTTAAGACATCCAGAGACCTCCTTACTGAAAGCTTGTTCAACTACTGTGATTTCGGGCTGCTGCTGAAGCTCTCGGCCTCAGGGCTCGGCTCCGGTGTTGTCAGAATGCCCTGGACGACGCAGGGGACCAGGTTTCGACCGTAGCCACAAGCCCTCAGATCCACTCGTCTTACCAACCATGAGTGTCCAGGATCTAACCATAAACATGAAAGAGAGCCGCCGCGGCTCTTTTGGATTAAAGACGAACGAAACTGAACGAATAAAAGAAAAAAATATTAAAAAAGGAAAAAAACTTGTGACGTGTTTGCATGCGGCCGTTGTATCCCCTCGGCTTCCATAGACGTTACACTCCTCCTGATCACTGAAGTGTAACAATATATTGAAGATTAAACATTGAAATAAATTTGCTTAAAGGCAACTGTGGATGAACGTGGATAGAAAAAACAAGACAGGCCGTATTTCCAGCTTCCTAACTATAAATTTAAAATGTTGTATGTAAACTGACTTTTTCGTAATCCTGTACAGTATTCTCCACTGTCAAGTGCATCATGGGTTGACGGACAAAAAAATTAAATGGAGTTGGTTAATAAGACTGTTAAGAATGTCACGTTTGGGAGGAAAATAGTGTACGATTTATCTAATCTTGTATATAATGATAGTATCCAAAATAGCTGTATTCCGAAGTTGCTACTCTCCACTTCAGTTTTGTTTGATATTCTGGGTTATGTTTTGAGCCAGAACTTTTAATGAAGTGCAATACTGGGTGTGCCTCCTATCTTGCAGCTGTTTAACCTATGGAATGTATGTCAATAAATGCCACTGTACATTTTTATACAGTAGACACAGTTGTGTTCCCCCCTCCAAAATGTCAGTCAGATCACTTCTCTTTGGAAATGTTAAAGAGCCCAGCACCTGCAGTGAATGATGGTGGCTATGAACCCCATTTAAATCTCCATATTAAAAAAAAGGATTGTGGTACCAAACCATTCTAGATGTAACAAAAAAGAAGAGAGAAAAAAAAAAGAAATTCCTCACTAATATTTCAAGGAGTGACTACTGAAGGTTTTGAGGGCTAGTGTTCACACCAAATATTGATATCATTGTGAATCTGTAATGCTTTTTCCCTATTAGGAGGCAGGGGGAGTGGGGGGGGGGTCTTGGGAAAGGAGTGTGACAAAAACAGCTGCTGTTATATAAAAAAGCTTATACTTGTGAATCTGCTCTGTAATATCTGTGGTGGATGGAGTTGAATGGTAATAAACCAGGTTCTCTGTTTCGCAAAGTACACACTGTCACTTTTTTATGGTTTATTGACATTTCCTCAAAGATAACATAATGCATATAGTCACTACTGCATTGTTTGCCAATAATGACCGATGTTCAAGTGAAAGATGTAAAGGTATGACATGAAGCCCACATCTTTATTGTACAAAACAACTTAAATAATACAATCTGTGGCTTTTAATATAGTGCAGGCTGCAGGGTTAAAATGGTAAATGGTGCATTTGTGCATTACATTCACCCATTCATACACAGATGGCCGCTGAAACCATGCAAGGCACCAACCAGCACATCAGGAGCAATTAGGCTGGGGTTCAGTGTCTTGCTCAAGGACACTTCGACACTAACTCTGGGGGAGCCCGGGTTCGAACCATCCAGCATACCCCTGAGCCACCGCCGCCCAGGCCAGGGGTCAACCATACTCGACCATTAATTAAGTCTTAAAAATGAATTCGTTATTATTCAAATGAGAATATAATGCACAAATGTCTCATGTGGGTTTCGTCCCAAACTACCAGGCTCAATTCACTTTCCAGGTTGCAGATCCGGTATAGGGCGGATACGGAAACGATGGGTGAGTGGGTGTGCTCAGAGTAATATAGTAAGAGAGTTGCAACACGCTTTGATCTCGCCACAAAGCGGGTGCTTATTATGGGCTATAGTTCCAAACATTGGAACATTGGAACGTCCGCATTCCATTGTTACAATGGGAGTCAACGCTAGTGTCGCTACTCCCTTTAGATACTTGTGTGTGTGTGTGTGTTTGATTGATTGATTGAAATATTTATTAACAGTTTGTAGAATTTACAGTACATTTTAAGCACAAACTCAATACAAAGACTGTCAACTGTGAGTGGACGACCCAATTAAGCATTACACTTGTTTACAACAGGGTCCACATTGTTCAATTCATCAAAACATTTAAAGACATACAAACATTTAGAGACATACAAATAGACATTTCTATGTAGCTAAATTCATCATATGGGAAGCAAAAAAGGGAAAAGATACAATATACAGTGAGGGAAAATGGGGGGGGTGGGGGGATTCAGATTTTACAGAGGCCAGTTTCGAATTGCAGCCATCCGTAGGTGCCCTTTGAGAGCGGTTTTGAAGGAGTCAAGGGATTCACATGTCTTAATGACTGTTGGTAGGGCGTTCCACATTTTGGTGGCATAGGAGCGAAAATAATTTAGTCCCTTGTTTGTGCCGAATCTGGGTTGTACATGGTTTGTTGTACTCCCTCTGGTGTTGTGGGTGTGGACTTCGTTTACACTAAGGAAGTATTTAGACAGGTACATGGGTATCTTGGTGGTGTATCGAATCTTGTGGACCAGACCCATTGCAAGATGCTGTACTCTGTCGTCGACCCTAAGCCATCCCAGCCTGTCAAAGTGGGCAGGGGTGAGGTGGGTTCGGGGGGTGAGGCCAAGTAGGAGCCTGACCAGTTTGTTTTGGGAGGTCTGGAGCCTTGTTTTAAGGGCCTTTGAGGTGTGTGTGTGTGTGTGTGTGTGTGTGTGTGCGCGCGCGCGTGACACACGCACATGACCGTATGTAGTAGGCGGGCTCTAGTCCGGATCTGAGCAATGTACAGTAAATGGAAAGTTGAGGTTAGTGCGACACAGCCATTTCAGAATTCCGATTTCCCACAATGCTTGGCTGCTGTCACAACAACTCTTCGCCATTTCAGCCCATTAAACTCCCGCGAAGGAATTAGGCCAACCGACCTGGAGCACCAGAGAGCATTATTATTACCGTTTCTTTACAATTGCGACGACGGTATTTTTATATTATATATTATTATTTTTTGCCCGATGCGCGTCTGAGCTTTTGAAGCGCTGGTACGGGTTGAAGAATTGTCGATAGCTGATCGGATTTTTCCACCGCTAACAGCTAAGTCAGCTAGCCGACTGTAAACAAGCAGGTATACAGTAGGATGGATAGTAGTTCACTTACACACTGGTTATCACTGTGAAATAGCATGTTTACACCTAGCTAGCCTCTGGTCCATATAGCTCTAACGGCATTAGAGCTATGGACCAGATCTATAGTTTACACCATAGAGTTATAAATGGTTTACACTGGTTAGCACTGTGAAACTAGCATGTTTACACTGGTTAGCACTGTGAAACTAGCATGTTTACACTGGTTAGCACTGTGAAACTAGCATGTTTATACTGGTTAGCACTGTGAAACTAGCATGTTTACACTGGTTAGCACTGTGAAACTAGCATGTTTACACTGGTTAGCACTGTGAAACTATAGCATGTTTATACTGGTTAGCACTGTGAAACTAGCATGTTTATACTGGTTAGCACTGTGAAACTATAATAATAATTCACTTTCAAAAAAACTTTTGGTCATTTCATCTACTCAGTCTTATGTGAACACTCCGGGCAGTTCCTAAGTTGCTTGATTCAGTATTTAGATATTTAGATATTTGATATTCATTTTAACTGCCCCGCCCCCATCCTAT
Organism: Protomyctophum parallelum; assembly: GCF_964188405.1. Lineage (NCBI taxonomy): Eukaryota > Metazoa > Chordata > Actinopteri > Myctophiformes > Myctophidae > Protomyctophum > Protomyctophum parallelum. Next base: position 41,461,972 of record NC_139707.1, on the reverse strand, counting down.
ACAAATCCAAATCCATTATAACTTCTATCGTGGTTAAAATGTTTTAAGTTATAATGGGTTTGTATAGGGAGGGGGCGGGGCAGCTAAAATTAATATCAAATATCTAAATACTGACTTAAAAACTGTCTGGAGTGTTCACATAAGACTGAGTAGACAATGAAATGACCAAAAGGTGTTTAGAAAGTGAAATATCCCTTTTAAGAAATAAAACAGCACTTTTGCCCCTACTGTTACTCTGGGACATATATGCTATAGCATCAATAACAAATATGTTATGTATTTAAGCCGGTAGAATGTCTGTGATATTACCTACATTCCATGAAATGCATGTAATATCACTGATATTCTAGCGCTACCCCATCCATTGAGCTGTAGCCTAACGTTACTTAGTGTTTATATTGCCATAGTAGATATCAGTTGCTGATAAGTTGGCTATGACTCCCAGTAGTTCGTAGAAAGCTGCCACTGTTTATTACCAGAATATCACAGGCATGTTCGCATCCTCTACTGTGTGTAGGATGAAACGGGTGAACGGGGACGAGGAGGAGGATGCTGACGGCTCCTTCAGTGAGAGCTCGATAGAGGCTTCTAAGAAGATGCGGAGCGAGCCCCGTGACGAGAGTGAGACTGAGGAAGAGGTGGCCGATGACTTTAACGGCGACTGGGCACTGCTGCCGCAGGAGATGCTGCTCCACATCTTCCAGAACCTTCCGCTCTTGGACAGAGCGTATGCCTCGCAGGTGTGCCGGTCCTGGAACCAGGCCTTCCACATGCCAGAGCTGTGGAGGTGCTTTGAGTTTGAACTCAACCAGCCGGCGAGCTCATACCTGAAGGCCACGCATCCTGACCTCATCAAGCAGATCATAAAGAGGCACTCCAAGCACTTGCAGTATGTCAGCTTTAAGGTGAGACGAGGCGAAAGCTGGTGACCTTTTTATAACGGAATAACAGAACGCTATCTTCAAAACGCATCGCCTTGGGCGTTAATCCGACAGAATGGTAGAATGATCTCTACCTGGTATTCATAAACATAAACATCAGTACTATGCATAAACATTTAAACCTAACCAACCTTATTTCTAACCATACCTCAGTAAAACGGTGCCTTAATCTGTTCCTAAACTTAACCTCGGTAAAGACTATGCCTTATTTATTATGCCTTAAACTTATTTCTAACCTTCTCCTCACTAAAACAAATACAAGAACCAAGCGAGCGTGTTTTAAGGCGAGCCTTTCCGGTTACCGTATAATGTATTAAACGTTGTGGCTAGTGATTTGTGATAAAGATGCTTTTAATTTAAACGTGCATTTTTTCCCCTGTATTTCCCAGGTTGACAGTAGTACAGAGTCTGCAGAAGCAGCTTGCGATATTCTGTCACAGCTGGTGAATTGTTCACTGAAAACCCTGGGGCTTATCTCCACAGCCAGACCCAGTTTCATGGAGCTGCCAAAGGTATTCTTATCAAGTGAACAAAACAGTGTCTGGAATGGATAGTGTGAACTGTGAAGGAAGTTTCGTTTCTTAGGTTCGTGTGCTCTGTGCTATGCAGGTGTCATAGCCACACCTCAGGCTCACATTGTCTATTATTTCAAGGTACAGACATGACATGTATGCATCTTTATACATTCAAATGGGTATTTTTTATTTTTTGTGTCTCCTATAGTCGCATTTCATCTCAGCCCTGACAGTGGTGTTTGTCAACTCCAAATCGCTGTCATCGTTGAAGATTGACGACACACCAGTGGACGACCCATCTCTGAAAGTACTGGTGGCCAACAACAGCGACACTCTGAAATTGCTGAAAATGAGCAGCTGCCCTCACGTGTCTCCAGCAGGTACACTGGGAATCTGGGATTACTGAAACGATAGTTTCCTTTCCACAGTGGTAATGGATACTGTAGGTATTCCAATTTCCCCGCTACAGTAGGTATTACAAAACCATGCTATTGTCACAACTATTGAGCCTAAAGGCAGTATAGTGTTTTTATTTTCTATCCAGTGGATTATTTGTGGCCTTTAATTATCTTGTGTGCAGAGAGGAAATGGTTTTGTTTCATCTAGCAATAATATGTTGTATATGGATGCTTGTTTATCCTCTGACTGTGTGTCAGTTGTGATAATTGGTCGAAGCCAGTAGTGATGTGTGGGTCGACATGTAAACAGAGATCTCCATGTGGGACACAGACAGATAGTTAAAACGGGTGCTATGACAAGTTGACAACGGGTATTATTACGTTCCCAAGTTGCATCGCTCTCAAGTAGACCGGTGGCCAACGGGCATGTACAGGTCTAGTCCTACTATATAAATGTGCCACGTCTCTGTCTGTGTGTGCGTGCGTTTGTGTAACGCACGTAACTCGAGAACCGTTTGCCCCACCCAGTGATGTAACTAGGGTGCGTTTTGCGTCCCAAAACGCACTTTACAGTTTTGGGACGCATTACACCATCAACCTCGGCGTCCATGGGATGCACTACTGTACTCTGACCAGCGCGGCCCACAGCAGTTCATTTTACCGTTTTTCCTCTGCGGAATTTTCCAGTCATTACGGTAACCTTCCCCAAACGTCTCGCTCAGACTTGTATTGTCTGTATTGTAGTTGTGTTGCCATTTGCCATGGTTTGATTATTTTGCCTCCTCCCTCCTCCTCCGCTCCATGCACGCATGCACGCACTGACAGCTCTCACTCACTGACACTCGGCCCGGCTGGCGCGGTGATTCAGGATTATTATCACACAGAGCCAGTGTGTTAAGACCAACGTGACTCGTCTTCGATATAAACTCACAAAACAACACCACGCAACAGCATAGACGCTATCGTCTGCTACGTTAGTTGACAGAGTAAATTGTCCGTATTAGCTGTGGCCAGCGTCGCTAGCCAAATGCTATAGTAGCCAAGCACCAGAGCACACCACGCGTCGCTCGCTTAATAATCATTAATTTCTGTATCAATGCGGACATAACGTGGTAAATGTTCATAAGCACACAATTGTACAAAATGCTTTTTACACTTGACTTATCTCCATAGTCCTCAGTACTGCAGCCCCACCATGCCATAGGCTATGCCAGTCTAGCCTTAACATCTACATTTATATGTTATTCAATATATTACTTTAGCACAAAATATAGGCTTTTCTAAACCAAGCCCTCATTCAAAAGTTATGTAAGTGAGTAAAAATAAATGTTATTTATAAAGCACCTTTCAAAACAAAGTTAGAAGGTGCTGAACAATTTGCACAGTATAAACAAAAGAAGACATTTTAAAACAAGGAACATATCACAGTTGTGACAATATCAGAACAAAAACAAACAAGGCAGAACAGAAACATAGGGCTATAAAAATGAATGTAGGCTGTCTGTCATTGTATTTTCTGTGAATTAACTCTCAGTTTAATCCAGTGATTCTCAGCCATTTAACTTCAAGGACCCCCAATTTAAATGTATATGAATTAGCCTAGGGTGACAGGGTCCTAGAGGCCATTTCATTATGATTTTCATCTCTGCACTGGGACCCCATGTTACAGACATGTTTACAATATTTTACAACAGTAGCTACTTATATTTTGTTATTTAAAGCTGTGATTATTTATTTAAGAAGCACTATTCTGAACCAATGTTCGCCTTTAAATTTTAAAAAAAAGTAATCATCCTTAACCTTTAAGCTAAGGGGACTTAAAATCATTGTTTTAATCGATGGCCTTCATGCCCTGGCAATTGGCCTTGTGCCCTCAAAAAGCTGACCACACTAAAGGCCAAGTGGCTCCCCCCCCACCCCGCGAACCCCCACACAGAGTTGCACCACTGATTTTTTTTGGGACTCATACGAATTTTTTGGGACTCATTTGAATGACCACCTGTGCATCCCGGGACCCATTACATTGAAAACCTATTTACATCACTGCCCACCGACTTCAAATTCGACACACTAACTCCCAAGTAGAGTAGGAGCGCCCAGCTGCGGGGAAGCACGGGAGGTGAACTTGCAGCCCTTTTTCAATCTGACTGGTTTTTCAATCGTACTGTAACATCTACACCGTGTGTACACACACAGTATCTCCAGGAATCTATGGCCCTTTTGTTTAAGAATTTGCTTTTGATGGTCCTACTCCTACCTAATAATTGCTCTGTGCTTTTAGGCATTCTGTGCGTAGCTGACCAGTGTCACGGACTGAGAGAGCTGGCGTTGAACTACCACCTCCTGAGTGACGAGCTCCTGTTGGCCCTCTCCTCAGAGAAGCATGTTCACTTGGAACACCTGCGCATCGACGTGGTGAGTGAGAACCCTGGCCAGCACTTTCACACCATCAAGAAGAGCAGCTGGGACGCCATGGTACGGCACTCGCCCAAGTTCAACCTGGTCATGTACTTCTTCCTCTACGAGGACGAGTTCGGCCCTTTCTTCTGCGAGGAGATCCCCGTCACGCACCTCTACTTCGGCCGCTCGGTCAGCAAGGACGTCTTGGGACGCGTGGGCTTGCATTGCCCCCGCCTGGTGGAGCTGGTGGTCTGCGCCAACGGGCTGCGCCCACTGGACGAGGAGCTGATCCGCATCGCCAAGCGCTGCACGCAGTTGTCAGCCATTGGCCTGGGCGAGTGCGAGGTGTCCTGCAGCGCATTCGTGGAGTTTGTCAAGATGTGCGGCCGCAGGCTGTCCCAGCTGTCCATCATGGAAGAAGTGCTCATCCCTGACCACAAGTACTCCTTAGACGAAATCCACTGGGAGGTGTCTAAGCACTTGGGCCGGGTCTGGTTTCCAGACATGATGCCCACGTGGTAAAGCAAAGCCACAGTAGTTTCAGCACACCGTAGTTCGGCACACTCACTTTCATGGTCCACATGTTTGCACTAAAGGACCACTGACTGATCAGCAGTGTAACATGGGGGTCACACACTTGCTGAACTTCATATAGGGCAGAGATTGTCACTGGTTCCCCCTCTCTCTCTCTCTGGAGCTTCTCTACTACTCTCTCTCTACTTCACCAACGTCTTTCTTAGTATTGTTATTAAGAAATACAAACGCATAATAAGACTCACTGTTGGCTCCTCCTGAGAGAGAACTAGTTAGACTTGCTCATTCATATTTTGGACAATCATTAGGTGGGGGTAAAACATTAAAAAAAAAGTTTTTATAAGTTTGTAAATTGAATTCCATGGACTACAACTACAATGTCCAGTTAATGATAATATATATATATATAATATATATATATATATATTATGAGAGATATCAGTTTATGATTGCTTGTAGTGACACTACCACTCGGGTGACTTAAATTCTGTCTGATAAGTGATAAGATTTTGAACGACTACAATATTATTTGTACATGGTATGTACTATGTAGCTCAGGCGCGGGTGCCCTCCCACCCTGCCACCCAGTGCGGGAGCGCACCCGCCTATTGGTTTGCATTACACAGTGCGCTCAGTGCGCTGTTTCCGAACGCGCCCATTGTGTCAGTGGGTGCTTCAGCCCTCAAGAACCCCTGGACTCGACGCCATGGCTGTTGGAAACTCGGTTATTTCGTACTCTTTCCTCAGCCAGGCTCAGTAGATTTTCTGTATTTTTGTTGTGGAAACATTATGGTGGTAGCCTGGTAGGTTCTGAGTAGAACTAGAAAGCATGTGTATAGAAGGCTTAAGCCAATATATTTGTGAAATGAAGGTGTACAGTTTTTCCTCCCGCTCGCCCTCTCTCCCTGCTAAGCAGAATTGTTTTTATGTAAAGGTAGTTGGTGTAAGTGATATATTTTGGTTAAAACAAAATGTTTATTTTCTTCCTCGTCTCATCAGCTATTTTCAGGTGGGATACCAATTTCAGTTTATCAAGAGAGTACCGGTACCTATTTATCAGCTTAATTTTTAGCGTAACTTTACAATTACAATTAGTACAATTTTGTGCAATTCATGCTCACTTCTTTGTGTCATCTAATTGGTGCGGTTGCCAACCATACTAGTAATTGCCCGACTTTATTTATAGACCCCAAATGGTTTTAGTTTTATTATTCTGCCCCTTTGTGACGTCATGTGGGTTTACTCTACATCATCATCATACTGTACTTAGCAACCACACTTAAAATTTCCACAATGCACATGCATCACACATCCCCCTCATCTAGACTGAGTGGCAAAACATTGAGCAGCATGGAGCGTTGGAGTTTGAAAGCACTAGTTAGTTGGACATCACTCAGCACAACAGTCCTGCTTATCACCCGTTTCTAAATTGCACAACAAGCGCTTTCAAACTCTTGATAGAAAGTAGCTCATAACATGTTTATGGTGATTTTATTTTATAAAACAAAAACTTTGCAGAAAGAGGATAATTCAAGGTGGCCTTACACCTGCAATGTTCAGAGTTTAACGTTGTTTAATACAATCAGAATTCTGTTTGGAATCTTTGGGTGTATGGGCTGTCAAGGCCAGAAATATGATTTTTGATACTCTGTAGGCGTTCCAGCATAACTTCCGGGTACGATGATGTCACACACAGCCTCTAGGGTTGGGGACTTCCGTTGTATTGGATGTATTTCCCCCGGAAACTATCTTTTCCGACCAATCATAACACTTAATTTGCAGAGAATGTAAACAGATTTATAAATGTATAAAGTGCCCAATTTCCTTGGGCAGTACTTACACCAAATACCGGTACTTCCATTTAGACACTCGCCTGGTTAGGTCTTTCCCAGCGTCATCCAGTGTCCTGCAGTATAGAGGGAATGCGCATGACATCATCATACCCAGACGTTATGCGGGAACGCCTACTGTGTGGCAAAAAAACTACTTTTCTGGCCTTGATAGCCCATACATCCAAACTTTTCCAAAGTTCTTTCTAATTGCATTAAATGACGTTAAACGACATTAAACTCACTTTGCCAAGTCACATTGCCACTCGATTTCCCATTCACTTTATGCATGCGCATACCCTCTATAGTTCGCTCTCCTGATTGGATGAAATTGGTATCCAGACTTGAAAAGGCATTTTCATTTGACTGTTTAGAGCTGGAGAGACAGAATATAGAGCTATTAAACACTTATTTTAACAAAAGTGGCTTATGTGATAATACAAAAAAGAGTACCCAGCTTTAACGATGGGTACATACCGTTTACTAAGCACCTTCGGTGAATAGAATACCAAATGACAGCTGTTGCAAGCAACTTCAGTAACTTGTTTGTGCAATATCTAATGCCAGATGAAAGCAAAGGGGGATCTCTTTCCGTCCTATGTCTCATTTGGACCGTGGTTCTATTATTTGGAATTTGCTATATAATATGAATACCCAGGACACATGTATTGTAAACTAACTAAAATCAAGCAATAATCAAGAATTGCATGAGTCATGTGTAAATACTGATGCTACGTAATGGCAGAATGTGGTGGTAGATGTCAGGAACTCTGACAACTGTGGACAGATTGCTTTGTTTTCATTTAATAACGATAGTAACTGCCTACTTGGCTTATGATGTTGCAATTTGCTCCGGGCCGGGATTTCAAATTCTGCAATTCAGGTGTGTCGAAGCTTATAATTATATATAAATATATATAATATAATATATAAACTAGGTTTCATTTTTGTCTTCTGCTATTTGCCTGTTAAACTCGGAACCTCGACTGTCGTACATATCCTTCCTATTCGCCCATATTTGCATCACATACAGGAGAGGAAATGACATTGCAGACATCACGGTTCGGTTCCAACATTCATTATAGTCTACTTGCCAGAATGTGAACCCGGACATTTTGAGTAGTAGTGTCTTCTTCTTCCCAAAAGGACTTTCAAACTAGGAAGGGTCTGGTCAGCCTGCAATGACATGCATAAGATCTGGTCATCCCAGCTTAGTAAGATGTTCAAGTAAAAAGTATTTAGGATGACCGTTGAGCCGATTCTACTCTATGGCTCTGAGACAAGGACACTTTCAAAGAAATTAGAGAAACGGTTGGATGGCACTTACACCCGCCTTCTAATGAGAGCGCAAAGTCTGTCTTGGAAGAGCCACCCATCGACTAATCTAATAGACGGCAAACTTCCCTATGTTTCTTCACTAGTCCGATCCAGAAGAACACAGACATTTTGAAAATGTTGCCTTATATTGGATGTTAATGGTACCCCAGCTTATTATGCTAATTATGAAAATTGCCCAACATATGCAAGTTAGCATCTGGCAGTTTCTAAATGCTGGGGACCCATACTCAACATTTCTAACATAGAACTTTAAGGTACTCAAAATGTCCGGGTTCACAATGGGGCTCTATGGGCTGGCAAGTAGACTATTAAGTTTCAGTGCAGAGATATGGCAATTTGGATGAGGCGAAACAAAATTTTCCTTTAAGAAGGAAGTCCAATGCATCTGTATATAAAACGCTGTGTGTTTGATTATTTGAATAGAAATGTACTTATTTCTCTATATGCCCTCTGTCAGGGTTTTTTAAGTTTTACTTAACTGATGGCTTTTGTTTTTTATATGCCGGAGTGTGAGTTATCCTTTGCTAGATGGATCGATCTTTCTTTTAACCTAATCACTAGAGCTGATTTTGCCATATAATTTATTAGGGGTTCAAGCCCAAACGTTTTAGCAAATTCCTGTGAAAATGTTAAATGAAATTACATTTTTTAAATGATTGGAAGTTGCATTACTGGCACATGACACATTTGGAAGTTCCAAATGTGTCATGTGCCAGTAATGCAACTTCCAATGTACCAGGGAATTGGAACTTTGAAGTCCTGTTGTGTGCTGTGAGTCCGATTTAAACTAAGCTTGCTACAGACACGCTGTACATCCTCACTACACATTTTCATCAGAACTCAATGTTTTGCCATTTTGTTTTATTCCTGTTGATTCTGTTTTTATTATTAATTGGTGGTATTCAGTCATGTGTACAGTAACAATCGGTATGAAAACAATGACTTTCTGACATGTCATTAGGATGTGCAGATGAATGTGGGTTTTAACTCATTTGTTTAATGCCATTGGCACATTATCACTCATTATTTTCAACTCCATAGCATGGATATAGTTTCAGAATTTCCAAATTACTGTTTTGCAGTGAACAAACACAACTACCTTGGTTTCTTTTGTATGTGGAAGAGGACATCTCAATAGTCAAGAGGGAAAGTTATTTGCCTTTAATCAAAGTCTAAGCTGGCCCTGGTCATATAAATAAATTACAATATTACAATCCCATGTTTTCCTGCAGAAAGTAAATTAGGAGTGAAGTGAACTGAGACAATGCCGTTCTTAGTTTTGCTTTGTCTACTTAGCTTTATTGGTTACCTGCCTTGAAATGAGAATATTGCTTTGGACATGTGATCTTGAAATAAATGTGTGATTGTAGTTTGTTATCGTCCATTCACTGCAATCAAATGTTGGGTAATAAAAAGAGCACACGATCAAAAATGTTTTACAAGAATATATTCCAGACATGTTTTAAAATGATTACCCTTAAGAATATTGACTGATGTATGGAACAATGGAGATTTGCATCTTCAAAACTACTGAAGTCAGCAGTCAACATTCTACTAAGGAATAAGTAAATATGTCACATAACTCTATCTGTAATAAAAGCTCCGACATTGAAGTATGTTTACAATGCTATTCCACCTTAAATAACCAAAACAAAATGTTTCGAACAATTTCCACAACTATTCAAATAAGTACCCACAACCCTTTTTTTTTTTTCTTTCAAAAGAAGACATTTTCAAAACATCCCCAGAATTCAGAGCGACAAAGAGTCAACCAGGTGGTGGATGGAGGTGCAATAAAAGTAAAAATAAAGTGGACTGGTGCTACAAAGATCCGTGGGACTGGAATACTAGAAAAAAAGGCGGCGATCCGAGCACAATCAACGTACTTTATTTAGAAAAGTTCAAAACAGCCAACATGTTTCGTCTCACAGGTGTCTTCATCAGGGCAGGTATGAAGAAAAACAAGCGCAAACGGGTTCATATATTCTAGACAGGCCAGTCAAATCAGCATTAGTGTGTGAACACACCCAGAACTACACGTGTGTGCGCATGTGCGTAACACTGATGGGCAAATTATCATAGGTAACACAAGAATAAGCACAAAGACAATAGGATGGTACATTTCAAAGAAAGAAAAGAATGCAGCAAAAAAGAAACATGATGCAGCAATAATAAGTAATGAAGAGAAAACAAATAAAACAAATGCAAAATATACATTTTAAGAAAACACAAAGTCAATGTCCTCATTTAAAATTGCGTAGTGAGTTTAGTTTATAGATCGGATATTTTGACTGTTTTTAAAATAGGGCAGGGTACACCAAATTTCTCTTTTTGGATATAAATCATGTTGGCCATGCAAAAGCATGGCCAACATGATTTATATACAATGGTATAAGGAAGCGCACTGTACATTAAGTGTTTTGGTAAAACCTAAACACATCAGAGCTGTCACAATCATGACATTTTAGTTGATTCATTGTCAAATAAAATAAAATGAATTGCAATTAATAATGCATTTGCTTTTTACATTAAACAACATTTAGGCTTTGTAAACAAAAATCCTTCATGCAGACCAGCAGAAGGCATAATTATTCAGAAATATTGTTTGATAGACCTGGCTCAGTTTAGACTTTAAATGTATTCTGTCCACAAAGGATTCACTGTCTGCAATGACTCAAAGTATTGTCAGATCATAACACATTACATGGAACTTTATATATTAGATATATAAAGTATATATATATTAGCTGACGTATTGTACAATTAAAGGTAAATTATTAACAATAGACCGAAATTACAAAACGTAATTATTCATCATACAAATTAAAGTGATGACAGATGGTGTTGTATTTTGTCTCCTGCTCTTCTATTGAGACATCATTTTGTGTCCATGGTCATGTTTCAGCTTGACACAGGATCTGACCTGATGGTCAAGATTATCCCCTGAGCTCAATGGTAAAAATGTCAGCACTTAAAAACGGGTTAAAATCTGGTGTAGAAAAAGGAGCTGTGCATCCTTGAAATCCTTTTCAATAAAATGAAATAAAGAGTTACATACTGCAACTTTAAGTTGCACTGTACATTAGGGTAAAGGCACTTCCTCAAATGTGATTTGCACATAGGGAGATTTCATTGGCAGAAGCCAGTACTCAAAGTTGTAGTAAAGGTAGAACCTCTTTTCCAATGCAACCGTTTCATAGGCCTCCATTAAACTGATGGCAAAGTCTATGTAGGATTGGTGCGGTCGGAAGTTGTGGAAAAATTTACGGATGTCTGTCGCCAGACCCTTCATGGCAGGGTCTTCAAATATGGTGCTGTCGTTGCCCAGGTAGACAGGTTCGCCACTGTATAGGTAGATCTTTGTGTAGTTGGTCTGGGATCGACTTGCGAGTTTGGCTCCCAGCTCAGCCAGTTTCCTATATGTGCGGTGGACAAACTGGGAGCAGTCGTATGAATCAAACCAAACTGTGGCATTGGGACTAGGATCGGATCTTACTGTCCAGGTCTCATAGTAGATGCCAGTCCTGTTGTCGTCGTGCACCCAGTGGGCCATGTGACTGAACTGGGTCCCTGGGAAAGGAAAATTAATGGCTTTATACTGATTGAATTGTATATACGGAAAGAAAAAACTATTGATTAATGGTCTTATGGTCAGTCTCAGCCAAAGAGTAAAGACCCACTGTGCATTTGGCTGAAGCTCCCTATCCTCTGCTCTATTAAAAGCCGAGGATAACGGCATCAGCCAAACTCTCACATAGTAGTATAGCTGCTCTTTGCCTCAACCGTTTTAGGGATAATAATGATGAATTGCATTTTTTCCAAGTGCTCAAGGCACGTTACAATGGTTCATTCATTCATAAATTGGGAGGTGAAGCGGCGAACAGTCGACGCCAGCGTCCTCACTTCCCACATTCACGCACCAATGGTGGCAAGCTCACACCGACCAACTCATTGGAGGCAATGTAGGGTTCAGTGTCTTGCCCAAGGACACTTCGACATGTGGACAGGAGGAGCCGGGATTCGAACCGCCGACCCAGGGATTATTGGACGACCTGCTCTACCTACGGAGCCACTGTCAACCCTAAGCCATTCCAGCCTGTCAAAGTGGGCAGGGGTGGCCCAGGCCGTAGCGTAACGGTCTGGGCACCGGACTGGTAATCCAGTCGCAGTGTGCCGCGGGTTCGACTCCCGGACCCGACACGGCCTTTACTGCATGTCATCCCCCCATCTCTCTCCCGTTTCCTGTCAGCCTACTGTCTGTCCCTTCAAAAATCAATAAAAGGCGTAAGCCGCAAAAAAAATATCTTAAAAAAAAAAAAAAAAGTGGGCAGGGGTGAGGTGGGTTCGGGGGGGTGAGAGTGAGACCCAGTAGTAGCCTAACCAGTTTGTTTTGGGAAGTCTGGAGCCTTGTTTTAAGGGCCTTTGAGGTGCTGTGGTACCAAGAGGTACCTCGTACAAGAGAAACCTTGTACAAGGGGTCCTGTTAGGGTCTTCAAGGTGTTTTTGTTGACCAGTGAGGAGATCCTCTATAGGAATCTTGTTCTTTGGTTGACTTTTTTTATTACGTTGGTGGCCATTTTATCACCGGAAAGATTTGCCTCCAGGATGGAACCTAGGTAGGTAATTTCATATTTTCATGTGATTATTGTCACCCACTCTAAGCTAAACAAGAAGCCATCTGCCTTGCTGAGATTACTATTTGATCCAAAAAGAATGGATTGTTTTTCCCAGTGTAAAAATAGTTTGTTATCAGCGAGCCAGGTGCAGAGTTCAGAGCTGAGGGCCTTTTCAACCTGCAGTTTGTTCCTGTCTGAGACCAGCAGTGCTGAGTCATCTGCGAAGTTGCAGTCACAAGCTGATGTCATGTTGTTTACATATATTAGGAACAGTAAAGGCTTGCCATTTAAGCTGTTGAGTCTTGACAATACCATACACATTCTTACCCGTGATTTCTCCTATTTTCTCCAAAGTGCCATTCTGTGACCAATGTATGTCATCAATTCCCTCAAAGAAGCATGCAGCTCCCTGGTTGCACCAGAAAGGTGGGTCGATATTGTGTCTTAAGTGAGGGAAGGTGCAGTTGCCCAACTGAAATAGCTCATACCACTCCATGGTATAGTTGGTCCCCGACTCAGCACTGCTGAAGCCAACAGCATCATGCATTATATGCTGTTAATGAAAAAAAGATACAATTTTGACTTTTGGTATTGGTGGATCATATGGGAGAGAGAAATATAAATAGCCGTTTCCTCCTTACTTTTCTACTCACAAGTTTCCCCAACACATTTCCATACTTAAATTCCCAAACTGGTGCTTGAAGTCGATACACTGAAATGACATCGTAGTCCCTCACGTAGGGCATGCGTCCATCTCTGTCACCAGTTGGGCAGAAGGGGTACATAGCCTGACAATAGGAGTCAACATCTGGGCGACGATCAAACCGCCTGTCCAAGAAATGCCAGTCACACATTGTTTGTTTGATTGATTGATTGATTGATTGAAATATTTGCAGAAGTACAGTACATGTTTACAAGAGGGTCCACCATATTTAATTCATCAAAACATTTAGAGACGTACAAATAGACACTTCTATATAGTTAAAGAACAGAACAGGAATTCATCATAAAGGAAGCAAAAAGGGAAAAGAAACATATACAGTGAGGGGAAAAAAGGGGGGGGATTCAGATTTTACGGGGCCAGTTTCGAATTGCAGCCGTCCGTAGGTGCCCTTTGAGAGCGGTTTTGAAGGAGTCAAGGGATTCACATGTCTTAATGACTGTTGGTAGGGCGTTCCACATTTTGGTGGCAATTCTAAAGTCATGAAGCCAGCCAGGTGTATGTCAGTCATTATTAGTAGTAGTAGTAGCAGTAGCAGCACGGTGTTGGACAGACAAAAAGCAGAACCACGAGATTCCCCTACGAGTTAATTATGTTATTCTAACGTCACAGGCTGTGGCAGGCTCTTATCACATGATTGAAAGGATGATGGTATTCATTTTAACTCTGGGAGTGTACAAATCAATGGAACCAGTAAATTACGTTCCATTTGTACACTCTCGCATAGCCCAAAAATGTAACTCTCGTAGAGCTACATAGAAGTGTCTATTTGTATGTCTCTAAATGTTTTGATGAATTGAACAATGTGGACCCTGTTGTAAACAAGTGTAATGCTTAATTGGGTCGTCCACTCACAGTTAACAGTCTTTGTATTGAGTTTGTGCTTAAAATGTACTGTAAATTCTACAAACTTAATAAATATTTCAATCAATCAATCAATGTATTTATCGATTCTGACATTTGTCAGAATCGATAAATACATCGTTTTTTGGGCTTAGCCCCTCTCGGAACCCTCCGTAAAGCTTTTCTGAAATTTGGATGTCACTTGGGTCTCAAAAATGTCAGAAACTTCAGTAGCATTGGGTTCTGACTTGTAGGGCTAGGCGGAGTTGTGTTTTGCATTGCATCGTACCTGTACGGAACGGGCCACTCTTGCTGTCGATGGACATCCCCGACATATGCGACGACAACATGAGCGAAGATGAGGTACAATAAAAACAGAACAGCCTCGAGGTGTCTCATTGTAGACTGTAGAGCCTCCTCTTGCACACAACCTTTCCACAGCAGACAGCACAACTCAGGACGACATGTTTTTCTGAGATACTTCCTAGTAGTTGCACATGACGTGCGGTCACGTGGTTTTGTTGATAATTAGATATCACATGATTGACTGTCATATGGCGTATGTGTGTATATATTATGAAATGTAATTATCCATAGGCACTCCTATTAAACAGTTTTACTTTTTATATTTCAATTCCCAGTAAAGGAGCATAATGGATTTCAATCATTTCATCCTCTAAATAAAAATATAATGAATAAATTAATGAAACTAATTGAAATTATTTTATGTATTTATAAAATAAATTAATAAATATAATTAATTTTCCTCGGCTCCTTCTGCGCGCGCGCCGCAAACACGTGCGTGCGTTGTGCGTCTGCCGCGACAGCAGAGGGCGACTGGGACTTTTTTTTTTTTCACCGTCGCTCATTGCGCGCCTCTCTCTCTCTGCTACAGTGACAGACAGCAATTGATTGATTGATTGATTGAAATATTTATTAACAGTTTGTAGAATTTACAGTACATTTTAAGCACAAACTCAATACAAAGACTGTCAACTGTGAGTGGACGACCCAATTAAGCATTACACTTGTTTACAACAGGGTCCACATTGTTCAATTCATCAAAACATTTAAAGACGTACAAACATTTAGAGACATACAAATAGACATTTCTATGTAGCTAAAGTACAGAACAGGAATTCATCATATGGGAAGCAAAAAAGGGAAAAGATACAATATACAGTGAGGGAAAATGGGGGGTGGGGGGGGCACATTGTATTGACCCGCTGGCCTAATAAACCTCTATGGTAGTGACTTTCTGTCTTTAGCAAAGGTGAATAAACGTGACTGCATCACTAGCATAGCATCACAACTAGGGTTGCCACCCGTCCCTTAAAATACAGAATCGTCCCTTATTTGAGAATTAAATGATGCGTCCCTTATTGAACCAATAAGGAACGCAGTTTGTTCCTTATTTTCCTAAATAGCCCCTACACGTCAACACTGAATTTAACAATAATGAACAAAACAAAACACAGAAAATATTAAAGTCAGCACAATTGTTCTAGCGGGAGGCACACACTACCTAAAGTAGCAGTGGTTCCCAAAGTGAGGTCCCCCAGGGGTCCTTGAGGGAGTTCCAGGGGGTCCCCAGCTAAATTATTGTTTGGAACCAAATGGACCCTTAACCCTTATGGGTCTGTAACTCTGAGAGTGTACAAATGGAACCAAATGGACCATCAGAGTTAAATTAACATTGATTTTACAATATGAATTGGGGGTCCCAGAGATAGAAATGCCATTAAATGGGGGTCTGTATACTAATGCATGTCAAACTGGTACTTGAAATTAAATGGGTTGAGAATCACTGTGTAAAAATCATCTCTTATGGGGGTCGCTGGCATATATTTTATAATGGGCTGCTGATGTTGTTATGCTCATTTGGAAAACACATTTCTACTTCAAAAGTTGTGGATAGCATACCATAAACAATAAGTTGAAGGGAAACTTCAACTTATTGCTTCAACGTATTGCTTCAATTTATTGCCGGCCTTGCCGCACACGCCTGCGCCGCAAGGCCGCGGCAGGCGTAAAGAGTGTCCCTTATTTCAAGATCTCAAAGGTGGCAACCCTAATCACAACAGTACTAGGCTAGTATGGCTAAGCGGGTCGCTGTGGTGTTGGCAGGCTGCGGAGTTTTCGATGGCAGTGAAATCCATGAGGCCTCCGCTGTTCTGGTCCATCTAAGCAGAGGAGGAGCAAGTGTAAGTTTTACACTTTTAAGATTTGCATTCACACATTATGTCTGATTCACAGCACAGCCTGTTACTGCACCGCGGTAATGTGATTGTCATGGTTGACTACTGTAGCACATTGATACTACACTTGGACAAAAGTGGGGTGTCTGTCCAATAAAAGTTCAAACATTGACTCTTAAGCCCAAACCACACCAAAAGGGTCGAGTTGGGACCTTAGAGTAAGGTTAACTTGGGACACATTGGCATGTGGTAAACTCTTCACGTGACCACCGCGCTCTGACTTAAGATACCCGTTCAAATCATATCATATAAATAACGGTAATAGGTCGCACACACCAAGGCTGCATTCCAGTAATTTATTCTTGCACATTTGTTGGACAGGAGACAAACGTTTCGGCTATCCAGCCTTCATCAGTGTGGGAGAGTGTCTGGATGTTTTTCAGACACACTCCACACTGGTGAAGGCTGGATGTGCGACCCATTACCGTTATTGATATGATGTGTCCCGACCCAACCCTTTGGTGTGATTTGGGGCCCAAAGCCCACATTTTGGGCTTTACAGCACCAGGGTCTGTAACTCTTGATGGTATCAAGTTGATAGCAAAATGACCCTTTGGCTCCATTTGTACACTTTTAGAGTTATTGGGGGTCCTTGAAATTAAAATGTTTGGTTGAAGTAGCAGTATTAACTGTACACTGTAGAGTGAGGTTTATGCACCATCATCATGACTTGTATAAAATCATGCCTGCAATTAATGGATGTTATGAATGATGTGCAAAACACACCAGCAATAGGCACTTATAGGCAATATTAGCTTTTGTAGCAAGAATTCTCAATCTCACATTTTCAAATTGCAGGTAAAGATGTTTGCGCCCAACATCGATCAGATGCATGTAGTGGATCACTTGAAAGGCAGCCCCACTGAGGAGAAGAGGAATGTGTTGGTAGAGAGTGCAAGGCTGGCACGTGGGGAAATCCAGGATCTTTCTAAGCTCAGTGTCCAAGACCATGATGCCATCATATTCCCAGGTTTGATTCAGGCTGAGGGTCCACAGCTGTCAGGAGGAATACACTAAAGTCTACTCTAAACCCAGGATCACACATTTTCATGGGTTGTTACAGTACTTTGATCAAATGCACTATACGGTAGAGTTCTATGTTTGAAACTGGTTGCAGGATATTCAACATCACCATGGTGCATTGCATTGGTAAGAATGCATGGACAAGTGGAGTTCCGTTTACGCCTCTGTTGTTCCATTGAACACATTTCAGAGTTGGAGCAAGGAGTTGGTGAGGCTTCACGGTTATGTTTAAAAAAACAAAAACAATTATCATACAATTCAATATCACATTTAATAATAGACAAATAATTGAGTACTACCTGGGACTTTTATTTGCAAGATTGACACCAATCTAACGCAAACCCATTATTAATTTCATTAGCTCCAGCTACAGTATGTCGCTTACTATGAGGTCAGTCTTATGCAGTGTTCCATGTTTTTGTTTTACCCTGTTGTATTTTTTTAATAATTGGAAAACAAAATCAGCCTAGGGTTTCATCCCCATTTAAGTGGTTAATAGTTGTTAACACTTAAAGCATATTTAATTTCTTCTGTGGGTGATATGTCCCGCATAAATGGGACTTATTTATGATTTGCTGACATCATTACTTATGTCTTGCCTCTCTCCTACATTATGCTTCTGTGCTAAACAGGTGGTTTTGGGGTAGCTAAGAACCTGTGTACCTGGGCAGTGCAAGGGAAGGATTGCTCTGTAAATGAGGTGGTGAAGGCGACCCTACAGGCATTCCACAGCGAGGGAAAACCCATAGGTCTCTGCTGCATCTCCCCTGTTCTGGCTGCCAAGGTGTTCCCCGGCTGCGAGGTCACCGTGGGGCTTGAGAATGATGAGAAGTGAGTCACATCATACTTGAAACTTCAATTTACATGTCATTGCAACAATAGTGTCGCTTGTTATTGCTATGGCAAGCACTGTCTAGATTTGTATTGCGATTCCCTGTTCACAGGTACCCAGGGACTACTGCCACCGCCGAGGCCATCAACCAGCTGGGCTGCAAGCATGTGAGCAAGAGTGTCAGCGAGAGCCACGTGGACGAGAAGAACAAGGTAGTCACTTCCTGTGCCTTCATGTGCGACGCCCCCCTCCACGAGATCTCCGACGGGATTGGAGCAATGGTGCGGGATGTGCTGAGACTTGCCTGATGTGGTTGTGAGTGTGACTCAATGGTTGGAAGGAGAGAGAGAGAGAAAATGTAGCCTCTTCTTTTCACTACTAAAATGTTCATGTGCTATAGATTTCGAATGAATTATAGAGGTGTTAATGAAATAATACCATATTAAGGAAACCCTTGGAAAACATGTCCCCCAGAGAGCACTTGTCTTCCAGTCAAATCAAATGTAAGCCACCAGGTATTAATGTGTACATATACTACCACTACTGTGCTCTCTGAGGTTTATTTATGTTGTAAAATACCTTGAATTCTGACCACAATTGAATAAATAATCACACCCGTGTGAAGTAAGTGGTGCAACTCCGTGTGGGGGTCCCTGGGGGGGGGTTCCAGACCCACAGGAATTCTCGCCTGATTCCGGCGAGCCGCCCCGCGTCCGAAACGGTTGAGAAATGACAGAGTTACCGTGTGGGGGTCCCTCTACTGTATACTGTACTATCACTGTACTGTACTGGCACACCTGAAATCACCATATATACAGTTAATGTGCGTGTGTGTTTGTGTGTGTGTTAGGTTGCACACAGGTGGTGAAAAACAACCATGCTGTTTTCATGCTCACACATACCCAGCCAGCCAGCTACCCACAGTGGTGATTTTTAAGTGGACTTAGGTCACATTCATACCAGAGAGCTTTGCTGCGATTAAAACGAATTCTGCTGCGCATTTTCAGAAAGTGCACTTCGTTTGGCAGGTGTGAAGGCTCATTCGAATCGTAATGCGTATCAAAGAACCGCATTATACTCCGAGCAAAAACGGGGGTTTCGCTTCACTTCCAATCGCACATGATTACGATTCGGTGCAGGTGTGAATGCAATCCGCAGTAAATAAAGGAAATGAAGCAAACAATGTAGCGGGTGAGGAGCTGAACACAGTTGGAGACGGAGAAAGCATATTTTACGCAGCGCAAAGATGTCCCGTTACCGTGGATAGACGTGGTCGAATGAGGAGACTGAAGCCCTGATCGAATTGAGGATGAGTACATTAATCAATTGCTTGAGAAAACACATAAACACTGCAGTGCAGTGTAATAGTATTATAGCCTACAGAATATTCTGTCTGTCTGTGCGTGCCGTAAACATGGAGTGCTGTCACTGTGTGGGGACTAGTATGGGGACTGGAACTTTCATCTCAATAAACGTGTAAACATTTTGCGCTGCTGTCTGTTATATCAGTGCGCTCAGCGCTGTGCCTGCATGCCCAATAGAACAGTGTGTGGCACTGTGGGTGCGTGCGTATAGTGAGAGAGAGAGAGAGAGGGGGGGGTCCAGTCCCAGACGGCACGACACATGCACGTTATGAGTATAATTTTATCACAATAGATTTCACTGTGTTGTAGGCTGTATTGTAGGCTAGGTTTATGAATGGAACACATTGATAAAGGTCCCCCCTGCTGCGTTTCCAATTGCTACGGATGACAGTGTGAAGGCAAACCGCAGCAAATTAAATATGCAAGAATCCCAAAATCTCCGCCCATACGCATGAGTCTACCGAAGTATTTGGTGAGAATGTGACCTTAAGGAAGTGGTTTGCACCACTTAACAATCAGGCAGCTGCTGTGTCCTTCTGACCCCTGGCAACTGTTAATTGTATTTATTGTATTCCCCCAAACGGGCACTCTCAATATACTGCAATATTATGCAGTACCTTATTACCTCATCCATGGTGGATGAATGTAACAGCAATATAGTTATGTTACCGTTGGCCTGCATGCACCTCAATAGGACTGGCATTTGTTTCACCTCAGTGAACTTTACATAAATAGTTATATGACCAAGAAGGAGAACAAAAATGAAATTGAATCTCACAGAACTTTATTCACATCACACAGGACAATAATGATGAAGATATTCAGTTCTCTCAAGCTGTGGCAATCGACAGATAACATTGACAGAAGGCTGAGACATTAAAACCTTTACAAAATGTATAGGCTGCATTTGCACACCCAAAAAGTTGCTTAAAAAAAAAAAGGTTTTCATTTTCATGATGTTTGTTAACTTATAGATTTCCCACCATTTTCAGATATGAAAACAGTTCTGAGTTATCTTTTTTTCTCTCTATATTTCCTATCATATCAACTACTCCTTCCACCCCCTCCATGGACAATACCACGGAGGCATTGTCCTTGAACTTCCCTACAAGATCCTCTTGGCTCAGGGGCTTCCTCCAGTGGCCATAAAAAGTATCACATTTGGCTGTACAATTCTGTCCCTGTTCTGTTTCTATCTCAACCTCACAGTACATCTTGTTGAAGTTGGGGTGATTATCTGCAGGGTTCTCCACCTCCACTCTGGAGAGGAGCTCCTTCAGAGCGGGCCTATCCATCTGAGCTCTAGTGAAAGAGTCTACTGTCACTTGGTTGTCCAGCAGAGCTGAACAGGCATTGAATTGGAATGAGTGCCTGGCCTGATGTTCTGTGGCTGGGAAAGGACAATTGACATAGTTGGAGGGAGGTACTCTAAGGACCACCCTAGTGATTTGACTGGGCTCCAATATTCTACCTTGGCTTTTAAGCTTATCTTTGGCTGCCAGCACTGCATCCACAACCCAGTGCATTCCCAAATGGGCAGGGAAGCGTTTGATGGCGATGTTCTGCTCTTCCAAAGTCCATTTGAACCCACCAGCGACGGAGCTAACCAGCTCTGATGGACAGTAGTCTGCGTAAAAAGCTCCGAAACCAGACTCCAGATCTAGGATACCTGGACTCCCCTCTAGTCCCATCCATGCCAGCTGGGCTGCCTCCAGGCCTCTCCGTGCAGCATTCCCAATGTGAAGAGGTTTGGTCTGGGTGGCAGCATTGGCCAATGGAGCCCCAGCGGAAGAGGCTGCAATAGCCAGGGCATGGGCACACTGGGTTGGGGACAGGCCCATGAGCTTAGCTGACGCCGCAGCGCTTCCCATCACCCCCACAACAGCAGGAGGGTGGAATCTGAGAGTGTTGGGGAAGGAGTGAGAAAGATGTCCAGATTAGAATGTGATTCTAATCTATAGTGAATGATGCATTGCTTCAGATGCAAATGCACATGACTTATCAAATAGTTTTGTAATAGTATTGATAATTCGACTCAATTGAGTGGGAATAGATTGCTGAACCAGGCCTCACCTTTTGGGAATGTTGTAGGCTTCCTTTGAGAATCTGAGGAGTCTGCCCTGGACATCAATACCAACATTGAAGGCTAGCAGCAAGTCTAGTCCAGAGGGCTGGTATGGCAGGGTCTCTGCCAATGCCAACAGGGCAGGGAGCACTGCTCCTGATGGGTGTGTAGCAGGGTGCCAAGTGTCATCAAAGTCCATAGAGTGCACCTACACATAGTAAAATCCCCAGCATTAATTGTCTAAAGGTGGATATTTTTCGGAAAACCGACGGAAAGACGCAGCTAAAAATACGAAAACGCGTCCGGCGTGCAGGAACCTTAATGTTTTTTTTTGGTTTGTTTTTTTAAGTGATCCATTAGGATGATATTAGTGGTTATCAGAGATCAAACTGGTGCAAAAATGTTGACGATTTCCTCAAATCTAATCTAGGTGTCCTGTATTAAAGGTATTATAGTAGAGTAAATAGACAATCTTCCTTACCGCTACACCGTTGACAAAGGCAGCATAGTGAGGAGGAAGAGACACTCCTGGTTTCCCCCAGACACTGCTGCTTCTATCAGACCTGTATAGCTGTTATTAGACAGGAGAAAATATTTGACGAAACAATGCTACACATGCAAAATGGTGTAAATTATGGACACACACACACACACACACACACACACACACACACACACACACACACACACACACACACACACACACACACACTGTATACTTTACCTGGCTGTAGTGAAGAGTCTTGTTGAAGACAGATGTCCTAGTTCCAAGTAGCCCCACACCCAGAGTGTCCAGCATCATCCTTTTGCTCCTAGAAATCACCCTATCTGTCAGCTGAGATGCATTCAGACCAGAGATAGCTGCTCCGAAGCTTTCTGTGACGCCCTGTGACCACAAACATAACACAATTTACATCATTTACCTGTGTTTGAATTCACTAAAGTATTTTGTATTATGTATTATATTTTATAATATTTGTATTATATTTTATTTGCCATGTTGTCTTGGCAATATCAAGTTTCTATGGTCCGTGCTGAAAAAATATGCCACTAATAATGGGACGATAAATACCTTGCGTAGCATTGTTCTCTCTTACCAGTACGACTGACAATTGGAGTTCACTTTTATACAATTTGCATGGTGTATCAACTTTCCAGAATTACCAAACCCAGGCATGTTGAGAAGAAGTAGGAAGTTTCACTATGAGCTTGATTGGCTGGTGACTTGGGGGAACAGAGATGAGGAATAAAATTAAATGCTTTTTTTGTTTTGTTTTTGTAAATATACTGTACAGTATATCATTGTGTCATTGTGGATGTATTGTGGAGCTAGAGCATTCTTTTTCTACTGTACAGTATTTTTCACTGGTAACCAAAGTTGGGCCAAAACAGAGGACATAATGTTCCCTTTTCTTTGTTCCACTTAAAAGTCTAGAAGCTGCATTTTGACCATGCACCAACCATAAAGAAAGGGAAAGGGTGGACTGAGTCAATGCCAAACAACAGAAGTCCAACTGGGAGGTGATTCAACCATGGATAACTGGAAAGGTACCGTATAATTACAAAATGCATAATGCAGCGCCGCTGCGCCAGTGAACGATCAAAAACCTCATCTCCATAAAAAGGATGGTGAAAAGAAGAACCATTTTTGGGTGGAACTGAAAGCTTGGTTAATAGGGAGTTTTTTAATAGGGAAATGAGACACTTCAACTAAACCCCAACCAATGCAAACATGTGACAACTAGACGTTTTATTTAATTTTATTTCCCCAGATTTCAAACGGCTGGATATCCTTACATTGCTTGTTCAATGTCAAGTAAAGAACGACTAATAGGCCTATACTCCTCCAAAGTAATGTTCATGTGTCCAGATAGGTAGACACTCTCTGAGCCACTCTGCTATATAGTCTCCAACCTGTGGAAGAATTGACCCCTTGAACTTTACACCTCAGGAAGTTCATTGTCAAACTCTGTCCCAACTCCCAGAGATGCTGAAAAGCTTGTCCATGCCGCAGACTTTGTCTCCGCAGGCTTGTATGCTTTTGTGTGATTTTATTTATTATCATTTTTCCTATTTATTATCATTTTTCCTATTTTCCTATGTTGGAGTTGTGCTAGCCCCTCCTACATCCAGACTTTGGTTACAGTCCACAAACTTTGTCTTCGTCGGCCCATTTGTGATAACCATCACATTTTGCGATGACGGCTATGGCCGTTTTTAGCCCAAGGAGTGTTTTTGTGCAAAACTAATGCTTGCAATGGATTCAGCTACTCAAATCAGAATTAAAATTTGGGAATTTCTTAGGTATTTTGTTATTTACGTTGTTACTAACATATTTATGAAACAAAAATTTTGAATGAGTTTCTGTTGGAATTAGTTTGAGGTTAACCTCTAATAATGCCTATACTACACCGTTCTTACCAGCAGGCAAATACAGGAGAACAGAGAATTGCTACACAATTATGATGGTAGGCCTACATGTTCATTTCAACTGCTCAACATTATTCAATAAATACACCCAGACTGGAACGACTGGACATCCACAAACATGGATGTCCAGTTGTGTGTATAGGAGTCCTATACGCAGGGGTATAAGGAGACAATAGAAACTGGAAGGGGAAAATGTGCCGTTACATAATAATTCAATCTATCTATCCTTGAAGGAACTCTGAGATAATAATAATCCTGACGACAGAAAACTCGCTAGGTGTCGCCCTTTCCATGATTTCTAAGTCATGTTTACTTTGATTTTAATAAAACTGCCAACTCAAAGTAGGTATCGGCAAAAGGTTTGGTGTTGATTCAAAAGGACTTGACACATTTATCACATCATATTGTTTTTTTTTCCTACTTAAATTTTCTATTTCACACTGAACTTGCATGGGAAAACATGTAGGTTACACACTGTGAATATATTTGGGAATGTGCTAGCGTGTGTCTTTGTTGTGCAATCCATCAGTTAGTGAGTGAGTGTTGAGGTGATTTGGGGGAACATTTACAGACAGGCCTACATTACGCGCGCGGCACACGATCATGTGGGGAGGGGGCGGGGTGCTGTATGTGTTATACCGGCTGGCAGTTAAATAGTTACATGGTACAGCGGTCAACATCCCCTCCTACACCCACTTGCTTGGGAGGATAGGCTACATAAACAGCCCGCTGACATTCTCCCTTCCAGTAATTCTATTTGAGCATCATCAGCCTATAGCGGAGAGACCGTGCGTGGCTGCTCGAAGATGGCACTGGCGGACACAGAGCGCGGAGTATCTAACGGCGCAGAGTCAGGCTCTCCATTTTCTGAGATCATTGAACTGAATGTTGGCGGACAGGTCTATGTCACAAGGCACACAACTTTGGTTGCCGTTCCGGACTCACTGCTATGGACCATGTTCGTCAAGAAGTCCCCAAAGGAGTTGGCTAGAGACGGAAAAGGGCGCTTCTTCCTGGACAGAGATGGCTTCTTGTTCCGTTATATTCTAGATTATCTCCGGGATCTGAATTTGGTCCTTCCAGATTACTTCCCCGAGAAGAGCAGGCTGCAGAGGGAGGCTGAGTTCTTCCAGCTGCGAGACCTTTCCAAACGCCTGAGCCCCAGCATGAGTAAAGAGAACTCCATCACAGAGGAGATTTGCCAAAGTGACACCGATGAGGGCGCGCTTCAGAGCTCCAGCGGCATGGACACTTTACGCACGGTGTCTACAGTCGTCAGCAGCAGCACCCGTTCCCCCTCACTGGACTCCAGAAAGTCCGGCTACATCACGATAGGATACCGAGGCTCCTACACCATCGGGAGAGACATCCAGACCGACGCCAAGTTCAGGAGAGTCGCTCGCATCACGGTGTGTGGGAAGACGTGCCTGGCCAAAGAGGTATTCGGAGACACGTTGAATGAGAGCAGGGACCCCGACCGCCCACCAGAGAGGTACACGTCCCGATATTACCTGAAGTACAATTTCCTAGAGCAGGCTTTCGACAAGCTCACGGAGGTGGGCTTCCACATGGTTGCGTGCAGCTCCACAGGCACGTGCGCCTACACCAGCAACGATCCCAACGAGGACAAAATCTGGACAAGCTACACTGAATACGTGTTCTGTCGAGACTAAAGTTCTGAAGATGTCAACTGGCCTGGCCAACATAAATACACGTTGAGTTGTGTACTTTGTTGAACATAAAGATGTACATAAACATTAGAATGCTCTATCAAATGTATGGCAGCTCCATGGTAGCCTATGATCTATAGCACAATATGTTCCACCAATTAGCACAAATCCGTTTTGACAAGCCATTATCAGCTATGAAATCTGTAATTTACATCTGACATGCATATCAATCATGTTTCCGTTCTATATGACAGACTGAGTGATACTGTGTGTAGTGTATGCTATTCAGGCAGAAAGTACCTTGTAATTACTATTCAGTGTTATTCTAGACTTGCTTAAAATAGTTTAAAAGTTTTGTATTTTCTATAGGTTTAGGCTACTCCTAGCAGTTTCTCAATGATATGATTGCAACGGTGTAAATCTGCTTAGTAGAGTTGTATTTGTTATCCTGTTCATATGAAATAAAGTCTTCTACTGTCTTCTGAGCCTTTGTTAATCATCCCAACTTGTTCACCAGTTCAGGTGTACAAGGATGATATGAGAATGGTATTATTAAAAAGTTTCCAAATCCAAAATGATATTGACATGACAAGGATATAATTAAAAAGTTTCCAAATCCAAAATGATATTCCAGTTCACACAATGTCTGTGTAAAGTACAGTATAGATGAGTCGACAAGGAGTGTAATTGTCATCTTTAACAAAGGATAGAATTCTTAAAACATTTCTTTTTTTTTCCTTTTTTACTATATGGGTGTGATTTATTTGGAGAATATAATTCTAAAGCCCTTTTTCCTTTTGGAATTGTATTCCATGCATGGTGAATCAACAAATGCATCGTGAACCGAACGTCAGCATTATGACAATAAAAGCTGCACCCATTGTTAACACAGTTCTTCTAAGATTACCCTTAGGCTATATCACTGGTAATGATTGACACTATCATTACAACATTTGAAGGGAAATACTTGGTTTAGTTTATCGCTTTGGTCATGTCTATGCTCCCATGTACCAACTCGCTCTAATTGGACGACCAAAGAAACCAACATCTGAATGCATGCAGGCACACATATTCCAATTTCCAATTCCACCCACCCTTTTTGTCACACATTCAAATGCATGATCTCTACTATAGCCTTGATGCAAAAAAGCACAGCTGTGCACATGCACATATGATGTCATTACCATTTCAAGTGTAAATAATGAAAGGGTCCAGCTGCAGGAATAGGAGCTCTCCGTCTGCCAGACAGCATGACTGAATGCAATAAAGTGTTCTTGTTTATTAATGGCTATGTACTGTACAGCCTGGGTTGTGTACTTTAATTAACATTTAAAAAGGCTAAATGTCTCTCTAAGTTATATTTGTGGATACCAAATACTAAGCCGAATTTAGTCCATTCACAAATAACTTGAAGGCAGGTATTACAGGTAACATATGTCATCGAAGAATGTATTTGAGTACACATTCATCTGATATACAATATCATTAGAGCAAGGTGCTGTGATGTTTCTAGTTCGAACAATAACATGTTTTGTTAAAAAGTTTAATCTCTATATATTCTGAGAGTAATCACAGTTTGACCAGTAACAAGGGTCTGCCCATCTCTCCAGCTCTTTAGTGAAATACGTGGGTGTGAAGTCAAGCTGTCAAGTGTAACATAAAAGCTTTTGCCATTTCAACATTTATTTTCCCCGTATTAAACCTTGACCTTGTGTTCACTTGACTGTAGTATGGAAAAGTTCAATTTGAGTTTGTATTGTTTGTGTGAAACAATGTTCAAGCTACTCTCTTGGCTAAGTACCTCTTTTGTTCTTTAAAGTAATTTTTCAGGCTTTTCTTGCCTGTATTGATAGTTAGTGTAGAGAGACGAAACAGGGAGAGAGACTCAGGAGTGACATGCAACAAAGTTCCACCCAGCTGGCAATCAAACCGGGAGATGTCAGGCATCAGAGTCTACGTTACACGTTACATGCCTTAACCACTCAGTTATCAGCACCCTTGGAAAGGAGATTTTAATGTCAATGAGTCTTACTGGCGGAATCGATTGAGGTAAGCTACTCTTGTTTCAAAGACACCCCATCGATGCTAGTAACCAAATTGTTTAACTGCTGACGTGATTTCTGCAGGTTAACTATTCTTAAACCAACTTCATAGAGAAACGGTAATATACTGAGGGCCCCATAATATATTACTCAGTTGTGTGTCTCAATCGTCATTCAACAAACTGCTACAAACACACTCCCATTTGGCACTCAAATCAGTATCAGGGTCTCAAGACAGATTCAGAGCTCCGGATTTATTTTGTATTCCTTTTTTATTAAATTAATTTTGAATTAATGTGGCCTGAGGCTACATGAAGGCATATAGTATGAATGAAAAAACTATGAAAAATAATTTTACTGAGATGCTGATCATAGAGCGGGATTATTTTGTATGTTGGAGTTCTCTTTTTTTCATTAACCTTTTGGCTTTCTCCAACATCAGTTGTCATAAAATGGTTGAAAGGTCACCGGTGATAATGATTCATGGTGCCTGAGGCCACAGTATTAATGTCATCATCAGTATGTTTTAAGGGGTCCAATTTATTCAGGCCCAGCTTGCCTTCATTTTAGATCACAAGCAAGTTGAAGCAATTTAACTAGGGCATGGTGAAGTAAAGTACTTTGTGAACACTCATGCACATGTCATCACCCAGACAAATGATATAACCTAAAAATATATTTTAACCCATTTCAATCTGTTAATCCATATTTTGGTTATGGTTAAAACTTTTATTTGACCGTATAGTGAATAAAAGTAAAAGTTTACATAATTATGAGAGTGATGTCACGTATGTGTTACAAGGGCTATTTTGCACAGAACATGGTGTGTCTCTTTGAGATTTGTACTTGACAGACTAGTACAGACCTGTAACCGTGTGTGTGTGTGTGTGTGTGTGTGTGTGTGTGTGTGTGTGTGTGTGTGCGTGCGTGCGTGCGCACGCGTGTGCGTGCGTGCATGAGCGTGCATGCGTGACATCATAAAGTGATCTTGTCAGAACACACGTGACATCATAAAGCATACCAAGGGCCCGGCGCTGGACGTGTTGCTTAACTCTTTGCTCAGACCTCTGGCCTGCTGACATTTGCTTGGATGATTAAATAGCGACACGCCACACTGCTGTGTGTGTGTGTGTGTGTGTGTGTGTGTGTGTGTGTGTGTGTGTGTGTGTGTGTGTGTGTGTGTGTGTGTGTGTGTGTGTGTGTGTGTGTGTGTGTGTGTGTGTGTCCGTGTCCAATAGGGCCTATAGGCCTGCAAGGAAGGCACTCAACCCTCAATTTTTCAAATCAGCCTAAAAGCTTTGCCAGGTCACTAATATGCTTTTTGGCCTATACGTCTTGAACTGCAGGTCATACATTTTGTCCCCTGGATTCCTTAATAATGCATTAACTCCCCATAAACAGTAGGCCATGCCCATTTCCAGCATTTCCAGATAACCATTATTAGTCATGTGATGAACATGTATCATTCAGATTTTTCATAATTAGGCTACATTTAAAAATACAGATTGTCTATAATTGCCTTCCATGGCTTCCAAAGTGTGCAGGCCAAATATTGCAAAAATCACGTCCGATCCCAACTTGGAATTGTTACGGCTCACTCCTCCTCACCTTCACATGCAAGCACTGCTTGGCCACTGACTACTCCATGGCTCTACTCAGCACACCTGCTCTCCTGCACCAATTCTCTGCACCTGTCTTCCATCCTGCAATCAAGCACTGCCTCTACAAAAGCCCAGTATGCCCTTCATTCCACGCCAGAGTGTCACATGTCTACAATCTACATGTATGGTAAAGTACAGCGCAAGCCTTTAGTATTGTTAAACTGAGTTTTAGCCTTACGTAGCTATTTCCCAGCTGTTCAACTTTACACGGTTGCAGCTCCTGCCTTTGTTGTGTTTTCCCGTGGTGGTTGTTTCTATGAAGACTGTCGCCTCCTCTCTTGCTGTGCACTTGGGTCACACTTACTAAATATAACAGGAATCACACATTGAGGGGGCCCTCTAAACAACACAGAGCCAAAATGTATTCACTTACGACACCACAAATTCTACAAATGTCACATGATTTATTTTTGTCAAGACATTGTCTCATGAGTCATGTGTAATGTAACAATAACTGTCAAAGGTTTTGATATCCCATTCTACTATTTGCCTGTAATGAATGCAACATTCAATCAACCCCTGAATTAGAATCACATGTTGAGGGGCCTTTATAGAGCCCACCTCCAAAGACCTCCTTTCTCTTCTGTAAATAGGGGGTGAACTGAACCTGCTGGCTGCAACCCATGACTTCCACATGCAGCTCTGGTTAGGCTACGCAGCTTGACAAAGACGTGGGCTCAAAAGAGCATCCTTTTCTAGTTCTATCAACAGTCTATCCGTCGCTAACCGGGCAAAACCCACACGCATAACCAACACTGCTGCCAGGATAATTGGTCTCCTTACACTCACCCTCACAGAACTAAACAACAAAGCCATTGCAATGTCAATAGCATCATCACACTCCCACTCAGCACTACCTTTAGCCTAATGCCCCGCTCCGGGTGCTGGAACAGAACATTATAGTGCAAAAGGGCTCGCTTTGTGAAATGCCTGATACCTAGCAGTCAAGTGTCACCTTAAACAACATCCCTCGGTGAACAGACCTGAGTCTGCTCCTTCTCTCTTGTTGTTATTGATGTGTGCTCATGTACTGCTATTTTTGTCAAGTACATTGCTGTGGACAGGAATTACTCCATGTGGGAAGATAAAGTCTTAAGAAGAAAAAATCGTAAAGTAAAATGAAATACAAATCTGATTTGTAGCACCCACGTTCATTGTCTCCACCAGGCCGAAGGCATGGGGGGAGAGTATGTTTTGCACTCCGTCCGTCCGTGTGTTTGTGTGTGTGTGTGTGTGTGTGTGTGTGTGTGTGTCCGTGAGCAGCTAATCTCGGCCACCGTTAACCCGGTCGATGCCAAATTTTGCACACACACTCCCTGGATGCCAACGATGAACCTCTGCCCCAAACTTTCCAGAACGGCCTGTTATAGCGCCACCAGGAGGCCGCTTTGTGCAAAACAAGTTTTTTTACACCTACAGATTTTGTCGTACACAGTCTCACTAGAGCCATTCAACGAAACCGGTCTTTCAGATTTCTCAGACTCCATCCTGATTGGTTAAGATTGGCTTCCAAAGTTCATTTACTTTTGTTGCCCTTTTATCCAACCACCAGATGAAGGCAAGCTGCAATGTCCTACATTCCTATCCTGGTGGAGACCTGTGCCCAGAAGGGCACTTTTTCTAGTTATTTTATGTTTTCCTTTTTTTCTTTGTAATGAATTACAATGGAATAAAAAGAAACTTAGAATGAAGTTGCATACATTTTCTGTTGGACCATGCAGGGTGGTTTGGGTACTCTTATCAGACTTCCATAACCATAACCTGGCCTTGTACCATTCAGAGCCCTCCATCCAAGCGCTTTACTCACTTTAAGTTCTTGCTCTGTCGAGTTGATTCAAGAGCCCAGCAATTATTTCAGGGCAATGCCCCCTGTTGTCATCAGAGGTATGATGATCAGTATGGACTATTAAAACACTGTAGAATAGATCCTAAAACACTCAAAACGTTTAACAACTGCACTACATTCAAATGACACTGAATTAAAATCCATGTGTTTGTTTAAAGTGCTCTAAACAAACATTAAAAAGTCCAAAGACTTCGCTGCCACATGAAGTCACGTGAGGTGCTGTTTCTTTTTGTTTTTACGTCATTGACAGTCCATAGACGTGGCTGCCATATGACGTAATTTCCGAAAGCCAGACGTTAGAGGAGCTAGGGCCCCTCAAAGGGTGTGTGTAGATAGGAGTCAGTCCTTTAGTTCCATTACCATGAACTAAAAGTCCGGTGCTAATTGTTTTTACTCTAACAACATCTATCTATTAATGCACCATGTCTCTGTACAGTATGTCAGTCCGTCCGTCCGTACGTACGTAGTCCGTGCACACGTACGTACGTACGTGTGCACGGCTGTAATCCACGTAACTCGAGAACCGTTCGCCCCCACCGACTTCAAATTCGACACACGCGTTTCACATCCTCAAAGGGAGTGCAGTACCCGGTGTCGAGTCGGTCGGACCCACGGTTGTCTAGAACCGCCACAAAAGGCCTCTGCCCGGGCTCTGGACAGGGCCCCTGCCGATGCTCTATATATGGAGCTGGCCTGTTCTGACATCACAACACTCCATATTTAGGCATGCCTGACACAGAACTCCATATGAATAACGGGACACAGAGAGACAGATCCAGAAATCTCCATATATGGGCATAAAAGGGACACATTCAGATTGGTGGAACGGGTACTCTGACACGGGTATTGCATTGCCGGGTGGTGCATGGGTCTCCAACTTCCATCGATTCGTCACCGACTCGGTGCTCTACAGCCAGGCACCGGTCTAGTCAGACTAAGCAGATATCATGGTGGAAGTATAAGTGTAACTGTGTAAGTGTAATTTAAAGGCCTCCGTTGATGCTGAGCTCATGAGGTGTTCTTATTTTAGACCACGCTTCTATCATTTTGCAATCAGCAACCGCCTGACTGATGTAATCGGCTACTGAATGATTCCCCTGGCTTTAAATGATGCTGCAGATTATGCGGAACCATTTTTACCTCGTACCTTTTAAAGTAAACCCAGCGAGATCCTTGGAAATTTCAGTCATCAAACACAATGACCTTTTACACAGCTGTTATGGCAGTGGCACCAGTAGCCTGGCGCAGCCAGACTTCCACCTGCCCCTATTTGCATATGCCCCGAGCACAGCAGAGTGGTATATTAGTATCGCAACACGAGGCTAAGTGGCACCTATTGTGGAGACCCCTGCAGTGTTGTTTTTGGCAGCAAACTTTGACTTTAGTTTTAGTCATAGTCTGTTGAATAGTTTTCATTTAGTTTTAGTCACCTGGAATGTTTTAGTGTTTAGTCTAGTTTTAGTCGACTAATATCATAAGATTTTAGTCGACTAAATCTACAGTTGATTTAGTCAGCTAAAATGTTATTTTGGCGGGCCTTGATGCCGTCGTAATGACTGTTTTTACACTTGCTGAAAATAGATGTAGATCTGCTATTTTCAGCATGCAACCAAATGTAAAATGACTTATACTGGATCTCTTGTCCACTAGTCCCTTCCTAACAGTTTAGTCTAGTTTTTATTTGTTGACAGTATATTTTTTAGTCATAGTTTTAGTCATCATGGCTTTGTTTTTATTTAGTTTTTATGTAGTCTTTGTCTGTGAAAAAAGGTATTCAACGAACATTTTTCGTCATTATTATTAGTAGACGAAAACAACACTGGACCCCTGTGTAGAAGCTGTTTCAGCTATTGGTCTCATTTTGCAGGTTGGCACTTGGCAGTGGTGGGTTGATTTGAGAGTTCAGAGTTCTCTCTCTACATTCCCATGGTTGCTGCTGCTTGGTCGGCCCTTTTAGCAAAACTGTTGCATGCTTGTCCAAAAGTTCAATTCCGCTCCTGGGCGCTGGAAAGTAACCTCCCATGCTGTTTCTCTTTCATTCCCACATCAAACAGTGATCCCAGTTCTGGATGTTAAAGCCTTTTCTTCTGCACATGGCCCAGTTTCCACATAGAAAACTCCCTCTTCCTGTGCATTCACAGCCTTTCCTTTTCTGAATCCCATTGCATGATGTGGTTCGGGGATAGTAACTTGGTGATGGTGGTGGTTGGGGGTTAACAACAATTAGGCCTATACCCATATATTCTACTTTCCTTCTAACATTCCGTCCAAGCCTCTAGGATTGTGCTGACTACTACTACTGAGGTTTCCCACATACTGTACTGTCTGAGTTACTCGCATGCAGTGGCAGTGAACCTGATCGGGGTTCAGTCCTGCACACTGTGGTTTAATTTCCAGCAGTATAATTACGAGGGTTCAGAAGATTATTGCATATACATTTCTCTAGTTTCAGGCTTTCCACATCTGGGTTATTTTTTTGGTAGAACAACACTCTCTGTGTTGCACAGGCTGGAGCAGTAGAAATGGTAAAGAACCAGGTTTATAAATTCAGTTTCTGGAGTCAAGAAAAAGCTATGAGAAGATATTTCTTTGAATGGGAGTATAAAGTGGAACCACTTTTCGCCTGAGGTGTGGCTGCTATGCAGCACCGGCTTCATATAAAATTCTGTGTCATTAATTTGCTACTGTGGAAATGGCAATTAATTCTTGACAGCATTTTCCTGACCCCAGAAAAGCGCACCACTGATCATTAGGCTGTTCGAGCTTGCACTTATGGTCCTATAGGAATAGCATCAGTGCAGTATACTTGCTCCTATAATACCCTGAACCTGAATAGTGTAATATAAAAGGCAGATACATCCGTTATCGCCCCGAAAAGATGAATTATTCTTATCTTTTCGGGCGACGTTTCACCGCCCACTTTTCGACCATCGCCGGTTTCCCGGGCACTTTCGTCTGGCTGTCGGCCGCTGTTAAAACCTACTGTTAAGGTTTTGTTTTTCATTACTTTTTTCTTTTTAGTTGTCTATTTTGTTATCACCGATCTGGCAGCAAACATCTCAAGTTAGCGTGTTAGCAGATATTATAGTCATGCATGCAGGATTCCTATTTCTTCTTGTAGTTACTGTAGTAGGTAATAGGCTTTTATTACGATATCTGTGCTATTGTGACGTGCTCAGTACTACTGCCAACGTTTTAGTTGGTGTGAGATGTAATGTTTCCTTCAGTGCTTCTTTGATCCAGTGTTGTTTTCGTCGACTAAAACTACGACGAAAAGTGTTCGTCGTCTAGGCCTACCTTTTTTCACTGACGGAAACTAATTGGAAACTAAGCTATGATGACTAAAACCAAGACTGACAATTTCATCAACAAATAAAAACTAGACTAAAATGTTAGGAAGGGACTAGTTCCAAATGTGGAATGACATTTTAAAAAATCAACAAATCCTACATTACTAAATGAATGGTCAGGGACCACATGCAATACTTCAAGGGACCACCAGTGGTCCACAGACCACCTGTTGAAAACCTCTGGACTAGTGGACAAGTGATCCAGTATAAGTCATTTTACACTTGGTTGCATGCTGAAAATAGCTCACAACACGTTGCAGTGCATGCGACACGTTGTGAGCTTGTAGATTTTCAGCTAGTGTAAAATCAGTCATTACGACGGCATCAAGGCCTGCCAAAATACATTTTAGTCGACTAAATCAACCGTAGATTTAGTAGACAAAATCGTATGATGTTTAGTCGACTAAAACTAGACTAACATTAAAACATTCCTTGTGACTAAAATGTGACTAAAACTAAATGGAAACTATTCAAAAGAAATTTGCTGCCAAAATCAACACTGCTTTGATCTAGGAGAGGTTCTTCTACTGCATGTGATTTTCATCCATATACATTAAGTACAACTGATATTATATTTATAACTGTTATCAGCTCTATATGTTATTGGAATTAATATATTAATCACATCTACTCCCGAATGACCTTCAGGTTCAAGTTCAGGTTCAGGTTTATTTGTCATGTGTATATATAGATACAGAGTATAAATACAATGAAATTTATTTTGCTCAGAGCACTCTCAGTTTTACATACACAGGACATAAACAAACATCTATAGTGCAAAAAACTGAAAAAAAGTGCAAGTGAAGTGACAAAACAGTGCAATACAGTTCAAGGTCAGCTGTTCAGCAGCCTGACTGCCTGAGGGTAGAAACTGTTACTGAGACGGGTGGTACGAGATTTGATGCTCTGGTAGCGTTTTTTGGAAGGGAGTAGTTTGAACAGGGTATTTGCGGGATGGCTGGTGTCTTCCATGATGTTGTGGGCTTTTTTCATACGAGTGTTGTAGATATTATGGAGACTGGGTAATTCTGTGCTGCCGGTGATTTTAGCTGCTGTTTTAACGGTCCTCTGCAACCTGTTGCAATCCTGAGCGGTCGTGTTACCATACCACACTGATAGAACCAGTTAGGACACTTTCAATTATACAGCGATAAAAGTTCACTAGTCCTTCACTAGCCGAATTGAGGATGTACTCGTTGTTGAGTGACCATGTGAATGTGTATGCCCAGGAATTTAAAGTTATCAACTACGTATGTCGACAGATGACCCTTTGATGGAAATGGGGGTGTGGATACCTTTGGACTTCCTAAAGTCTACAATGATTTCTTTGGTCTTATTGGTGTTAAGTGAGAGGTTGTTGTTATCGCACCATAGAGTTAAGGCTCATACATAGTCTGGATTTACGGTGGTGGGGTGACCACCGAACTACAACATGACGTCACGAGCCGCGGTGAAGAGCAAACCACCGCCACCGCTCCAGCCCTTCTCTCTGTTTTTACTCACCACCGCTCAACGTTATTTCAGCTCCGGTGGTCAGCTCACCACCGGAGCGGTGGTCACCTTACCACCGTAAATCCAGACTATGAATAGGCCTTTAGATTTTCTATCTCCCTCCTATAGGCCCTCTCATCACCGTCGGTTATTAGTCCGATCACTTTGGTATCATCCGCAAATTTAATTATGCTGTTATTCCCACATCTGGGGACACAATCAAACGTAAACAAACTGTACAACAGAGGACTGAGGCAGCAGCCTTAATTGGGGCACACCGGTTCTGGTGAGAATTGTGGATGAGCATCTCTCTCCTATGCGTACACACTGAGGCTTGCCTGTCAGAAAATCAAAATCCAAGATGGAGCTGCCCACACCAAGGCCACTGAGTTTCAACACTAATGTAGATGGTACAATAGTGTTGAATGCGGAACTTGAGTATGGTACGTTGTGAGGTGGACTGTAGAGTATCGGCTCTCATGCTTGAGTCAGTATAATTGGGAGCAGCTGGTGCTAGATGTGCTGTAAGGACATTTCTATACCCTCAAATTACCTTTTCAACATTTGAGCTGGGCCCCAATGGTGTACCAAACTATTCTTAAGATTATAATATTGAATGTTTTGACCACGGTTATGTGGCCAAGGCCTCTGCCAGCCTTTACATTGCAAA
Organism: Protomyctophum parallelum; assembly: GCF_964188405.1. Taxonomy (NCBI): domain Eukaryota; kingdom Metazoa; phylum Chordata; class Actinopteri; order Myctophiformes; family Myctophidae; genus Protomyctophum; species Protomyctophum parallelum. The sequence continues at coordinate 41,425,135 of NC_139707.1, read as the reverse complement.
GTAGCCTTCACAAAATGAGGTTTGGACTGAGAGCAAGAAAAAGTTCTGAAATTGGATCACTGGAAAAAAGGAAAACACTATAGAGTGTATTGCTGTTACAGCAATACAAAACTGTTTAGTTTTAGTTTGCTTAATAATGCATAAAAGGGGTGACCAGGTTTGTGGCCTCTTGTTTCGCCAGAAGCCTGATTTGAGTGTTTGTTGGGGACCTGGAGGCATGAGGTGTACTGCAGAGCCTATAGCCTAGTATTTGGTAAGAAAACCTCAAACTAATGTTGATGCTTTGCTATGGTAATTTATTTTGATCATATGGGAATGTATAGTTTAATGTCAATGGGTGAATTAATATTCCATTTACACAGTTCGGCAGGTGCGATGTTTTGTGAGGGGAACTAGGACGCTTGCCAGAGTTAGTTTATAAAGGGTATAGCTGTAGTCTAACCTTGAATTATCCTCTATTCAATCTGCCGAGCTTGTTTTTCATAAAAATCCACCGTAGACATGTTATGAGCTACTTTCTGTCAAGAAATTCTGTGCATGTGATTCTTTTGGAAGTTTTGGCAGTTTGGAAGCACTAGTTTTTGTTAACGGGTCGCGCTGCTGCCTCCTGCATTATGTGTAAATTCGAAACCGGTGGAACGCAGGGCCGTTCAGTGACATACTGTACGACGAGTGCTTCCAAACTCCAGCACTTAGAAAAAGAATCACCTGCAGAGGGATGAGCGGGGAGTCAATGGAGGGTATTGCAACTCTAGATTCATCCCATTATAAAAAAATCTAGAGTTGCAAATTGCGGCTACTAGAGGCCCCTGGGACCTTTAGGCGGAGGCCAGAAGGATAATTTATATCTGTTACTAGAGGCCCCTGGGACCTTTAGGACAATTTATATCTGTTACTAGAGGCCCCTGGGACCTTTAGGCGGAGGCCAGAAGGGAGTAGCCTGTATTCACTTGGCCTTCTTAAGCAGTGCACCTGTCTCTGGAATACTTGATCCAGGCTACTGAAATTTACCCCGGCTATCTTTGATGCCGTTCTCACAATCCTTTTTGGTTTTGGCATTTTGTTCTAATTTAGTCATTTTGTTACATTTTGTAGTTTGGGCCATGTGCCATAGTGGTGACATAGGTGTATACTGGGCCATTAACTAATAATATCTGCATGGTTTACTTTGGATTTGGTTTGCTGCGATTACTTTAATTACTTTATTTACTTGCGTATTTAAATTGTTTTGATTTGTTTATTTGTTGTGTTATGTTTAGTTTGGACCAGTGGTTCCCAAAGTGCGGTTCGGGGTCGCCCAGGGGTACTTGAGGGAGTTCCAGGGGGTACCTAGCTCAATTATAGATAGTTAGGAACCAAATGGACCCTTACGGGTAACTCAGAGTGTACACATGGAACCATTTGTACACTCTCAGAGTTAAATTAACAGTGGTTTTACAATATAAATTGGGGTACCGTATACCAGAGATAGAAATGCCATTAGCATCCCGTCCCATAGCATAATGCGTGTGAAACTGGGGGTGGCCTAATAAATGTTGATTTGGGGCTCCTTGACACGGAAAAGTTTGGGAACCACTGGTTTGGACGACCCAGCACTTTTAGGATCAGTATTTCCCAGCTATTTTAACTTGAATATATTTTTCTACAATGAACGTGACACTTTTGTTACATCAGCCTCTGGTAGCCTATTGTTATTCTGAACCTGTAGCATAGTTTTATTATTTATTATTTCATAATAGCCCCAGCTGCTACATTTCTTTAACAATGTGTTAGGCAAGGTGCAAAGACAGACATCGTCACATCTAAAATATCAGGTTTATCCAGGTTTAAAAAAAGAGACACTATGCAAATAGCTCAGGTGAATTTGCGCTGTGCTCATTTTGCGCTATTCCTCATAGTTTGCATTTCACAAATTGGTATTTATTTATTTAAGGTATAATATTTTTTCATTTACTTTTTGGTATGAGCTTTTTGAGTCACTTTTTATACATTGACCATGTATGTAAGCAATGCAAAATGTAACTTGAACCATATGTGTTCCTAATCTGGGATTCATATTATATTAGGCTAGAATAGCAGATCTACAAACCTATACAGTGCATCGTGTTGTGAGCATCGTGAGTTTGTAGATTGGCTATTTAAGAGATTAGATGGAACTATTAGTCAACTTTATTAACCCATTTTGGGCGGGAAACCCTTTTGGTGTTTTAAACATTATGTTTAAAACACCAAAAAACACCGAGTGGCGCGCTACGAGCTTGTAGGTCTGCTATTTTTTTTTAATCGTGAAAATATTTATTTCAGAAAACTGGAGGATTTAGAAGATCTTTTTTTTTTTAGGTCAGGCCTAGTAGAGGCACACAGAGGCACACGGTGCATATGCTCCCTCTGGGCTGCTTGGGTCTCTTAGCGTATCACATTTTTGTTGTTTTAGTTTTGTTAAAATAATTTCGCATTGACAGTAGTGATATAATTATGCCTAATTAGGGGAATATTAGTTATTCTGAAATATCTATTCCTATCAGATGAGTGTACTTTGCGGAGGGAGACGACTCAGGCAAGCAGGAGACATTCTGTTCCCCGAGAGGTTGTTTATGTACTGAACCCTCAATAACCCTGACTATTTTGGGCATGTCATACAGTGAGTGAACAATATTCAATGAATTGAAGATCAGCTATTTTCAACTAGAACAGTATTAAAAAGGATATGTGTGACCACAGCTACTGCTCCCTTGCTTCGGAACGGTTCTGTTCTGTGCAGGGCCATAGGGAGAATCTTAGATTATAGTTAACATCTGCCTGGCTATTTTGAACGGACAGATGTCCTGTACTCCTCTCAGCCATTGTTTACAGGTTACAGCTTGATTAGATATCTAGGACAAAGAGATACACGCAGCTTTTAGTGTTCTCACATGGTACACACTATAGTCTTATATCAGTCTTGAAATGAAAAGGTGTGGCAGGTATGCTTATGTCGATCATCAATGATATGCTCTAGATCATTGTTTCTTTTTGGTCAGCGCCTGACATTTCTGCGACAGGGCCTGACATCCCTGTGGCAGGGCTTTGACAGGAGGTTGACCCGGCCATGATACCGACATGATACTGACCACGATACTGACATCATGGTCATGTCAGATCATAACAGGCCAACATGGTAACATGTTGCCATATGACACAGGTCACACCTACATACAGCGCGTCGCATGCATCATGATAAGTAGATGTGTTCTTTTTTTATCAGCAACACTGTTGCGTTATACGGTCTGTAGCTTATATGTGATATAGGATTATGAAAAGATTAGGCTTTATAGTAGCCTTTCCAGACATTCTTCCACCTGTACAAACCCCATTAAACACTTATGCACAGGTGGTGAAAAAACAACCATGCCAGCCACCCACCCACCCACCCAGAGACACACATAGTCACTTAAAGAAGTGGTTGCTGCACCACTTAAAAACATGCAACTACACACTTCAGAAACTGCACCTCATTTTACTGACAAAAAGTCTAGGCTGAAATATACAACGTGCACTGGAATATTCATGTACTCCCCCGCAGGTCTTTAACTCAGACCTGTAAAAAATACCTTATTTTTTTGTCAAGTGACACATTGACGCGACATGTGAAGTTGAAATACTGCTGTTTTACTAATGAAGTATAAGAATGAATGAATAATGTGAATAACACCCTGCAGATTCTGCAGCTTTATGGTCTGCTAGTGATGGTGTGTAGAGAGAGATGTGGTGCTGTCTCACTGTGCCAGCCATTCATTTGCTTGATACAATTTTTACATGTAAGCTGTTGTGGGAAGGAAGGATACGCTTTGAGAACGCTGAAAAGATACGTTTGTATAACTGCGTGGATCCAATGGCTCACGTAGCGGGTTCTCTTCAGTGGACCTGACCAACGTGTTATCGACTTTTCGGCCTGATCAGACCCTGACCTTGATGCAGAGTCGATTGGTTTACACGTTGCCTTGATTGTTTTTTCACTCTATGATTGATTGATTGATATCCTTTTAGCATAACCTTTCACTGTAGGCTACCTAGTATACCTACACCTACACTGTTAATAATCATCCTACTATAAATGCGCCACGTCACTGTGTGCGTGCGTATGTGTGTGTGTGTGTGTGTGTGTGTGTGTGTGTGTGTGTGTGTGTGTACGGTTGTAACGCACGTAACTCGAGAACCGTTCGCCCCACCGACTTCATATTCGACACACGCGTTCCACACCACCGCAGGGAGTGCAGTGCCCGGAAGTCGGTCGGACCCACGGTTTTCCAGAACCTCCACAAAAGGCTCCGGTCTGGCTCTGCCAGTGGGCCTAATCAGTCTAAATCCCCTCAACCTGTGCAATTTCCAGCCTCTGCCTTAGCCAATTGATTGCCATGGCAACCCCACACCTGACAATTCATTAGCCAGTCCACTTTTCACAGTCAGTCAGTCTGCCCTTTTCAGACACGGGCAGATACAGAGATGTGGGACACAGACAGGCCCCTTTAACACATCCCAATGGGAACCGGTTCAGTTCTTTTTGGTTTTTAGTCCATGAGAAAGAGTTCCAAAATTGTAACGTTAATTATGAATTGAGCGTGCAAAACCATACCTACACCGTGAAACTTCCAAAGTTGAGTACTTACACGAACACAATGATTTATTGTATTACAAATTTTACATTTTTAAATATGCAAATCAGTCATTATGTAGGAAAATATGCAAAATAATCGAAAATATGAAAAAGCTACTACTGTGGAAGGGTTATCATGTATTCATTTACTTGTATTGATCCTATGAACAATTTAATATAGGTCTAGTTTTTCCCACCAATTTTGGAGCTCTGGCTCATGGACTAAGAACCAAAAAGAACTGAACCGGTTCCCATTGGGAACCAACCGGTGGAAAGGGGGTCACAGATAGTTAAGGTGGGTGCTATGACAAGTTCACAACGGGTATTATTAGGTTCCCAAGTTGCATCGTTCTCAATTAGGCCAGTAGTCGACGGGCACGTACAGGTCTAGTGTTAATAAAGTAAGACATTTCAAACAAAACCTTGGTGTCTGAGATAGCTGTGGAATGAGTGTTTCTTTTGGACAATGTCTCGCTTTCGACCATCATGAATAGCTGCAAAATGCTGCCTTTGCATAGTGTGTGACTGTAAAATTATTATTTACAGCTGGTTTGTTGGGGGTCATCTTGAGCTCTCATTGGGTACATTTAGGATCTGAACTGAAGCTAGTTTAGCTTAGTGTAATATTTAAAATGCTCAACGAATACACAGATAAATTGTATAAAGGGGCTACAGTAGGCCTAATTAATATTGATACAATACAGCATGCCCTCAAACCAAAAGAAAGAAAGAAATGCAATAGCCAAAAGGGTGCTATTTAGATTGGCCTTTTAGTGACTTTTGATATAAAAATGTTAAGGTATGCCCTTATGATGACCACGGATATGCTCTAAAAGGGTCAAAAACATACGTTTCCTTTCACCAGATGCCACTGGGAGGCTCAACCCGAGGATGTCCTTTAGAGATGGAGATCTGGAGATCTCTTTATCTGTGGATTTGCTTCCTGGTTTCCTCTGAAGACTGCTCAAAGTAGGTCCGTCACGATTTAGCTGCCGATTGAATTGTGGCTCAAATAATTGTGATGAACTATTTAATTGCGTCGTAACATTACGAATACAACTTTGGCTTTTTTTAGGCTTCGTAAACAACGGTCCATAGAGCTGATATGATGCATAACTTGCATAATTCAATCCTTGTGGTGTGTGTGTGTGTGTGTGTGTGTGTGTGTGTGTGTGTGTGTGTGTGTGTGTGTGTGTGTGTGTGTGTGTGTGTGTGTGTGTGTGTAAATGTAAAGCGATCACAAGATGAAAATCTGGTAATATGCCAAAGAAGTCATGCCAAAGATCATTTGACATGAAATTGCGAGCGCTTTGATTGCCATCTCTCCACGCTGCATTACACACAGGGCAGAGTTCCTAGACTATTTCCTATACGGTGTCCAAGACGTGCGGTTTTCCGCTGTGCTGGCCTTCCATAACTGCCATTGGGAATCAATTCCGTCTCTCGGCTGCCATTGTTGTCAGGTCCATTAGTTCCATAACTGTCTTGCTGTGCCATTGAACTATGCACTTTCTGTTCCACACAAAGTAATCGATGGCCATTGGAGCACAAAACCCTCACGATTACTGTACCCGCTGTTCTCCAGCACTTGGAGTCAAGTGACCTGGCTTGCCAGGTCCTGTTCTTTGGCACTTACATTCTAATGTATTCTGCTCTGATCTCAAGCACCCTTCTGTCTGCCTGACTGTCGAGAGGTTTTACTGACAATCCATTGGGAACAGCGGTAGCTGGCTATTATTGCAATTTAGGCATTTAGCAGCTAGACTCTTATGCAGGAGCGACTTACAGAGAGCGAGATCAGAGTAAATGGCATGAACCCTAGGCTACAAAGAAAACAATTATGTAGCATATAGTCGAAAGTAACTACAGTGGGATAAAAGGTAAACATCAAACCTTTCATCGGTCTAAACAACATCTATCTATAAATGCACCACATCTCTGTACGTCTGTCTGTTTGTCTGTCTGTATGTATGTATGTATGTATGTATGTATGTATGTATGTATGTATGTATGTATGTAGTTGGTTAAAATGGTTTTTTTTTAAAGGGTTTTAAAAAGGCAAAAGCTTGCTCTGGTGCACTGGCCTAAAAGTGGGTCCTTAAAACTGCTTAAACTTCTAAAATGTATGTAAACTGTATATATGTGTGTATGTATTTTGTAAAAATCCCTGCCCGCAATACCTTCATATATTTAAAAATAAGTCCAAAATAGGGTTACCAGTGAAGGGCAAACTGCCTATTCACTGGGGACTATGCAAGGCAGAGGCGTCCACCCCCCTGAGTCCAAGTTAAGCTAGACCGTATGTATGTATGTACGTATGTACGTGTGCACGGCTGTAATCCACGTAACTCGAGAAACGTTCGCTCCACCGACTTCAAATTCGACACACGCGTTCCACACCCCCACCGGGAGTGCAGTGTATAGCAATAAAGGGACACAGAGACTGATACAGAAATCTCCATATATGGGCATAAAAGGGACACGGACAGATGGGTGGAACGGGTACTCTGACACGGCTATGAAACAGGTGTTTCATACAGTAGCCAGGTGGGGCATGAATCTTCAACTTCCGTCGTTACAGACTCTGTGCTCCACAGCCGGGCACCAGTCAAAATTACATTCTTAGGATTTGCGGCCAAGCAAACGGTAAATCTAAATAACATAAAGTGAAATAGCCAACTTACAGTATGTACAAATTAGGCAACAATAAGTGATACAAGGAATGTTGAGTGTTTGGGGGGTCCAGCAGGAGAGTCTAGAATGCTTGGAGTGATGGCCATGGCCTTATAGTAAATGGCTCCTAGAGAGAGTGTGTGTGCGTGTTTGCGTGCGTGCGTGCACACCCAGTGGGGATGTACAGTAAGACCTGCCAACACAAACTGCTTTGAAGCTGAGCACTCACTTGTTGTTGCTTCATGGCACAAAAATATGCATCTGTGCCGAAGAGGAATAGTTCTCTGCTGTCTCGCCCTACCTTGAAAGTAGCCTGAGTGTAGCTTTGCTTCTTATCTGAGCCTGAGACAGAGAGTGTGGCGCTTTATAAATGTCGACAACACGAGTTCTTCATGGTCAGAGCTGGAAGAGACCGTTGATAATTAATCTCAAATTAATATCCATTTTAAGTGCCTGATTTATGTGCTGTGCAGCCTGTGTCTCACAAACTAATGTTTGCTTTCCCCCTTGAGGAAGTCGATTCAATTTGCCAGGACACAATTACCGGCTTCTGTTTCCTTACACAGCTCCGTTGTCAGAGAGTTGCTAAGGACCCTGCTTGTTGTGATTTTGGTTGACCACCTGAGTGAGGCTCCATCTAAACCAAACGGGTGGTGGGTGAGGATGTTGGTGTGTCCGGAGAACATGTGTCAACACCAGGCCGCATTGCACATTCTATACTTTATTAGACACACAGAGAAATATACAGTATTGAACAGCGGAAAAACATGACGCGCCTGGCAATTATGAAAGCGAGAATAATCACACAATGAACAGGACTGGAGCATGCATCTCATTGTCTCTCAGATAATGTAGTTGGGCGTCGTATCATGGATATCAATGTGCTTATACGTAGATGAGAGTTTCACAGCTGGGTCAAGCATAAATCATAACGCTGCTATTTTACATTCTTTTGTCAAATGACTGTATTCAGGTTCGCTGACTTTAAACTAGAATGTTGTGATCACTACAAGTAAAGGTTAAAGGTTATTGTCCCGGAGGGGAAATGAGTCTTGGGCACATAGTGGTGCAGTCCATTGCTTCTCACACTCAAACTGGATCTTCAGCGTGATGTCATGGACGTTTTGGGTTTCCAGAAAGGACCTTTCAGACCAAGATTCTTTGAAGGACCTTTTATAAAGAACCCATAAGCACTTAAGCCCTTAACCCATTCTGACCGGGCACCCATTTTGGTGTCAGCATCATGTTATGCTTTAGCTATTTAAAAATAGCAGATCTGGCCCAGGCCGTAGCGTAACGGTCTGGGCACCGGACTGGTGATCCAGTCGCGGTGTGCCGCGGGTTCGACTCCCGAACCCGACACGGCCTTTACCGCATGTCATCCCCCCATCTCTCTCCCGTTTCCTGTCAGCCTACTATCTGTCCCTTAAAAAATCAATAAAAGGCGTAAGCCGCAAAAAAAAAATCTTAAAAAAAAAAAAAATAGCAGATCTACAAGCTCGGTGGCGCGATACGAGCTTGTAGGTCTGCTATTTTTGAAAAATCGAAGAGCGACTGACATTTTTAGAATCTGATCTCAGGTCAGAATGGGTTCATCAGGACCAGTGTGTGTCCGGCGGAAACCTCGTATGAATCTGATCTCAGGTCAGAATGGGTTAATCAACCGGTGTCTCCCGACGGTCCTGAGTGCCACGGGCAGGCAATAATTGTAAAGAACCGCCTATTTGAGAGGTATGCCCATATACACTACAGGTAGGTACAGTATACGGGCAGAAAAGGGACCCAGACGGACAGAACCGGAAATCTCCATATACAGTATGGGCCTAAAAGGGACATGGCCAGACGGGTACAAAGCTAGTCCATATCCATGCAGGGCATGCATTTCCATCTGTCATTGTTCCTGAGTAGGCCGGTGCACTGGTCTAGTACTGTGATTTAGGCTTTAATTTTCTTTTCAACAGGCATTCTTGAATTTCCTTTTCAACAGGCATTCTGATTGGCCAGTATGAGATGATGCATGATGATGTATGATGATAAGAGCTGATAATTTTGCTAAATATGACGTAAATTAAACATCAAAACTTTAAACGCCATTAGTAGCCATAGATATTTCTATGGTAGTAGCTGTGTAGTAGCGACAGGCAGACAGGTGACAAAACACCGGTGTGAACTGTACTGTCCCAGACTGTCTGTCTGTCTGTCTGTCTGACATAATGAACAGGGTCGCAGGTCTTTTACGGCGGACGTTTGGGATAGTCCGTGAGCATGTTGGTACAGATCCTTTCGGAAACAAATATTACATCATCCCTGAACAGAAGACTTGGACGGGAAGGTTCGTCCGTGCCAAGCGGACGGTGGTAGCAGCCAATCCCACAGAATACGAGTACACGGAGGGCAGCGTACCATCGGAATGGGATGCTTGGATCCGAGGCAGAGGGAAGGAGCCCCCCTCCATCGTGGAGCTGTTGAAGAATCAGCGGTACAGGGAGCAGATCAAACTGAAGGCCATGGAGGTGGAGCAGAGAGATGTGCTCCTCCAGGCTAAGGAGTATGAGGAGGGTCTGGTGGCTGCTCCCCCCCAGACTGTAGTCAAAGGCCACGCAGCTACAGCCAGCTTTGGCAAGCAACAAGTCAGCGAGGAGCCCAGCAGCACTGCAAACACATTCCAGCCTGGCTCCTGGATGCCTAATGCTAAAAGATAGACGGATACTCAACGTGTATACAAGATACTATTTTGACATCTTATCGTCATCACACCTAGAACCTGAATGAATACTGTGACTGCACGCACATTACGGAAAAAGAAAAAAGGGACTGTAGATACACAATATTGTTTTTTTTGTTTTTTAATTGACAAAGAAAACGTGTTACTCTTTAGAATGCAAGCTAGGCAAAAACAGTTATGCTGCAGTTATACTTATAACCACTGTGAAGGGTTTTTCATGACATCCTCTGGCGAGTAAACGATTGCATTTGTAGTTCGGGCAGCTATGCGTCCCACACGTCTAGTTTGGGCCACAGAGCTAACCAATATACCCACATACGGAGTAAATGGTAAATGGTGCATTTATATAGCGCCTTTATCCAAGGCGCTTTACATAGATTGTGCATTACATTCACCCATTCATACACCGATTGCGGCGGAAGCCATGCAAGGTACCTACCAGCACATCGGGAGCAATTGGGGGTTCAGTGTCTTGCCCAAGGACACTTCGACATGTAGACAGGAGGAGCCGGGATTCGAACCGCCGACCCATGGATCATTGGACGACCTGCTCTACGAGTATGTGGGATATCCTGTATGTCAGTCCTTAATTGTCCCTATATCACTGATGTCATCAGTTTATGCCCATATAGGGGCATGCTCCCTTTTGCGCCCATATATGGAACTGACTGGTTTGCTAGATAACACACTCCATATTTGGGCGTAGCTGCTTTGAGAACTCATATGGTTATGGCTGAGTCATAGTGACGTGGTCCATCACAGGGCCATGCCGTGGGGCTGCCGCCTCGCCAACCAGCCAGTCCTCCCTAACCCATTCTGACCTGAGATCAGATTCATACGAGGTTTCCGCCGGACACACACTGGTCCTGATGAACCCATTCTGACCTGAGATCAGATTCTAAAAATGTCAGTCGTTCTTCGATTTTTCAAAAAATAGCAGACCTACAAGCTCTTATCGCGCCACTCGGTGGCGCGATACGAGCTTGTAGATCTGCTATTTTTAAATAGCTAAAGCATAACATGATGCTGACACCAAAATGGGTGCCCGGTCAGAATGTCAATTTTGATATAAGATGTTTTTTGTGGGTGGACTGAATCTGTCATGGCAAGGCAAGTTTATTTGTATAGCAAATTTCAACATGGCAATTCAATGTGCTTTACACAAAACATTAAAACAGGTTGATGAAAATGAAGTCAAAGTCCAATAAATAAACCCTATATATTGTTGACATGCGGTCTATCTTGGATACCTTTTTTATCTCCTCTACACCGATCTGCCAGAAACTCACAGCATGCAGAATTGTTTTTGGTTATGTGTATATATAGCGCCTCTGTTCCCAGAATAGGGATGTTAGCGTTCATGTTAAATAAAATATTCTTTCTCTAAAAAAAATAATAATTAAACGCCATTGACATTGAAGGGAAAACTTACGTCATATGTAAACGAGCAAATCGGCTAACCAATCACATGTTGGTGGGAGCGCTTGGCCAATGACATTGCTACATATTATGTAGCAATGTCAAATGTCCGCTAACATAAATTGATGTACGATCACAATAGCGCCCCAGTCATTTCACACGGGTGTGATTGTTCAATTCTAAATGTGCTGTGTTCTGCCAGAGAGCAGGTGTACCAGGGCCCCACGGTGCGCCTGCTGTGCTCTGATCAATGTTCAACGGAAGAAGCAGTTCTTCAGCTTACCCACCTAGAAGGGAGTAAGAAGCTAATCGGTCCGTTCAGATCGAATGCCAGCCTCCTGCACCCAGGGTGGGGTGTCTGCCTCTTCCTGCTCACTTAACAGGCTTATCTCCCCTAGACTGGAAAGGGGTGTGCACGCTATGGTCATGCCAGAGGAATGGCTGCTTGGGTAGCATATTATGGGATATTGATTTGATATTGATTTGAAAACCTGGGTGGTGATCTGAAGGCTATACAGCAACTGTGCTCCTCCAGCTGGTGAATCAGCAGACCGTCTCGCACAGAACGTAGTACAGCTAATGGGTTTAAAGACAAAACCTCTCAATCTTGAAACCCATCGATGAAATGATACGTAGCTTGCAGAGTTATTAGTTCAGTCAGGTATACTCGAGAGGTTAATACTGTACGCTGCATTACTTATTATATTAATTATTATGTGGGTGTATTCAGTGTTCTGCAAGACCCATATGTCGTATGCTGATGTAGCAATCGGCTGACCAATTGGTTGGGGTATTTAAGCTCACCTAATGCTGCGTTCACACGGGCAGATGCAAAGATACAGTCTACCATTCATTGTCAATGGAAGCCAGTGACATGAAGATGCAAAGACGCATCCGACGTTTGTGGCTGCTGCAAAAGCTACAAAGCTACAACCACAGCTGCAATGACACACGTCACTAAGGACGCACACTTGGTAACATCAACGACCGTGTGAGCAACATATTTTACAAAGCGACATGCAGCAAATTATGCTGTGATCTTTGCATCTGCCCGTGTGAATGCAGCATGTCTGTGTTCTTCCTGCGTTCCTTCTGCATATGCGTTCCAGTTTGTTATGCGCTGCTTGCTCCCACCGCCACCCCAGCACCACCGGTGGGCTCTGCTATTCTGTTCCCCATGAGGGGTTGATATTGTATATCTCTATCTGTTTAACTGTGCCGAGCAGGGAGAAAAATGTAGCGGAGCCGAACACCAAGATGAAATATTACACATTTGTATTCACATTCTATAACATTTGTTCAGTCTATTCGTGAGTTATCTGACTGAACTTGAGGTCAACAGCTGCAATTTCTTGACAGCTGTGGGAGACTGCGCTGAAGGATAATCGATGTAAGTAGGAGTCTAGGAAGGACGTGAGATGAGCCAAATTTCTTTTAACTGCTACTACTTATTTTGAACTGGAAGAAAGTTCCTTCTGGGACATGTACTACTGGTGCACCAATTTCAACTACAGTCCAACAGCCAGTAGAAATACTATTGACATACGCAAGTTGAACTCTACAAATAAATTATGGGTAAAGTTGTGAAAGTTACTGCCGGGAATTGAGCACTTGAAATTGCCACCATGTAGAGATAGTAAGCGGATAAGCCCTTGGAAATCAATCAATGGCTCAGAGACGCACATTGAATCTGGCGGAGTCGAGCGGATTGCATTACAATGAGATGCAATTTACCAAAATCTCAGGCTGCCTGACTTAGCAGCATTGTCGATTAAGGAAAAGGATTAAAAAGGTTCCCCAAAATCATTCAAAAAGCAGAGGAGCAATACGTTACAAGGTTAGGTTACATCACCTGAACCGCCTGACAGCAGATATACGTGCAGTGGTAGCAAGATGAAGACCGCAGTAAGGCTAGTACTACTAAGGTGGGGAACAGAACAGCTAATGTAGAGATGCTCGGATCACAATGTTTCTTCCATTAGTGGGCCATGGCATAATTACAGATGGTCTACAACCTGCCCTGTCGTGTGTGTGTGTGTGTGTGTGTGTGTGTGTGTGTGTGTGTGTGGGTGTGGATGTGGGTGTGGGTGTGTGTGTGTGTGGCTCATTGAGGATGTGTGTTGCTTGGGAATTGTTTGTCAGTTTAGATACAGGTCTGGTAGCTGTTTATTAAACTAACTAACTAAACTAAACTAAGCAACAGCCGGTGCACATGTTAACACAACTTTGTGTTAATTTCCCTTGGGTTACAGGATCAATTGACTTTCTCTTGTTTTCTTTGGCTCAATCCAAATAAACACTATTAACATTACTCGTTTGTGATCCACTGACGTTCATGTGCACCCAAATTGTATTTTTTCAATGCATTTTTGCATAGATAACACCCTTGCAGATTTTTAGGATTAAAAAAGCAAAATATATAGTTTTTTTTGTCAAGACTCACAAGCGTATTGTGAATTACACAGAAATGTATTAATATTAATTTTGACAACACAAATCATTTATACAGGTACGTGCAGTACCTAGCATAATGAAGTATTGATGCATGCTACTCAAATATGAATTTAGACCATGGAATATAACGAAGCTTTTAAAGATTGGCAGCCCATCTCGAAGCTGAAGTGAAGACCCCAATGGCAGTATAGAAAACCCCACCACTCTAGCTGAGAGTGTGGGCGGAGCAGTAGCAGGTTGCCTGTTGGTGGTGTGGGCGGGGCTAATAATCTGCACACCTGAGGGATATATAGGCCTAACTACAAACATTTGTTTCGCAGCACCACAACTCCTATGTGCCTGTATACTGATGCATTAATGTAAGTCTGCCTTTCCTATATATCCTACTTGTTGCATTGCCTATGTTTCTTACTGTGTATTACGCCTGACTTATCCTCATTAGTGACTGTTATTTATTTATGTCTCTTGCCAGTCAAATCATCACTCATCATCCGACATTCACCATGCACTGCCATAACTGTATCTGCAAAGACTGAATAAAATCTCTGACATGTCAATACTGTCTGGTCCATGGTCCAATGCTCTAATAGGCATGCTGGTGTAGAGGTGCAAAGGTACATAGCCAGCACCCCCCCCCCCCCCCCCCCTCACAATATTTCAGGCTGAAATCAATCAAAATGCTGCCCCGCCCTCAACATTTCAAATAATGGCAAAAATGGACAATACTAGAATGGATGCATTACAGCTCGGAATGAGTACACAATATGGTACTGTAAAATATTTATTATAATACAATAATGATGTTAATTGTTAACAGCCTGCATCCTCCATGAGGAGGAAGCCCAAAAAACCTGCGGTGAGGCATTTATGAGGGCCACTCGAGCCTGCAGAACCATTGCGGCTCAAGAATCCACGAACTCTTGAATGAAGTGTCTGGTACCGGGAGTCTGGTGCAACACACAGGTCCTGGCTGCACCTGGTGAGAGCAGGAGTGGACCTGTTGAGACATACAGTAGGAGGGGCCCCGGACAGGAGTCAGCCCACAGAGCCTAGTCCCTCCACACGCCAGAATGGTGCCTCCCAGTCCCGGCAGAGTAGTTCCGGAGTGGTTCCAACGGATTGTGTGGCCCTGGTCTTTCCCTAATGGGTCTGATCGAGGGTAGCTACTGGGACGAAAGTCGGGACTTGATCACCCCGGCTGGGTCACCCGAGTGAGGGGTATGATGTTGGGAGACCCGAAACCCCGATGACCTTGGGATACATCACTGAGGATACGTCCCAGGTGCATCCATGCGATGTATTTTCGTTCTTCATAGGGCATTTTGTATTATACTCTTAGCACCATTGTATAATCGTACCGCTGTACTAATTTTCAAACTTAATGTTAAAGTATTCAATCAAACGGCATGTCTCATAAGATCAGAACCCCTCGACCCCCAGCCTGCTCACAAAAAAACCAATCTACCGTAAAACTCAAAATCAGCCCAGAATATGGTGTATAATTAATTATGTTGGTGTCACAGCATGTCTCATCAGTCATCAGTAGTTTAAGAATTCACCCAACACCCCATCTCCACCCCAACCCGTCTGGCAAAATGTACCAAGTGTCATGTTTAATTTTGTTGAAAGAAAGTTGTTTGCGTCATGGTTTGAATTCACCTTTGAGTGTATATATACACTAATGCATCAATATTTACTGTCTCATGTTATGGTACAACATCATTTTGTGTTGTCAAAATGTATATTAAGACATTTACAAGCAAAACCAGCAGCAGCAGCATAAGATTTCAGTCACATTATACCAGTCAGATTGAGAAAGGTACACTCTGTTTCACCGTCGGAGCCTGAAGGTGACTTGAGCCACGTCACGTGCGGCACCGCGCCATCCGAGTTATGTACCGATAGGGACAGAATCGTAAACCGTCCGTTCCTACGAGTCTCGGTAACTCTTGAGACGCCATTTATTAGTTTGCAATCAAACTTGACAGTAGAAATACTATTGACATCTCGCGCAACTTAATCTCTTCAATAAATGATGGATAATGTTGAGTGGAATATTACTGCTGTCACCACTGAGAATTGAACGCTAGAAATAGCCACTATCATGTAGAGATATAAATGGGATAAGCCCTTGGAAATCAATCAATGGTTCAGAGAAACAGAGTCTGGCAGAGTCAAGCAGATTGCATTTCAATGAGATGCAGACTGTTGTTTACCAAAATCTCAGGCTGCCTGGCTTAGCAGCATTATCTATTAAGGAAAAGGATTAAATAGCTTTCCATTCCAATAAGATTATTTTTAAATAGGTTATGCTATTATAGTGAGTGTTGATACATGTTTTTGTAAGCTGCTAAATATCCCTTATCCTACATACAGTGGCCATTGAACTGAGAATGGAAGGCCCTTATATGTGATTTTTTTTCCTTTGTTAAACTTTCCCATTGTGTAGTAAACGTGCAACTCATCATCTTATAAATAGTTCTACTCATTAAACAAAGTAAATAAGCTCTTGATTGCCAGGCAGCCAGCCCCCTGTGTAATTAAGAGAATAAAATAACCCATGAGAAATTATTTAATTACGTGGATGTGCAGGGAACGTCTCTCTCAAAACACTGTATCAACCAGCCCACTAAGCAGGACTTCATTATAACCAACTTTTAGCTATAGTGTAGCGCACATTCAAAGTTCTTATGGATTTGAACGTTATAACTCCACAGCATGCCCCCATGCCACCCTGTCTGTCACTCAGGGGCACACATACAGTGCCTCCCGCATGCTCGGCCTGCTTATCACCTTCTCCCCGGGACAAAAGCATCAGCTCGGGAGAGCATGAAATTGAGTTTAGAAACAAACGGACGTAAGTGATGGCTTTATGGTCACCTCGAGCAAACACCCCGGACCATTAGCAAGTTAACAAGCCAAACATTCTAATAAGCTCAGCATTTCTCTGTGCAAGGAGCCCTGAGCACTTACACTGGGCTTAATGATGAGCAGGAGTAACGGATGGTACTGCAAACAGACAATAAAAAAAGGCAGCCAGCCTAGGGCAACTGAGGGTTAGTTGATCGCAGTGTTTCAGTCCATCGGCTGTATACTGACGAGCTGCCAACTGTGGAATCCTTAGTCGGTTCTGTTAAGACGAAAGTTTACATGCATGGGGGCTACAGGAAAAAGACAGGCCTGGCAGTGGGGATTGTTGAAACGGAGCAGCTGCAGCATACATACATACATGCACACTCACTCATTTAGACCTGAGATCAGATTCTCAGAATGTCTTCTAAATCCTGACAGTTTTCTGAAATGTCAGTGGTGCTCAAACTATTTCATGTCAAGGACTCTCAGAACTATTATGTGTATGGCCACAGACCCCCATCTGAAAATATGTTGTTACCCAGAAGCAAAGATTTGAGATAAAAACGTTCGCTCTGAAAGAATATAGTGTTCAAAGATTTGTGTTCTACATTTTCAAGATTTTTCAAAAAATAGCAGATCTACAAGCCGTAGCGCGGCACTCGCTTGTAGATCTGCTATTCTTCAATAGCTAAAGTATAACATAATTGTGGGGCAAAGGCAGCATGTGAACACGTATGACGTTAACCAAACATACCACAAATAATACACCAACATTTTCCCAGAGTAGACAAGTCTTTCATTCTGTCTTAGCAATAATAGCCCAGTCAATCTAAGGCCATATAGCAGTCTTCACAAATTTGGGCAAATGGCTATATGGCCAAATTTAACCCAAGGAGTGTTTTTCGTGCAAAACTAATGCTGTGGGGTTCAGAATCATGAATAACCCCTAGTTTGACAAATTTGAAATCTTTGCCTTATATAGGTTTTCAATGGTACCCCAACGTTCAACTCCTGAATTTACCATGATCCACAATTTTATATAATAATGATTTTTTTTTAATGTTATTTGGATTATCCTAAGGATCCTAAAAAAAACTTGAACGATTACTATTGCATGGTTGCACCTTTTTGAGTGGTGCAACCATGCACTCCTATAGACAGCTGTGTATGTGGCTGTGTCCCTGGGTCTGTCCCTGTGTCCTGGCTGTGTCTGAGCACGAAAATAGCGTTTGTTCACCATCAAGTGTCAAGATTGACTGGCCTAATAATGGGCCAACAAAGTGCATCCACTGCACCGTCAGGATCTTTTTTTTTCTTTTTTTTTTTCTGGCTTTTCTGCCTTTATTGATAGTATCAAGTGAAGATAGACAGGGAAGAGGGAGAGAGAGAAGGGGAGATTCAAGGTTCAAGGTTAGCTTTATTCATATATACTCTAAGGGAGAGACACGCAGCAAAGGCCGTCATGAACGGGACTCGAACGCGCGACGCGCTGTCAGGCCAAAGCCTCTATATGTGGCCTGCGCCTGGACCACTTGGCCAGCCGGCGCCCCACCGCGAGGATCTTTGTGTATTTATTTTGCATTTGCATGGATATGACTAGGGGGAGGGCATATTATAATAATGTTTTGTTCAATATCTGTGAGCAGTGCCTGACAGTTTGAATATGAATGATGATCATTCATCCAAAACAAACAAGTTGTTGAATAGTGATGGCTTGAGAGTATTCCCCTGAGGAGGGGTCCTGTTCCAGTCCCGGATCCATCTCCTTTCCCACAGGGCCTGCAGTCAAGTATGAAGAAGATAGCAGAGCAGCTGGCGTATCAAGACTCCCATACGCCCGCCGTATAAAACTCCCATACGCCTGGGACTCGGGGCAGAGTTGTCGGCGCTGACTCATTTCATTTGCAACCTAAAACTCCAAATGATGACTAGCCTACTCTGTCCGTATGTGAACCTATAGCGTCACTTATTTAGGCAAGGGCAGGGCTGTCAAAATAAATGAGTTAACGGAGTAATTCATTTGTGGAATAAATTTGATTAAAAATGCATGGGTCATCCATGCTTGGATGACCCACCCCATACATCTCATAATCCCATCCACTCTGCACTATCTAGCCCTATCTGGACGAGGACAAAACACAAGTCGGTTATTGCCTTAAAAGGCAGCACAATTTACATAGGCAGCGGCTCAAATCACATAGTAGCACGACAACAGGGTGAGAGACCGAGGGACACCATCCTACCACACTGTATTTGTTATAAAGAATAAAACGTACATCTATTATTTATCTTTCCATATTCCCACAACATAGAAAAGCGGAAACCCCAGAGTTGGCTTATCACTGTAAGTGCACATGGAGTTGAATCTTTTGTAGTCGAGAGCCTTTCTACCCCAATGTTCTTACCTTTCTCTTGTCAGAATCTGTCTTCTTTGTGATTAGGCCATAATGTGTTATTGGCATGAGCTTACAATTGTGAATGTCAATACAGTCAATAACAATATCTATAAGCTCCTCTGCTGTAGGATGAACAAAACGAGGCATTTACTGTATAGATAAGTGGGTTTTGTGAAATTACAGTAATTACCGCACTGCTTTGGAATATTGAATGGACCACAAAGAAAAGCTTGTGCCGACAATTTCATGTTCTAGTGGCACATTTCTGATTGCATTTTACCCTGCTTACTGTAGTTGCAACAATAAACCCCCATCATGAGTCGTGACTGTCATTTACCGCTCAGTAAACCTTGCAGTCTAGGACTCCTTTGCACCAATAATTATTTAGGGAAAGTTAGGCAAACTTAAGCTATTATGTAAATTACCAAATGCACAGCTGCTGAGAGAAATGAGGACAGGCTTATATGTTCATCTCAATCAATCATTGTTCCAAACACATCTGTTTTTATAGTCTAAAATGAATGATTTTCACGAAACATCCGTTCCTCTGTCTCTTGTGTCACAGGGTCAGTAATGACCAAATCCCATATGTGACCGTGAGCGTGACATCCAATGATTTATGCACGTTACTGTGGACTTTGAACAGCCTTGTTGTTCAGTCTCCAGTTCTCCACAAAGCAAATGAGGATGAACACAGCACAGCCTAAGTAACATTTACCAGAATCAAAAATGTGCATGTTATTTGTGCTTTTGCCAGTTTCGGTGATCAGATATCCCCCACAAATGGAACATAAATGGAATCTGCTGTTTGCCCCAGGAGGAAGCAACGGTTACGTAGCAGTCCCACAGCGCTAGTGTTGCCACACATTTTGTATTTAGTAATTAAAGTCACGCTCAAATGTCTAATTCGTAAGTAGAAAATACTGTCCATGAAGAAAGGGTGTGAGCTTGCTGTGTTGGTAGCCAGTATGTAGTTAGAATGGTGGTAGTGGTACTGGTACTCATTATTGATAGTGTTAAAAGTGTTGATAGTTTTAAGTATAGATGAGACTGAGAGACTGGGAGATGAGACTGAGTTCTCATTATTGATAGTGTTAAAAGTGTTGATAGTTTTAAGTAGAGATGAGACTGAGAGACTGGGAGATGAGACTGAGTTCTCATTATTGATAGTGTTAAAAGTGTTGATGGTTTTAAGTAGAGAGCATATTATAGTTTTAAGTTGGGAGATGAGACTGAGTTCTCAAATCTAGTTTATATTTGGGTTTCAATCACTGGATGAACAAAAACGACAGCCCAACATGTCCATTGCCACACATCCTATTCGCATATTAAATCAAGATTAGAAACAATAATTTATTGATGAATCTATTGCATACAGTAGCTACAGCATGACTGACCAGGCACAATATTAGGCTAAGACTTGTTGGGTCAGACACACGCTGTTCATGAAACAGTCTGGCCGGCAATTTACAGTGGGAAAACGATACATTTTAGGGGAAAATATTAAACAAATGTTTTGTATATCAAGTCTCCTCTATCTCGTGTATTGGGGGAGGATGGCTGTATGTCAACATTTCTGTCTTTGTGCCGTTATGTGCATTGTTTTTTTAATCGGAAATGAAGAACAGATTAAGAACTTGTTATCCTCCCTTTTAGGTTTTTCTCAGATAAAATTCTAATTAACTGCAACGCTGAGTGACAAGCGATGACAAGGGGTGGGCACTGGAAAGGGCTGGTGGTGAGAGATGAATTATGGGCTGTGATGTGTTTAAACACGATGGGCCCCAGTCAATTTCTATACGAAAGATACCGTGCAGTGCAGTGTTGGCCTGATTGCCCAGTGGAATTCTGTTGAAACTCATTTAAGATTCAGCCGGGATTCCGGGAAGCTCATTCCCTTTACTTGTAGATAATTTCGGCACTATTGAACACAGAAACAGACGCTCACAGTCTAAGCAATCTAATATAAATGAAATGCTGCCTGTCTCGTACAAAGTGTACCTGATTCACAGTGAACGATGAACATCTGCATGTTACCGTGTAATCATGCTGTTCCAGTTATGGGTGATTGGACAGAGGTTCTAAGATTGCCTTTAATGTGAAAGGTGAGAGGGGAAATAATTGCCACATACGCACATGCCGTGCAGCATGTGTAGGTTCCAATCAATTCACAACACCACTGTACTCTGCTCTTCTCCTTACACAATTATTGCTGAGAAATAAGTCCAGAGGAGCTTAGAGAATTAAGTGGGAATCAGTATTCCGGTTTGTGCTCGGTCACAACAGTGAGACAGGATGAATTAATACCGAACCTGGACACTCGGTCCCCGGTCACCCCAGGCATAATAACTTCCCAAGCATATCGGGGCACTACAGCTGTGGCTGTGCAATCTTATCGTCCCCACTGCAATGTTACACATTCACTCCCGTGCTGCACAACATTTTTAAATTCCAGGGGTATCACAGGAATGAATACTTAATGACACAAAACCAATCCGAAAGACTTTGGTGTGGTCCTTCCTTCGTATCGGATGGAATCAGGATTCTATGCCTTTTTTGCTATTGCCAAAACATGCACAGCAATGAAATGGAACTTTCGGCAATTTGTGGCATACAGAGGTCAACAGCTGTATACCCCATATACATCACATACTCTCTAAGAAATGGCGTACACATATTTTATAGAATATGGCAACCCTTTCTTACTTATCTAAAAAATCTCCCATCCCACATGATTTATTGATCAATACCATGGTATGTCCCTCCCACTACTTTTAACTTTTATATCAATATTGTGGTATAACAATAAAAAACTGTATTATGGTAAAGTATGTACTATGTATGTAGGTGTACGATATGTATTGCATTGTTTCGTTTCGCCCCTTGTGGAAACGAGTCAGCCAAATAAAAATAAATTATTCCCTTGGTTTCCTGAGAAGTCCCTTGACAAAAGGAAGGACCCTTTGTTTCAACAAATGTCTCTATGATAAGGACTTGAGTTGTGAGGTGGACAGATTCATTAGAGAAGCCAATGCCTAAGTTATGCTTTGTCGTACGACAGTGTTTTGTGCTAGAAAGAGCAGATCTGTAAGCTAAGAAAGCACTGCATGTGCGATGCGCTGTGTGCTTGTAGATCGGCAATAGTCAGACAATGATTGTCCACGGAAAGGTGACATCTCTCTAGAAAATATTTTGTGTATCACTATCAGTCACTCTGCTACAAAAAAAACAAAGACATACATTAGGCCAGTGGTTTTCAACCTTTTTAATGCCATGGCCCGTTATTTATTTGGACCCAAAACTAAACAATATTTTGATCAGATCAGATCAGATTTGGTCCACAATAGATAACAGACAAACGTTGATCAAAATAACAATTCTACATTCTCTAATTGTGTAGACTTCTTTTAAATTAAGTAATGAAGTTGTTGGGTCCATTTGGTTACCAACTCTCCGTCATTTAGCTGGGCACCACCTGGAACCCCCTCAAGGACCACTGGTGGTCCCCCGGACCACTGGTTGAAAACCACTGCATTAAACACGTAAACATTGGCAGTGCAGTGCCATTCAGACTGTGCAGATCAATCTCTTCTGAATGACCTTTTGTAAGCCAGAGATAAGAGTCAGCATTCATAATGAGTAAATGTAAGGATAGGGATCTAGGCTATTTCACGAAAGGTCATAAAAGTGACAAAAGGGTTTCTTATCCATGTTGATAATCAGAGTGAGTTCCACCAGAGTGTAAAGAAACACAATCTGGAAACCCATGGGCAACAAAAGGAAAAACAGCGCCTTCTGCTGTTTGTTTTCGTTTGGTCCGTCCTCAGCCCTCCTCTTCCTGTGACGTGCCTATGATTTAATTCCCACTATCAACAAAGTCAAAGTCGTACGATTTTTGTCACACACGTTACCGCAGTGAAATTTGTTCTCCGCATTTTACCCATCTCTTGGAGCGGTGAGCCGCAGCCAAGGAGCGGTGAGCTGCAGCCGTGCCGTGCTCGGGAATCATTTGATTAGTAGATTTGACCCCCCAATCCAACCCTTTGATGCTGAGTGCCAAGCAGGGAGGCATTGGGTCCCATTTTTACAGTGTTTGGTATGACCCCCGACCTCCCAGTTTCAGGGCGGACACTCTAACCAACAATGTATACACGTTCTGAATGGCCCTGCTGACAGATCCGGTAGTGCAGCTCAAAATCTGTTTTTGAGAGATTAAAAGAAACATAATCGTTATGCGAGTAACCCAGGGGTTGACGGTTGTCGGGCGGGTTCGGTTTGCGGGTCGCGCGGGTCAGCCCCAGCTACAATAAAATGAATGGAACAGGTTGCATCAGTATTGGACATTTTAAAATAAAATAATAGTTAACTTTCACTAGTATGGGCACACCCTCATGACAAAATTACCCCTTAAATACATGAATCCTATCGTCTCTGTTCTGGGCATGTCGAGCTCACACAGTGCACTGACCACATGATAGTGCACTGACCACATGCTCCCCAGTTTGAATCCATATCAGATCATGTAACAAAGTGGTTACTTATACCGTGCACATTCATGCTTATTTTGCACACACTTTGTACCAGTGTTTACTTTAATTATTTATATTGGCACAGCATGCACATTAGTCATTTGCATATTTGTTCACAGAGGAAAAGCAGCCATGATTTTAATTGGTTTATTGGAAGTATTAACATGAGTTTGTTTTTCCTAGCCGGCAAGATGGCCAGTTGGCCACTAAGCATTGGACAGTACCACCTGGGGAAACAAATGAATGTTTGGTCATGGGCAATACAATTTAGCGTGCAATATGTTTCAGTGCAATATAATTACAATATGTGATATGTGACACACATATCATATATATATTATATACTGTATGATATGGGTAATTGCCATTGAATACTTACTACTTCTGTTCCAGTGTGTTCGGGCAAAAGAGTCATCAGGCTACCAGAGTACCATATGGGTCTGGACTGGACCACCAAATGGCCAGGAGGGTGTTTGGGTTGTGCATTGGAACATGGAAGCTGCTACTGATAATGGGATATGTGGTTTATTTTGCAATAGTGTGCAAAATTGATATTTTCTTACGTAATGTATGTAGTAGTCCTAGGCTGCCAGAAGCACACATAACACTCAATGTCAGATGAGTGAGAGGACATGGTGGAGCTGTACACCAACATGTCCTATTTTTTGCTGCTTGTGCGATGCCATTTGTTGGATAGGAAATTGTGTAGGGCAGCGTTCCAGGAATCCCGAGTTGGTGTTGGCTAGACCTCACTCTCACAGCAACTAACTAGCTAACTTTCCTTTTTCCATGCCTGTAACCCTTTTTTTGGGAATAAATCACGGTTTGGTTGCATTTTACCTTCTGACTCTGTGCTCATTTCCAGCCGCTCGCTGGGCCAAAACCTACAGATCAGAAGACTTTATTGTGACACCTTTTAAAAAGGTGTAAAGAAGGGTGAAATTAATTTGTCAGGGCTGCTCAGACCTGCACTTCATTTACCTATGTAGGGCCTGAACCCATTTTTGGGGTTTTTACCCTTCAAGATGGGAACCCATTTTGGGGTTCTTGTTGTTATACTATGTACATATAGCAACATAATTTTTTTAAAATTTTTTAATACATTTATTTTCAAGTTTTTCAGAAAACTCAGGATTTAGAAGGCCTCAGTCCTAAATACAGTATAACAGAATACAACTATATATATATATATATATATATATATATATATATATATATATATATATATATATAATAAAACGCTAAAGTGTCACATGTCTCCTCTCTTTGTAAGAACAGAACATGCCAAAATATATTATTTAAAAGAAAGGTGCTATTTTCAGCAAGTGGCATGGTCTTACATCAAAGTAAAGATTTCATTTGAGTCAACTCCACGAATAGTAATAGCAAACTTGTCACATGCACTGCCTACTAACGTGTAGGGCTCATAAAGAAAGACAAACTAAAGATTCACATTTGAAACCTTGTATTTCCATGAATGAATCTTGAGTTAAGTATTGTAAAAATGGTTAACGTTGGGGAGGGAGAAGCTACGTTAGATGGATTACGGTACATCCCTGGATACGTCATGCAAAATAACATTCCACTGAGTACTACAGTACAAGAGACTATTCACTGAAGCACATTTATAGAAATGTGTCTACCATAGGGTCTGTACTGATTCTAAGCTAATTTGTCCATACTTGACAGTAAACGATGCCAACACCTGGCCGGGTGAACACCTGTTGGGCGACTGGTCCTACGGCATCACAGGGGAGTGCCAGGGATATTGTCAACCTCTCCCAAGCAGTAGTACTACCCGGAGTACCCGCAGGCCTTAAGTTGTCACCAAACGAATCAAGGTATCATGTCTGAGCGACTGAATGGAGACCTCATCTCAATTGCCATGAGTAAATGCTTTGAGAGGATGGTGAGGAAATACATTTGACAAATGTCATTTATTTCATGTTGCCTGCCTCACCGGACTGATGGCAATTTGCATATCATCAAAACAGTGTAGCAAAACCCAGCTTACCAGATTGGCCATTTTGCCTTTTCTTCAAAACACACATTATGCTACTACCTACAGATTATGTACAGAACTCAAACAAATCTGTACACATTATCTGTGGGTTCATGTGATCAAGATGTATGAGTGAGATTTATTAGATCCCATTTCCAATTGACTATATGACTGCCTTCCAAAATGTGCTGGCACTGTTGTGCAGCCTAATTCACACACGCATATTAATTGTATGACGATTTTGGGTGTGACAGTACAGTACATTACAGTAGAGGGACCCCCTGGGGACCCCCACACGCTAACTGTCATTTCTCGACCGATTCGAACGCGGGGACTGATAACTACCTAAATCCAATTCTATGAAGAGGCACTAATTTACCTATTTTATAGGTCAAATGTATTCTGGAACAATCTTCCAGGTGATGTTCACTACATCAAAGGAAAGTCTTGTCTTAAAAGGAATAAATAAAACCGTAGTATATGCAGGCTAGTTTGAGGCTTTGTGGACCTGTTTGAGGCCCTGTGTGGCCATGTTGTCTTGACAACACAGGCCATGACACAAGCATTATTGTTGTGTATAGGTGACTGTACTTGATCCACTTGCACAGCCACTCACTGCAGCCAGTGTTGTTTTTGGCAGCAAATTTCTATTTTAGTTTTAGTCATAGTCTCTTGAATAGTTTTAATTAAGTTTTAGTCACATTTTAGTCACCTGGAATGTGTTAGTGTTAGTCTAGTTTTATTCGACTAAATGTCAAAAGATTTTAGTCGACTAAATCTACAGTTGATTTTGTCGACTAAAATGTATTTTGTCGGTCCATGATGCCGTCATAATGACTGATTTTACACTTGCTGAAAATAGCAGATCTACAAGCGTTGTGAGCTTGTAGATCTATTTTCAGCATGCAACCAAGTGTAAAATGATGACTATAGTTTTTATTTGTCGACGAAATTGTCAATATATTTAGTCTTAGTTGTAGTCATCATAGCTTACTTTTCATTTAGTTTCCATTTAGTTTTCATCAGTGGAAAAAGGTAGTCAACGAACATTTGTCGTCTCAGTTTTAGTCGACGAAATCAACACTGACTGCAGCTACTGTACGTACAGTATAGCCCGGTGGTTCTGAACCTTTTCAGGCCGTGATGACACCCAAAATAATCCTACTTTAACTGGGGACCCCTCGCCCTGAGAAGCACTTGGAATGTAAGAGTTGAGGCATTACATTTTGTTTGACTCTGTTCCACGGATAAATATTATGATCTATAAGTATGGCTCAATACAGTCCAGTCCAAGTATTAGCACTGAAACCTTTCTTTATATGCTCTCATAGAAAGATGTAATGTGTCATGCCATGATGCACTCTCATTTCAATATTTTATACTGTCATCTAATTTATACTGTCATCTAAGAACAGAGTGCCCCCTTCTGGCTAGACTGAAATACGTGTATGCCAAAAGATTGAACCAACAGAAACATCCAGTGGTGGAAAAATACTGTTTTACTTAAGTAAAAGTATAAATACTGCAATACCGTATTCAAAATGTAGGCCTACTCGAGTAAAAGTACAAGTATCGGCATCAAAATGTACTTATAAGTTAAGTATTCGCATTGCAGAATGTCCCATTTCACAAATTCAAAATGTGTACAAAATCTTTTGAAAATGGCAGATCCGACGCATTGTGAGCTTGTAGATCTGCTATTTTCAAATGGCCGAAAAAATACTGTAGGGCTGAAGTGGTTAGTGTGTTTTCTAATCAAAACAAAAATTAAAATAAATAAATGTACTTAGTTACTTTCCACCACTGGAAACATCATTGTAACTCTCTGACTTGGATCAAACTCATCTGTAATTTCTGAACAGCTGCAATATTTTCTCTAAGCAACACAGCATTTGTGTTAGAATCTAAGTATCTAACCATACACCATACTGTATTAAAGGCCTACTGTCTACACACCAACAACTCCTAACTAAAGAATAGGTGACGATCCGAGCACTGAAAATTTTATAAAAATGAGGAGAGGGTGGAAATAAAATCAAGGTACTTTATTAAAGTTTAAAAGGCCAACATGTTTCACACAGGAGTCTTCATCAGGGCAGGTCCCAGCTAACATGTCCATCTGGGCCCAATTGGGTTTTGACATGGGCTATGGGCATGCATGGGTTCCAAGTGGGCCGTGCACCCAGTTTTCACAAAGGGCCCACCCGTGTTAGCCCATATGGGCTTACGTGGGTTTCTAACTGGATCTTAGGTGGTATCCAAATGGGCCATTTTATTTCAGAACCATGTCTATGGGCGGTCCGCTTCCTTTACGTGTATATGTCAGGGGATCTAAAATGGACGCGCCCATGATCTAGTGTGTGTGAATAGAAGAGTAACACTCGATTCCCCCTCCCCTCCTGTTTCTACATGAAAATGATTGAACGCACTACGCAGCCTAAGAAGTGCATCGACTTGCCCGCAGCCCGTATATGCCAATCGCCATAAAACCCCATGGCGAATAAGAATAATCTGCAACGGATCACATGGAGTCATGGACAGATGCATGTTTCCTTCTTCATATTATGAACTAACAAACAAATCACATTATCGAGGGACCGCCATGAAAACAGTGGCCGCTGACATGTCTTCCGTTGGGGATCTGCACATAGCCGTCTTCGCCAGCAATCACTATAGCTTGTGTGATTGTAACACCTTTTTATTCATTATAATTCCAGTGATAAGACCGCAATGAACGCGTCGGGGACGTCATCGACCCGGTTGTAATGTATAACGAATACACATTTCCTCATCCTAAACCGTTGTGTTCTGTGGTGGAAGCCATTTCCCCTTCCTCGTCGAGTTGTCATCTTGACATCACAGCCGGGCTTAGCTCCTTTTTAGACGTTTTTTATCCCATTTTTAGACGCACGTCTAATAGCCGGCTATTGTTTATGTTTAGTGGGATGGTCAAAAATGATGAAAAACGAGATAAAAAAAACGATGGGCTATAACCCATGTTTTTTTTTTTTCATTTCTTTCAAATCCTCAAAAATGATGAAAAACGGCGTGCTATAGTATGCCGTACGGTATGGGCTATAGCCCATGGTCAAAAATGATGAAAAACGGCCCAGGCCGTAGCGTAACGGTCTGGGCGGGTTCGACTCCCGGACCCGACACGGCCTTTACTGCATGTCATCCCCCCATCTCTCTCCCGTTTCCTGTCAGCCTACTGTCTGTCCCTTCAAAAATCAACAAAAGGCGTAAGCCGCAAAAAAATATCTTAAAAAAAAAAAAAAAAAAAAGATGAAAAACGAGGATTTTAAAATAAAATCAATAATTCAAAAAATGGGCTATAACCCATCGTTTTTTTTTTCATTCTTTTCAAATCCTCAAAAATGATGAAAAACGACGTACGATATGGGCTATTAGACAAGCGTCTAAAAATGGGATAAAAAACGTCTAAAAATAGACGTCTAAAACACGTCTAAAAATAGACGTGTTTTAGACATATATATATTTTTTTCTTACATTTTTATCCCACGATTTTGTAACCCAGTTTTCCTTTCACCCAGTGCCAATTATCTAATGTAATCCTGGGCGCTACACTTCCTCTGCCAACCTGGGGGGGCAGCGGACTGACCTCATGCCTCCTTCTATGCATGAGGAGTCCAAGCTGCTTCTTTTCACCTGACAGAGGGGAATTTCCCCGGCCGGACGTAGCGCGTGGAAGGGACACGTTATTCCGACCAGTTCCTTTCCCCTCCATCAGGCGCCCCGGCTGGCCAGGGGGAGGTAGTTTTAGAGACCAGGATTACGTCATGTTTTTGTGAGGGTATCTACCCTTGGGGACACAGGGAGAACATGCAAACTCCACACAGAAAGGCCCTATCGCCAACCCCCGCCTCGGGTATGGGCACTGATGACGCGGAGGAGGGATCACGCCGCCAGTGCCCACAGTGTCCCCAGCGGGAATCAAACCCAGGACCTTCTAGCTGTGAGGCGACAGCACTACCAACTGTGCCACCGTGCCCCTTAGACATCTATTTTTTAGACGTTTTTTATCCCATTTTTAGACGCACGTCTAATAGCTCGAGGATTAAAAAGAAATCAAAACATCAAAAAACGATGGGCTATAACCAACGAGGGATTATATATAACCAAACGAGGATTAAAAAAAAATCTAAAATTCAAAAAACGATGGGCTATAACCCATTGTTTTTTTTTCATTCTTTTCAAATCCTCAAAAATGATGAAAAACGGCGTGCTAGAGTATGCCGTATGATATGGGCTATTAGACGAGCGTCTAAAAATGGGATAAAAAACGTCAAAAAATAGACGTGTTTTAGACGTCTATTTTTAGATGTTTTTTATCCTATTTTTAGACGCACGTCTAATAGCCGGCTATTGCTCAGTGAGATGGTCAAAAATGATGAAAAAAAAATCTAAAATTCAAAAAACGATGGGCAATAACCCATGTTTTTTCATTTTTCTCAAATCCTCAAAAATGATGAAAAACGGCGTGCTATAGTATGCCTTACGGTATGGGCTATAGCCCATGTTCAAAAATGATGAAAAACGAGGTTATTTTTTTTTTCAAAAATTCAAAAAACGATGGGCTATAACCCATCGTTTTTTTCATTTTTTCAAATCCTCAAAAATGATGAAAAACGGCGTGCTATAGTATGCCGTACGATATGGGCTATATATAGCCCATGGTCCAAAATGATGAAAAACGAGGATAAAAAAAAATTCAACAATTCAAAAAACGATGGGCTATAACCCATCGTTTTTTTCATTTTTTCATTTTTTTCAAATCCTCAAAAATGATGAAAAACGGCATGCTATAGTATGCCGTACGATATGGGCTATAGCCCATGGTCCAAAATGATGAAAAACGAGGAAAAAAAAAAAGATGGGCTATAACCCATCGTTTTTTTTATTTTTTTATTTTTTTCAAATCCTCAAAAATGATGAAAAACGGCGTGCTGTAGTATGCCGTACGATATGGGCTATAGCCCATGGTCAAAAATTCAAAAAATGAGGATATTTTCTTTTCTTCAAAAATTCAAAAAACGATGGGCTATAACCCATCGTTTTTTTCATTTTTTCATTTTTTTAAAATTCTCAAAAATGATGAAAAACGGCGTGCTATAGTATGCCGTACGATATGGGCTATAGCCCATGGTCAAAAATGATGAAAAACGAGGATATTTTATTTTCTTCAAAAATTCAAAGAACGATGGGCTATAACCCATCGTTTTTTTTCATTTTTTCATTTTTTTTAAATTCTCAAAAATGATGAAAAACGGCGTGCTATAGTATGCCGTACGATATGGGCTATAGCCCATGGTCAAAAATGATGAAAAACGAGGATATTTTCTTTTCTTCAAAAATTCTAAAAACGATGGGCTATAACCCATCGTTTTTTTAATTTTTTTAATTTTTTTCAAATTCTCAAAAATGATGAAAAACGGCGTGCTATAGTATGCCGTACGATATGGGCTATAGCCCATGGTCAAAAATGATGAAAAATGAGGATATTTTCTTTTCTTCAAAAATTCTAAAAACGATGGGCTATAACCCATCGTTTTTTTCATTTTTTTTTTTTTTTTTCAAATCCTCAAAAATGATGAAAAACGGCGTGCTATAGTATGCCGTACGATATGGGCTATAGCCCATGGTCCAAAATGATGACGTTCTCTCTACCGCAACATACTTAAAAGTATAGCGGTGTATGAGAATGGGTGTTGCGGAGGATGAGAAACATTAACATTGTGCTATAGGAGCAATGGGACTTGAACATAGAATGTCCGTACAGAGAGACTGATCATTAGACCATTGCACCATCAGTCAGACACACAGTGAACATCTCCTGGTAATTGTGTGTGTTAGCCCTCAGTTGGTAAAGTTGAAACACTCCAGCATTATAAAGCTATAGGAGAACAGGGATTTGAACATTTAGAGATGTATTAACTGAAGGCTCACAGCCTCAGCCTGATAACCTCAAAAGTCTCATATCTCCCCTGAGCCATAGGCAGTTGCTTTGGCTTAGTGGTTAAGATGTTGGCCTTCAGTGCAGGGACCTGTGTTCGATTCCTGGGTGTTACACTCTGATGAACGTGAGTCTATGTTCAACTCTTGATTCTTTCAACTTTACTATCTGAAGGCTAACATACAAAAGATCGCTTCAACAGTACAAAGAGGCAGATGTTACTGAGTGATGTTGTAGTAGGGGCTATTCAGCACAGAGAGTTCATGTTCAAATCCCACTCTTCCTAAAGTTTAATGCTAGTTATTGAGCTTCATTTACTGCTATTCTAGCAGTGGCTCACAGCCTCAGCCTGACTACCTCAAAACTCTAATTGTCGTAGTGGTTAAGATGTTGGCTTTCCACGTGGGAGACCAGGGTTCGATTCCCGGCTGTTACACTATCATACAAAAGAAGACCTCAACAACAGCGCTAAGAAACATCTGATTAATATGAGTCTGTGTTATTTAAACTTTACTGAAGGCTAACGCACAAAAGATCACTTCAAAATTACCAGGAGACTTTGCCTGAGAGTGTCTGACTGATGGTGCAGTGGTCTAATCATCAGGCTTTCAGTACAGACATTCCATGTTCAAGTCCTGTTCCTCCTACAGCTCAATGCTGCAGTAATTTGAACTTTTCAAGGCTTGAATAAAAAATAAAAACTCAAAAGCACCAGGAGACATCTGCTGAATGCCCCAAGGTGCCTTGTGGGGCGGCAGTGGCTCAGGGGTAGAGTGCCTGGATGGTAACCGTAAGGTTGCCAGTTCAAACCCGGGCTCCCCCAGAGTTACTGTCAAAGTGTCCTTGAGCAAGACACTGAACCCCTAATTGCTCCCGATGTGCTAGTTGGTGCCTTGCATGGTTTCCGCTGCCATCGGTGTATGAATGGGTGAATGTAATGCACAATCTCTGTAAAGCACCTTGGATAAAGGCGCGTAGCGCCTTTATCCAAGGTGCTTTACAGAGATTGTGCATGCACCATTCACCATTTATGTTAAATTGGACATTTTCATGGTAAAAGGTTAGCTGGACAGGGTTCTTTCAGACATAAGCCCCAACCATTACATCTCAGGAAACAGGGGGAGAGAGCACCGTCTCCCGATGGTCCTCCAGCACCTTGATGTCATGACATGGGACTTGAACCTGCCAACTGTCTGTAGCAGAGGCAACGGGTCAAGCGCTCCACACCATTGAGCCAAGGCACCTTTGGGCAATCAGTAGATGTCTCCTGGTGCTTTTGAGTTTTTATTTTTTATTCAAGCCTTGAAAAGTTCAAATTACTGCAGCATTGAGCTGTAGGAGGAACAGGACTTGAACATGGAATGTCTGTACTGAAAGCCTGATGATTAGACCACTGCACCATCAGTCAGACACTCTCAGGCAAAGTCTCCTGGTAATTTTGAAGTGATCTTTTGTGCGTTAGCCTTCAGTAAAGTTTAAATAACACAGACTCATATTAATCAGATGTTTCTTAGCACTGTTGTTGAGGTCTTCTTTTGTATGATAGTGTAACAGCCGGGAATCGAACCCTGGTCTCCCACGTGGAAAGCCAACATCTTAACCACTACGACAATTAGAGTTTTGAGGTAGGCAGGCTGAGGCTGTGAGCCACTGCTAGAATAGCAGTAAATGAAGCTCAATAACTAGCATTACACTTTAGGAAGTGTGGGATTTGAACAACTCTCTGTGCTGAATAGCCCCTACTACACCATCACTCAGTAACATCTGCCTCTTTGTACTGTTGAAGCGATCATTTGTATGTTAGCCTTCAGATAGTAAAGTTGAAAGAATCAAGAGTTGAACATAGACTCACGTTCATCAGAGTGTAACACCCAGTAATCGAACACAGGCCAACATCTTAACCACTAAGCCAAAGCAACTGCCTATGGCTGAGCCATAGGCAGTTGCTTTTTTCATTTTTTCATTTTTTTCAAATCCTCAAAAATGATGAAAAACGGCGTGCTATAGTATGCCGTACGATATGGGCTATAGCCCATTGTCCAAAATGATAAAAAACGAGGATACATTTTTTTATCAAAAATTAAAAAAACGATGGGCTATAACCCATCGTTTTTTTCTTTTTTTCACTTTTTTTCAAATCCTCAAAAATGATGAAAAACGCCGTGCTATAGTATGCCGTACGATGTGGGCTATAGCCCATGGTCCAAAATGATGAAAAACGAGGATAAAAAAATTAATTCAAAAATTCAAAAAACGATGGGCTATAACCCATCGTTTTTTTTCATTTTTTCATTTTTTTCAAATCCTCAAAAATGATGAAAAACGGCGTGCTATCGTATGATCGTATGGGCTATAGCCCATGGTCCAAAATGATGACGTTCTCTCTACCGCAACATACTTAAAAGTATAGCGGTGTATGAGAATGGGTGTTGCGGAGGATGAGAAACATTAACATTGTGCTATAGGAGCAATGGGACTTGAACATAGAATGTCCGTACAGAGAGACTGATCATTAGACCATTGCACCATCAGTCAGACACACAGTGAACATCTCCTGGTAATTGTGTGTGTTAGCCCTCAGTTGGTAAAGTTGAAACACTCCAGCATTATAAAGCTATAGGAGAACAGGGATTTGAACATTTAGAGATGTATTAACTGAAGGCTCACAGCCTCAGCCTGATAACCTCAAAAGTCTCATATCTCCCCTGAGCCATAGGCAGTTGCTTTGGCTTAGTGGTTAAGATGTTGGCCTTCAGTGCAGGGACCTGTGTTCGATTCCTGGGTGTTACACTCTGATGAACGTGAGTCTATGTTCAACTCTTGATTCTTTCAACTTTACTATCTGAAGGCTAACATACAAAAGATCGCTTCAACAGTACAAAGAGGCAGATGTTACTGAGTGATGTTGTAGTAGGGGCTATTCAGCACAGAGAGTTCATGTTCAAATCCCACTCTTCCTAAAGTTTAATGCTAGTTATTGAGCTTCATTTACTGCTATTCTAGCAGTGGCTCACAGCCTCAGCCTGACTACCTCAAAACTCTAATTGTCGTAGTGGTTAAGATGTTGGCTTTCCACGTGGGAGACCAGGGTTCGATTCCCGGCTGTTACACTATCATACAAAAGAAGACCTCAACAACAGCGCTAAGAAACATCTGATTAATATGAGTCTGTGTTATTTAAACTTTACTGAAGGCTAACGCACAAAAGATCACTTCAAAATTACCAGGAGACTTTGCCTGAGAGTGTCTGACTGATGGTGCAGTGGTCTAATCATCAGGCTTTCAGTACAGACATTCCATGTTCAAGTCCTGTTCCTCCTACAGCTCAATGCTGCAGTAATTTGAACTTTTCAAGGCTTGAATAAAAAATAAAAACTCAAAAGCACCAGGAGACATCTGCTGAATGCCCCAAGGTGCCTTGTGGGGCGGCAGTGGCTCAGGGGTAGAGTGCCTGGATGGTAACCGTAAGGTTGCCAGTTCAAACCCGGGCTCCCCCAGAGTTACTGTCAAAGTGTCCTTGAGCAAGACACTGAACCCCTAATTGCTCCCGATGTGCTAGTTGGTGCCTTGCATGGTTTCCGCTGCCATCGGTGTATGAATGGGTGAATGTAATGCACAATCTCTGTAAAGCACCTTGGATAAAGGCGCGTAGCGCCTTTATCCAAGGTGCTTTACAGAGATTGTGCATGCACCATTCACCATTTATGTTAAATTGGACATTTTCATGGTAAAAGGTTAGCTGGACAGGGTTCTTTCAGACATAAGCCCCAACCATTACATCTCAGGAAACAGGGGGAGAGAGCACCGTCTCCCGATGGTCCTCCAGCACCTTGATGTCATGACATGGGACTTGAACCTGCCAACTGTCTGTAGCAGAGGCAACGGGTCAAGCGCTCCACACCATTGAGCCAAGGCACCTTTGGGCAATCAGTAGATGTCTCCTGGTGCTTTTGAGTTTTTATTTTTTATTCAAGCCTTGAAAAGTTCAAATTACTGCAGCATTGAGCTGTAGGAGGAACAGGACTTGAACATGGAATGTCTGTACTGAAAGCCTGATGATTAGACCACTGCACCATCAGTCAGACACTCTCAGGCAAAGTCTCCTGGTAATTTTGAAGTGATCTTTTGTGCGTTAGCCTTCAGTAAAGTTTAAATAACACAGACTCATATTAATCAGATGTTTCTTAGCACTGTTGTTGAGGTCTTCTTTTGTATGATAGTGTAACAGCCGGGAATCGAACCCTGGTCTCCCACGTGGAAAGCCAACATCTTAACCACTACGACAATTAGAGTTTTGAGGTAGGCAGGCTGAGGCTGTGAGCCACTGCTAGAATAGCAGTAAATGAAGCTCAATAACTAGCATTACACTTTAGGAAGTGTGGGATTTGAACAACTCTCTGTGCTGAATAGCCCCTACTACACCATCACTCAGTAACATCTGCCTCTTTGTACTGTTGAAGCGATCATTTGTATGTTAGCCTTCAGATAGTAAAGTTGAAAGAATCAAGAGTTGAACATAGACTCACGTTCATCAGAGTGTAACACCCAGTAATCGAACACAGGCCAACATCTTAACCACTAAGCCAAAGCAACTGCCTATGGCTGAGCCATAGGCAGTTGCTTTTTTCATTTTTTCATTTTTTTCAAATCCTCAAAAATGATGAAAAACGGCGTGCTATAGTATGCCGTACGATATGGGCTATAGCCCATTGTCCAAAATGATAAAAAACGAGGATACATTTTTTTATCAAAAATTAAAAAAACGATGGGCTATAACCCATCGTTTTTTTCTTTTTTTCACTTTTTTTCAAATCCTCAAAAATGATGAAAAACGCCGTGCTATAGTATGCCGTACGATGTGGGCTATAGCCCATGGTCCAAAATGATGAAAAACGAGGATAAAAAAATTAATTCAAAAATTCAAAAAACGATGGGCTATAACCCATCGTTTTTTTTCATTTTTTCATTTTTTTCAAATCCTCAAAAATGATGAAAAACGGCGTGCTATCGTATGATCGTATGGGCTATAGCCCATGGTCCAAAATGATGACGTTCTCTCTACCGCAACATACTTAAAAGTATAGCGGTGTATGAGAATGGGTGTTGCGGAGGATGAGAAACATTAACATTGTGCTATAGGAGCAATGGGACTTGAACATAGAATGTCCGTACAGAGAGACTGATCATTAGACCATTGCACCATCAGTCAGACACACAGTGAACATCTCCTGGTAATTGTGTGTGTTAGCCCTCAGTTGGTAAAGTTGAAACACTCCAGCATTATAAAGCTATAGGAGAACAGGGATTTGAACATTTAGAGATGTATTAACTGAAGGCTCACAGCCTCAGCCTGATAACCTCAAAAGTCTCATATCTCCCCTGAGCCATAGGCAGTTGCTTTGGCTTAGTGGTTAAGATGTTGGCCTTCAGTGCAGGGGACCTGTGTTCGATTCCTGGGTGTTACACTCTGATGAACGTGAGTCTATGTTCAACTCTTGATTCTTTCAACTTTACTATCTGAAGGCTAACATACAAAAGATCGCTTCAACAGTACAAAGAGGCAGATGTTACTGAGTGATGTTGTAGTAGGGGCTATTCAGCACAGAGAGTTCATGTTCAAATCCCACTCTTCCTAAAGTTTAATGCTAGTTATTGAGCTTCATTTACTGCTATTCTAGCAGTGGCTCACAGCCTCAGCCTGACTACCTCAAAACTCTAATTGTCGTAGTGGTTAAGATGTTGGCTTTCCACGTGGGAGACCAGGGTTCGATTCCCGGCTATTACACTATCATACAAAAGAAGACCTCAACAACAGCGCTAAGAAACATCTGATTAATATGAGTCTGTGTTATTTAAACTTTACTGAAGGCTAACGCACAAAAGATCACTTCAAAATTACCAGGAGACTTTGCCTGAGAGTGTCTGACTGATGGTGCAGTGGTCTAATCATCAGGCTTTCAGTACAGACATTCCATGTTCAAGTCCTGTTCCTCCTACAGCTCAATGCTGCAGTAATTCGAACTTTTCAAGGCTTGAATAAAAAATAAAAACTCAAAAGCACCAGGAGACATCTGCTGAATGCCCCAAGGTGCCTTGTGGGGCGGCAGTGGCTCAGGGGTAGAGTGCCTGGATGGCAACCGTAAGGTTGCCAGTTCAAACCCGGGCTCCCCCAGAGTTACTGTCAAAGTGTCCTTGAGCAAGACACTGAACCCCTAAT
This sequence comes from Protomyctophum parallelum, assembly GCF_964188405.1. NCBI lineage: Eukaryota > Metazoa > Chordata > Actinopteri > Myctophiformes > Myctophidae > Protomyctophum > Protomyctophum parallelum. The sequence goes on along the minus strand of NC_139707.1, from coordinate 41,387,260 downwards.
TGCTCCCGATGTGCTAGTTGGTGCCTTGCATGGTTTCCGCTGCCATCGGTGTATGAATGTAATGCACAATCTCTGTAAAGCACCTTGGATAAAGGCGCGTAGCGCCTTTATCCAAGGTGCTTTACAGAGATTGTGCATGCACCATTCACCATTTATGTTAAATTGGACATTTTCATGGTAAAAGGTTAGCTGGACAGGGTTCTTTCAGACATAAGCCCCAACCATTACATCTCAGGAAACAGGGGGAGAGAGCACACAAAGTGTCACAGTTATGACTAATGTGGGATTTGAACCCTGGACCTGTGGCTCCCAAGGACAGCCTCTCATCACACTGAGCTAACTGCTGGATACTACTACACAGCTTTTTTGTGCTATTTGATGTAAGTGTGGAAAGCAAAGTGTCACAGTAAAGAATGACCACTGGGACACGCCTAGTCTAGGTGTTGGTGATTTGAACACTGCATGTCGGGTTTGAACCAGCACACTTCTACTAGGTATACTACGGATATCATTTTACTTATCCGCTGGGCCACTGAGGGACACAATCATGGTGAATTTCTGGGCTGCTTTAAAGTTGTCCTTCTGGAAATCAGTGTGCAAAGCAAAGTGTCACAGTTATGACTAATGTGGGATTTGAACCCTGGACCTGTGGCTCCCAAGGACAGCCTCTCATCACACTGAGCTAACTGCTGGATACTACTACACAGCTTTTTTGTGCTATTTGATGTAAGTGTGGAAAGCAAAGTGTCACAGTAAAGAATGACCACTGGGACACGCCTAGTCTAGGTGTTGAGTGATTTGAACACCGCATGTCGGGTTTGAACCGGCACACTTCTACTAGGTATATTACGGATATCATCTGACTTATCCGTTGGGCCACTTAGGCACACAAACATGGTGAATTTCTGGGCTGCTTTAAAGTTGTCCTTCTGGAAATCAGTGTGCAAAGCAAAGTGTCACAGTTATGCCTAATGTGGGATTTGAACCCTGGACCTGTGGCTCCCAAGGACAGCCTCTCATGACACTGAGCTAACTGCTGGATACTACTACACAGCTTTTTTGTGCTATTTGATGAAGTGTGGAAAGCAAAGTGTCACAGTAAAGACAAAGTAAAGAAATGAGTGGGGTTTGAACTCACCATCTCCCGATCATGTGGCAGCGTTCTAACACACTGAGCCACTGGTTCCAGACAATTCACACAGCTTTTTTGTTTGTTTTCTTCTTCTGAAATCGGTCTTGAAAATATAGACTTATTTGGTGTTTGAACTCACCATCTCCCAAACATGTGGACAGTGTTCTAACACACTGAGCCACTGGCTCCAGACAATTCACACTGCTTTTTTGTTTGTTTGCTTGTAAGTGACAAGTCCAGAATGTATTTTTCAACGTATTGTTAGTTCTTAAACATAAACTCATACAGTTCATCCCACAGTGAGATCAGCTTGAGAGTCATACTATTGTCTGTACCTGATTCCAACTGCCGAATCTCAGGTTTGAACCAGGAACCTTCAGATCTAAAGCCTAACGCTCTCCCAGCTGAGCTATTACGGCTTGAAAGTAACACATCCAGTATTTATTTTTACATTGACTGTTACTTGTTACTTCTTAAACAAAAAAACTCATAAAGTTTTTCACCCAGTGAGATTAGCCTAAGAGTCATAGGATTTTCTGTACCTCATTTCAACTGACAAAAGCCTGGATTGAACCAGGGACCTTTAGATATTCAGTCTAATGCTCTACCAACTGCGCTAATTTGGCTTGTAAGTGACACATCCAGAATATATTTTTCAATTGATTGTTAGTTCTTAAACAAATAAACTCATACAGTTTTCCCCCAGTGAGATCAGCCTGGGAGTCGTACGGTTTTCGGTACCTCATTTGACCTGCTGAAAACCGGTTCCATTTGTACACTGTCAAAGTAACTAACTTAATACTATCAACATCTATCTATTCTATAGTCCCTCTACAACAGTGGTTCCCAAACCTTTTCTTGTCAAGGACCCCCACATTTACACTTTATTAACCTGTGGAACCTGAACCTGAACCTAACCCTAACCCTAACCCTAACCCTACCCCCATAAGAGAAGATTGTTACAGATCTAGCAGTGATCTAGAATGATCAATTATATTAATAAAACGTCAAAAACTGTGAAAATGAAGAAAATGAAGTTGAATAATCACTATAAATCTAAAACAGGTCAGAGTATTTCATCCAGTTATAAACAAGGAAGTGGTCCGGGTCTGCGACCATTTGATTGGAGGAGACAATGTAAGGAGCCCTAGGATTGGCTGAAGGCAGACCGATCTGATTGGCCAAGGAATCTGTCAATCAGAATGATTGGCACGTCAAAAACCACGACAGCACCCTAACTCAGTTACCTATTGCTATCTGCAACAACAGTCTTCCTTTGCCTGTGAGTTAGAGTTTGGAGTTGGATTTTGGCTGATATTTTTTAATCCTTCAAATCATGAAGTACACATGTATGTCTTCCAAACCCATGAACTATAGTATGTCTTTTTTTATCCTTCAAAATCATGAAAAACAACATATTATAGTAAGTCTTCCGAAACTATATACAGTTTTCTGTAACTCATTTCAACTGCCGAAACCCAGGATGAACTATGGACGTTTAGATCTTCAGTCTAATGCTCTTCCAACTGAGCTATTTCGGCTTGTAAGTGACACATCCAGAATGTATTTTTCAATGAATTGTTATTTCTTAAACATAAACTCATACAGTTCATCCCGCAGTGAGATCAGCTTGAGAGTCATACGGTTGTCTGTACCTCATTTCTACTGCAGACTCACCATCTCCCGATCATGTGGCAGCGTTCTAACACACTGAGCCACTGGCTCGAGACAATTCACAATGCTTTTTTGTTTGTTTTCTTCTTCTGAAATTGGTCTTGAAAATAAAGAATTATTTGGGGTTTGAACTCACCATCTCCCAAACATGTGGACAGCGTTCTAACACACTGAGTGACTGGCTCCAGACAATTCACACTGCTTTTTTGTTTGTTTGCTTGTAAGTGACAAATCCAGAATGTATTTTTCAATGTATTGTTAGTTCTTAAACATAAAATCATACAGTTCATCCCACAGTGAGATCAGTTTGAGAGTCATACGATTGTCTGTACCTCATTTCAACTGCCGAATCTCAGGTTTGAACCAGGAACCTTCAGATCTAAAGCCTAACGCTCTCCCAGCTGAGCTATTACGGCTTGAAAGTAACACATCCAGTATTTATTTTTACATTGACTGTTACTTGTTACTTCTTAAAAAAAAAACTCATAAAGTTTTTCACCCAGTGAGATCAGCCTAAGAGTCATAGGATTTTCTGTACCTCATTTCAACTGCCAAAAGCCTGGATTGAACCAGGGACCTTTAGATCTTCAGTCTAATGCTCTACCAACTGCGCTAATTTGGCTTGTAAGTGTAACATCCCGAATATATTTTTCAATTGATTGTTAGTTCTTAAACAAATAAACTCATACAGTTTTCCCCCAGTGAGATCAGCCTGGGAGTCATACGGTTTTCTGTACCTCATTTGACCTGCTGAAAACCGGTTCCATTTGTACACTGTCAAAGTCACTAACTTATCATCTAGTATAGACCCTCTACAACAGTGGTTCCCAAACCTTTTCTTGTCAAGGACCCCCGAATTTACACTTTATTAGCCCGTGGAACCTAACCCTAATCCATGGTCAAAAACGATGAAAAACGAGGATTTGAAAAAAAGACAAAATCACTTCCAGACCATGGGCTATAGTCCATGGTGTCGGAGTGATTTACGTCCTCAAAAATGATGAAAAACGGCATGCTACAGTTCCCTAACCCTAACCCTTGATCGTAGGAGATAGTAATGTAGGACTCTACAGATCGAGTGCTATCCAGTCATAAAGTTTGAACACTTGAAGAAACTACTACAGAAAACTGGAAACACCGCCAATGTGGCGCACTGCATCCTATCCGTAGGAATGAACAATCGACAGCAGGTGACAACAGAAACAGGACGGAAGACAATGAGGGCGGACACAAGTGTGGCCTGTTAATTTGCCCAGCTGGTACCCACTTAAGGCCCAATCAGATCCCAGTTCAAACCCATATAGGCAAACACAGGTGGCACACATGGTTCTGAAATAAAATTGTCCATTTGGATACCACCTAAGACCCAGTTAGAAACCCACATAAGCCCATATGGGCTAACACGGGTGGGCCCTTTGTGAAAAAATGATGAAAAACCAGGATAAAAAAAAATCCAAAAAACGCCCTCATCAAGTCACCTTTCGCGCAATGTGGCCCTTGCCCCAAAATGAGTTTGACACCCCTGCTATAGACCCTCTACAACAGTGGTTCCCAAACCTTTTCTTGTCAAGGACCCCCGAATTTACACTTTATTAGCCCGTGGAACCTAACCCTAAACCGGCTATAATCCATGGTCAAAAACGATGAAAAACGAGGATTTGAAAAAAGAAAAAAAATCACTGGCCCATTTGGATACCACCTAAGATCCAGTTAGAAACCCACGTAAGCCCATATGGGCTAACACGGGTGGGCCCTTTGTGAAAACTGGGTGCACGGCCCACTTGGAACCCATGCACATAGCCCATGTCAAAACCCAATTGGGCCAAGATGGACATGTTAGCTGGGGTATGATATCATACCTGCCCTGATGAAGAGTCTTCATCAGGGCAGGTATGATATCATACCTGCCCTGATGAAGACTCCTGTGTGAGTCGACACATGTCTCACTGATCTTTGAAGCGCCAGTCTATTTCTAAACTTTTGTGCACTTCCATCGAGCACCTGGTTGATTCTCTCTTTGTAACTCCTAACTAACTTGGTCAAACAACTCTCTTATAACTTATAGTCTAACAATAGACTATACTGTATTAGTGTTGTTTGACTTTAGGAGTTTTTGGTGTAGGCCTATGATATTGTATGGGTCGGTATTATCTGATCTCTTCCACCTGAGTTCAGTCTTATCAGAGACTTCCTTTGAGTTATTTTTTTTAAAGCCTATGTCATTAGATTAAAGTATAAAGAACTATGAAGAACTTATCAAAACAAGGTTGGACAACACTTATTTTCCATTCCCGAACGTTTCTCTTTAAAGGCTTACAGTAGCAGCAGCATTCTGTGCAATGTTGATGCATTAAGATGCATGCTATACATCATCTTAGGGCCTGGCCTTGGCTTTTGAATAGCGAGGGTTCTGCAGCTTATTCACTACAAAACTGTCACATTTCTTATCGTTATTATCTACTCTGTGCCCAGCATCGTTTCTAAGCATTAGAATTATATAACCCTGCAACAGAAGCCAAGAAAACATCTTTAAAAAGAAATAAGAATGCTTGCCTCCTGGCATTGGCGGTGCTCTCTCAAGTATACCGGCCACTTCAGTGCTCCCTTCGACTTATTTCAATCCATCACTTCAAAAGAGCTCATTTTCATATTGGGGAACATTGAGGACACCTTTAGCTTTAAGATGCATTTGGGAACTCAGAATGGAGCAATCAGGAGTTTCCACTCGTATGCATATTGAAACGTATCTTTTATGCAGATGTCATTTCACTAAACAGCTGATATGGAAGAATTATGAATATATTAAGAGAAGAGCTTATCACAGAGTAATCAAGTGTAATGCAAGCACGCTGACTGAAATATGCATGACAAATTGGCTTTGAACATGGAGCACGCAGGTCCTTGCACAAAGCCTCATTGAAATTCCTTTCAGTAGGAGAGAGAGAGAGAGAGATCCTGTGAGAATGAGCCAAACATCACAGAGTAAATAGAACCACATTAACATCCTACAGTTCAGTGAACACAAGTGCACAGTCAGACGACAAGATGAGCATTTGGTCATTTTATTTACAAAACGTTACAGAAGAAAGTTTGCCTCAATATCATTCCAGACAATATGTTTGCGTTTGTTTGTTTTTCTCTCAGGAAAAAGTCCTCGATTTGTAATTCCAACAGTGAAAACTCATGATAAGTGCTCCAAATAACCGTGAAAATGTTTAAATACATTTGGAAATAATTTCACCTCTATTACTTCTCCCTTGTTAGGAAACATGAAGGCACATAGACATGGTAAGCACAGCTTAGTTGACAAAACATTTTTTAATAGCGCAAGACTCAGCAGAAATAAGGCCTAGATGAGAGGAGATGAAGGTGCAAGGTTTTCCCCCAATCTAATCTTCTGTCTCCGATACCCTTTTCATAATATTTATCAAAATCGGTCATGATCTGCCTTATTATAATTTTAAAAACAATATAACACTTGAGCAGTGTTTTCTTGGGTGAAACATCTAAAAACTCTCTGCTGCATGCACATCCCTTATAACTTTGTACAATTTGTAATACTTATTATTAAGATATAAACACATTAACGTTTGCTAAACCTTGACGAGATTACCCTCTCAATCACACACTGTAAAGAGAATGAATATGATGATCAGAGCGGGGTTTGGGGGAGGCCGGGAGGGGGGTCTTTGTGGAATCATAAATGCGAATGCATCTAGGCTGCGGTGTTCCTGGCCTGGTTTCCATGGCTGCGGTTGTTCACGGGTTGTTGTCCAGAGTGGTTTCCTCATCGATTTGCTGGAGTGCAGTCCCGTCACATGGGGGTTGGCTGGCCGGCTACAACAAGGAAGGGGAAACCCACAGGATTATTAGCCTGAAACCTCTGGCCATACAGAGTTTGTGGGGCGCCTAACTCAATTTCGACCTGGGAACGATTCTGCAAAAATGTCTTCTAAAATCCTGACTGTTTTCTTGAAAAAGCTATGTTTTTCTATGACACTTTCATGTCACTTTTTCACGATTCTTCAAAAAATAGCAGACCTACAAGCTCGTAGCGCGCCACTCGGTGGCGCGCTATGAGCTTGTAGATCTGCTATTTTGCAGTGGTGCAACCACTCCTACGACCAGCAATGTCCGTGCCTATGTGGCCATGAGCGCGAGTATATGACTTATTTGTACCAGTAGGGGGCGCCAGAAACAGAGAGAGTGATAGTGCTGCTGTGTTGCCTGCTAATGAGAGAGAGAGAGAGAGAGAGAGAGAGAGAGAGAGAGAGAGAGAGAGAGAGAGAGAGAGAGAGAGAGAGAGAGTGGTGGTGGGGGGGGGGGGGGGGGGGGGGGAGTTGCACCACTCAGTTCACACGGGTGTGATTTTTCAATAGCTAAAGCATTACATAATGCAACACCAAAATGGGTTCTCGCCCCAAAATGGGCTAATAATACTCACTTTTGAGTCGGTTGTAGCAGGAGTTACAGTAGAGCTGTCTGCTTCGTATCCTGACTTCGGCCCCGATCTCTGATCCTCCCAGGTCGGACTTACAGTCGATGCACTGTGGGGGGGGGGGGGGGGGGGGGACAAAGTATATACCATATACAGTATACCAGGAATGTGCATGTGTATATATATGTATACCAGTAAAATAAAATCCTCACTGTTCATTTATCCAATGTTGTAGCAACTCATAATGTAATTATGAGGCAGTTATAAGTTCATTTTTTGACGAGCTGATTATTACATTTAAATGATTACATTATGAGCCGTTATTACAGGTATTATATAGGTATATAGGTATTATGATATTACGAGTTGCTAAACATGTGTAAATCCAAAGGGTAGTACAAATGTGATCCGGTTACATTTATACACTGAGTTAAATGAACATTGAGGATTTCATTATGGGTACGTAGTACATTAGGCTTTTAATTATGTTTCTTGAAATTAACACGGCAGGATTTTAGCACGTATAGCCTTAAATGTCCCGCTCCGCAGGAGCTAAAGCCTAATGTATGCTCCGTTGCACCATGCCGTTTGTCGCGTGCCGGAAACAGCAGACCTACGTGCTGGCCAGTGTTGTTTTTGGCAGCAAATTTCTATTTTAGTTTTAGTCATAGTCTTTGGACTGAAACTTCATTCAGTTTTAGTCACATTTTAGTCACCTGGAATGTCTTAGTGTTAGTCTAGTTTTAGTCGACTAAATGTCATAAGATTTTAGTCGACTAAATCTACAGTTGATTTAGTCGACTAAAATGTATTTTGGCGGGTCTTGATGCCGTCGTAATGAGTGTTTTTACACAACTTGTGTGCTTGTAGATCAGCTATTTTCAGCATGCAACCAAGTGTAAAATGACTTATACTGGATATCTTGTCCACTAGTCCCTTCCTAACATTTTTGTCTAGTTTTTATTTGTCGATGAAATTGTCAGTATATTTAGTCTTAGTTTTAGTCATCGTAGCTTAATTTTCATTTAGTTTCCATTCGTTTTTGTCAGTGAAAAATGGTAGTCGACGAACATTTTTCGTCTTAGTTTTAGTCGACGAAAACAACACTGGTGCTGGCATTGAACCCGCCGTGGATTATGAGCTCGTAGGTATGCTATTTTCAGCACGCGACACCCATGTGCGTGTGAGTATAAGTATGAACCGGGGCTTTAGAGCATGGCTCTGGGACATATACTGTACATGTAAGTATACTGCAGAACATGAGCCACGGCAGAGAAACAGCAAAGTCACAGAGATAAGAAAAAAAACGATCAGAATGATTGACAGACGGCTGGGAGGATGACAGCCATGATAACCAATTAGATGCAGGAGAGAGCGACAGTTCAGAGACCCTAGTAACAACCAAAAGCTCCACGTTTTAAAGACCAGCAACCAGAATCCGGTGTTATAGGAAGAAATAGAACAGGCGTGTGCATTGATTAGTGTGGCTCACAGATTAGTGGGAGTTGATGAAGAAGTGTGTTAGTTAGTGCAGTAAAGGGATCCGCTTCCATTGCGATCCATCTGGTTAGTAGAATATAAACAAGTGAACAGACGAGGTTAGTTTCTGGTGCAGGGAATTAAACCCGACCAAGATTGGCAAGAATCTCCAGGCCAAGGTTGGTCCGACGACGTGGACGACGTTTAAACTCTCACCTTAAAACAGCCCAAATGATAACAGAGCCCGAGGGACTCGATGATCATGGCGGCTCCCTTTCCCAGTGGGCTGTCACAGAACGTACAGATTTTCTTGCCACTCACTGACCTAGATTTGCAGAATGTTAAACCGTGATTGAGATGGAGCTAAGAAATACAGTATATGCAATCTAGGCATTAATTATACATTAATATATACATATATATTATGTGTGTGAATGTACTGTGTTGTTTTATGTATTGATCTTTTGTGTGTGTGATCTAAAGAAAACCGTTTCATTACAAAGAAGTTATGCATGCACGCACACACACACACACACACACACACACACACACACACACACACACACACACACACACACACACACACACACACACACACACACACACACACACACACACACACACACACACACACACACACACACACACACACACACACAAATGTATGCAACCGAATGACAAAGCCAAGGGGGAGATGCCATCCGACAACAGTTACACAGTATATCGCCTCCATGTAATCATTTGGATCTGAAGTGAAGCGAATGTATATTAGTTTGACAAAATAAATGGAACCATCCAAACACATCCAAAATAAATAACTGCATGACAGACAAAGTTTCCCTTTTACCACCACTCCCAAACCAGGGTTATGCAATCGCACCCCGCATCAGTGGTTATAACGGGCCTAGAAGAAGCTGGACCAGTATTTGAGCCCCGTATCAGACAGGGTTTTAGAGGCATTTAGAGAGCGTTTTCCTGGCCGTTCGTTTACCTGCTCCGGTGCTGAGGAGGCCGTGACTCCGACGAGGGGGGCTCGGGGGAGGTGGTGGGGGAGGGAGACGACGGCGACGGGGAGGACGAATGCTGAGACCACTGGGAGGACGAGGGTGTTCCTGCCCCGCCTCGGAGGGAGCCCATGGAGTAAGAGGACGGCAGGGTGGCCGAGCCGGGCCGTGTCAGCCCCCCGGCCCCCCCCTGCTGCTGCCCGCCTCCTCCTCCGACGCCGTAGACGCCATAGGAGGAGCCGGTGCTGCTGCCGGAGAGGGCGGAGTGAGGCCGACTGTAGTTGGGGATGGAGGAGGTGCTGCCCGGCGTCCACGACGACCGCCAGGAGCTGCGAGGCGTGTCCAGGTTGTCGAGGGACTCTCCTCTGCGAAGCCAAGTGATATCCGAGCAACCAGCACCACGTTAGACCAGTTAGTAGAAGCATTTCCTAATAGGATGAACTGGCTGACAGTCTATATTTTTATTTTCCGAGATACGGTTCCAACTATCTTTCAGCAAACGGGCAAAACATGTGAAAAATGAGACGACAACTCCAAGCCATTGCATAATCCCACGAAGAAATGTTTATTAATAGCCTTAAATAGGTCACCCTTTACAACGTTTTGAGTAGGGCTTCGGAACCCAACGGCTACTGTATATGTACATACAGTAAAGACCACTTAGCAATGCGTTTAAAGGGTCGACTCAAAACAATGTTGACTGAGTAAAGGGCCTTTCAAACGGGCAGCGACGAACGCACACGTTGTTGGATGGATCAACAGGTCTGCTCCAGTTCTGCTCAAGCGTTAAAAAGAAATGCTAAACTGAATCCAGGTCTGGTGAGTCGCGGGCGTGTGCACGAAACGAGCGATGTTGCCCAACGTCTTCTCTGCGCGTACAGAGAATATAATATAAACGCGTTAAATCGCTTCCCGTTTGAAAGGCCCTTAAGGGTGGACACTTGACACTCTTTGCAAAGTGGTCTGTAGGTATAAATCATAGTGCTGCAAAAGGGGCTTATTTAAGGCTATAAATAAATATTTGGGTTTTTGTAGCATTTCCTTCTCATTTCTCATATTTTCATCTGTACCCACATTTCTTTGAATCTTTTGTTCGTGTTTATTAATGAGACCAGATTGGACAAAAGCAGACTGAGACTGGTAGCCATCCATCCTTTGAGAGGCAACATTTAAGCAGACCATTGAGGACACTGAAAATATTAGTATGTTTATGGTTTATTTAACCACTTTAATTATGAGTCACCAATTTTGGGCATGCCATAGAGGCAAAAAATAAACTGTGGCACGTTGTGAGCTTGTAAATCAAATTTATAAATTTAGATTTTTTTGTTTGTTAAGTGGTTAAACACACAAACGGTACACTGACAAAGCCCAGTGTACTGTAACATCATAACATAAAAATAACATACATACATAACCTTTCATTCAGTCCCGTTGGCCGTTTACTAACTTAATGTTTGTGGGTCATTCTACGAAAACATTTTTCACACTTTTAATCAGAATGCATGTTCGAATGCTTTATAGAGTCTGGAACTACACCTCCCAAAATCAGAGTAAGGAAGCTGCCTTTTCCGTTCACTGAAATATATTTTATAATATCTTTAGAGCTTGTTTTTTTTTTTCATTTCTGCTAACAAGCGAGCTATATATGCTCAGATGAAACGGAAGTGGCGAGGAGGCGCCAAAATTGCGAGAGGCGCTAAGGTCACATTCCCACCTAATAATACTTCGGTAGACTCGATGCGTATGGGCGGAGAAATTGGGATTCTTGCATATTTAATTTGCTGCGGTTTGCCTTCACACTGTCATCCGCAGCAATTGGAAACGCAGCATGGGGGACCTTTATCAATGTGTTCCATTCATAAACTAGCCTACACAGTGAAATCTATGGTGATAAAATTATACTCATAACGTGCATGTGTCGTGCTGTCTGGGACTGGATTCCCCCCCCCCCCCCCCCCCTCTCTCTCACTATACGCATGCAGCCACGCACTGTTCTTTTGGGCATGGAGGCACAGCCCTGAGCGCACTGATATAACAGACAAGTTTATCAAGATGAAAGTCCCTACTCTCCAGTCCCCACACAGTGACAGCACTCCATGTTTACGGCACGCACAGACAGAAAATTCTGTAGGCTATAATACACTGCAGTGTTTTTATGTGTTTTCTTAAGCAATTGATTAATGTACTTGTCCTCATTTCGATCAGGGCTTCAGTCTCCTCATTCGACCACGTCTATCGACGGTATCTTTGCGCTGCGTAAAATATGCCTTCTCCGTCTCCAACTGTGTTCAGCTCCTCACCCGCCACATTGTTTGCTTCATTTCCTTTATTTACTGCGGATTGCATTCACACCTGCACCGAATCGTAATCAAGTGCGATTGGAAGCGAAGCGAAAGCCCTGTTTTTGCTCGGAGTAGAATGCGGTTCTTTGATACGCATTAGGATTCGAATGAACCTGCCAAACGAACTGCACTTTCTGAAAATGCGCAGCACGCCCAGGCCGTAGCGTAACGGTCTGGGCACCGGACTGGTAATCCAGTCGCAGTGTGCCGCGGGTTCGACTCCCGGACCCGACACGGCCTTTACTGCATGTCATCCCCCCATCTCTCTCCCGTTTCCTGTCAGCCTACTGTCTGTCCCTTCAAAAATCAATAAAAGGCGTAAGCCGCAAAAAAATATCTTAAAAACAAAAAAAGAAAATGCGCAGCACGATCCGTTTTAACCGCAGCAAAGCTCTCCGGTGTGAACGTGACCCGAGTGTAGTGCAGTGTAGTAGTGTGTTACCTGGTGTGAACGTGACCTGAGTGTAGTGCAGTGTAGTAGTGTGTTACCTGTGAACGTGACCTGAGTGTAGTGCAGTGTAGTAGTGTGTTACCTGTGAACGTGACCTGAGTGTAGTGCAGTGTAGTAGTGTGTTACCTGTGAACGTGACCTGAGTGTAGTGCAGTGTAGTAGTGTGTTACCTGTGAACGTGACCTGAGTGTAGTGCAGTGTAGTAGTGTGTTACCTGTGAACGTGACCTGAGTGTAGTGCAGTGTAGTAGTGTGTTACCTGTGAACGTGACCTGAGTGTAGTGCAGTGTAGTAGTGTGTTACCTGTGAACGTGACCTGAGTGTAGTGCAGTGTAGTAGTGTGTTACCTGTGAACGTGACCTGAGTGTAGTGCAGTGTAGTAGTGTGTTACCTGCGCATTGGCAGGTGGACGGGCTCCTTGGGGGCGGCGGCGGCGGCGGCACGCTGCCGGATCCAGCTGTTGTCCGTCAGCAGGGGGGTTTTCTTCTTCATCTCCTGCAGGATCTGCTGTCTCTCCAGCTCCGCCTGGGACTGGCCTTTCTTCTGAGAGTCTCTCCATGACGACGTCTCCCCCACCACGCCACTGCCCGTCACTGGACGGAGAGAGAGAGAGGGGGGAACGGCATTGAGGGACAGCATTGAATGGTGCTCAGTCTGTGGTCATTAACCCGTTTAGGCCGGACCTCAAAATTTTAAAATAATCTTCTAAATCCTATTTTCACGATTTTTTCAAAAATAGCAGACCTACAAGCTCATAGCGCGCCACTCGGTGGCGCGCTATGAGCTTGTAGGTCTGCAATTTTTCAATAGCTAAATTATAACATGTTTAACCCATTCTGACCCGAGATCAGATTAAAAAAATGTCTTCTACGTCCTGACAGTTTCCTGAAAAAGCTATGTTTCTATGTCAGTCGTTCTTTGATTTTTCAAAAATAGCAGATCTACAAGCTCGTAGCGCGCCACTCGGTGGCGCGCTACGAGCTTGTAGATCTGCTATTTTTCAATAGCTAAAGCATAACATAATGCCAACACCAAAAGGGGTTAAAAGAAAGTACTATGTTATTGTTCACATTACGCAATCGCTGCAACTACAATGTCATATTGGATGCAAAAAGCATGTATGAAACGACGTGCAATGTGAGAACACGCAACGTTTAGGTATACCGTAGGTCAGGATAAAATACCAACATTGTACTCAAAGTAATTTTCTGGGTAACTGATTGATTGGTTGATTGATTGGCTGGTGAATCAATGTAAATAATTAGTGATTGGATCTGTGTATGACTGTAGTCCCAGTTTTCAGAAGGTGGCATACCTGTTTCCTGTTCAAATTCATTTTCTCATATCCTTGTTTGATTGGCTCAGCCCAAGGCCTCATTCACACGAACCAAACACCATAATCAAGCAATGTGTGGTCGTTTCTTTTTTTTCTTTTTTGGGCCACCACAATGCTTTTCCAATGGGAGTCACATGGCTTGATCAAACATTTGTGTTTGATTGCTGATTGCTGATTGCACCCCACTCATCAAACACAAATGTTTGGTCAAACCATGCGACTCCCATTGAAAATGAATTGGAGCAGCAATCAAACGGCAATCAGACATCGCACATGGACCGAACATTTGTTGTGTAGGTGTGTACGAAGCCCAAGACAAACACTTTGTTTGATTGGCTCAGCCCAAGACAAACGCTTTGTTTGATTGGCTGAGCCCAAGACAAACACTTTGTTTGATTGGCTGAGCCCAAGACAAACACTTTGTTTGATTGGCTCAGCCCAACTCTGAAAACTGGGACTTAGTTGTGCACAGAGAAGATTGAGTGGATCACGGTGGTAATTGATTTGGAGACGAGCAGGTCTGTGACTCGGCACACCTCTCTCTGGCTGTCTGTATCTCATGGCATTGAGGATGTGTCTCCTCTCCAGCTCCAGCTCTGACGCGGCCCTTTGAATCTGTGCCTGTTTGTCTCGCTTACGCCTCAACTCGTCCTCCACCAACCAGTGGGTCATGCCCCCCATTTGCCCATGCAACCCTGTGGTACAGCCCACAGCATGGTTGTTTAGGTCAGGATTATTATTGTTAGATCGTTGATATGCAATCCTAAATTCATAGTACACACTGACCGAAGTGTACATGCAGATATGATTGTTCACAGATATGCACCGACACACGCAGATATATTCAGGGCACGCACGCACACACACACACACAATACAATACAATTAGCAGCACTGAGGCTGATCTATAACATCTCTCTTAATTTGTGGAATTGAATCGGGAAAACTGACCTTTACTCTGCCGTTTCTCCACTTCATCGAGGTGAGGCGTGGATTTAGACTTTGCCCTGTTAATTAAAATAGAGTCAAGGAAATCGATCAACCCTCGTCATATTTCATCCAGTTTACAACGCAAACGGATCAATTCAAACAGCCAAACAGATCAACGTTAGCTGATGGTGCCTATATACACTGCATTGCTTTGATACGGTACATTCACGTATATCATATATCATTTTTGCTGTCATGACATTTTACATTTAGCAACTGGAACATTGTCGTCACATGAAACATTTCTTTTTTTTTACGTTTAGCAATTATATTTCTAATAATATTACAGGCAATGGTTTCACCAGTGGAATTACCGTGATTTATATTTATATTTATTTTAGTAGCTGTGGAGTGGATACACAACGAGAGCCAAACCAGCAGAAGTAGAGACATGCATGCTCATTGCTCTCATGCACTAACCTGTCTGTAAATGATAGCTCAGGCTGGACATTGACAAAGCCATAGGATTCCCCACCCCTTTGGTTGAAGGGATAGGTTTAGGGTTTAGAGAGGGTGGGTGTGTTATAGCGGACAGAGAAGCACATGCATACACACGTCAGTGGGATGTCACGATAACGCACAGACAATGAGGCAGCTCACAGTTTAAAGTTAGTGGTTAATTCTCTTAACATTAGCGTCGTAGGCGAGGCATGATGAAAAACACGGCACATTTAAGCACGTTTTATGATTAGCCGCAAGTGTCGCTCGACACAAAACGCTGTATCTTCAACTGACTGAAGTTTAGTGTCAACACATTGAAAATACGTACTTAAAAAAGCGAGCATTTTCAGCGAGCATTCAGAGCAGAGGTAACTAAAGTATATTTACTTAAAGGACCACTTCACCACTTTTCAACCAATCTTCATATAATAGGTCCTCCTCACTAATAATCATAGGAGGGCTGTGGGCAGTTCAGAAAACCGTCTTCCAGTGACATCATCGATGGGGAATACAAGCTAATAGCTAATAAACTGCAGGCTTTCTAGTCCTGAAAAGTTGCAATGCGAAAATGGAAGCCATCGTTCTCACGATAATGAAAATCGAAACATTTTTGTAAAAAAAAAATCTTGTTTAAAAATAAATCTGCCTAATGATGATGTCACTGGAAGACGGTTTCTGAACTGCCCACATGAGACACAGACTGAGTAGAAAAAAATCGTGCAATTTTTTTGGATTATTAGTGAGGACCTATTATATGAAGATAGGTTGAAAAGTGGTGAAGTGGTCCTTTAAGTACTGTACTAAAGTACAATGTTGAGGTACTTTTACCCCGCAACCCGACTACGGATAAGCGGTTTAAGATGGATGGAATTCACTTTACTTCATCATTTCAAATATTGAACGTTTGACTCCACTCAGTGCAGATTCAGATTAGAATGACAAAACCTACATTATACTTTGGCAAATGTTTTACACATTGGGGCTCCATTTTCGTCACCACTAAATCCATAAACAACTAGCCAATCTATATTGACACGTTGTGAGCTTGTAGACTGGCCATTTTAACTATTCAAGTTTAAAGGACAACTTTAGTTTTTTTCAAACAAGGTTCATGTTTTAGGTTGTTATTAGAGAAACTAAAAGGTGACTGTTAATTTTCTTTCATTTGCTGCTTTCTTTCGTTTTGCGGATTTTAGCAGTTTTTGACAGGGGGGCGGGGGCATTCGAGCATGGGGCAAAATATGTATTTTTTTACAAAATATTATGGCGATTTATTATTTACTATAGTTCTAATAAACCCAAGAAATTACATCTGGCCACAAAAGATCACAGGATCTACTGAATGTGACAAACTGACATATTGAGCCTATACACACAGTATAAGCCTTCCCCCAGTAGGCTACCTTCACATTCAGTAGATCCTGTGATCTTCTGTGGCCAGATGTAATTTCCTGGGGTTTATTAGGACTATAGTGAATAATAAATAAATAAATCACCATCAAATTTGGTAAAAAAATACATATTTAGCCCCATGCTCGAATACCCCTCTGTCAAAAAGAGCTAAAATACCTAAAACGAAAGAAAGCAGCAAATGAAAGAAAATTAACACTCACCTTTTAGTTTCTCTAATAACAAGTTTAACAACCTAAAACATGAACCTTGGTTGAAAAAAACTAAAGTTGTCCTTTAACGCTGTGGGAGAGGGGTTTGACATTCAATCAACGTGAACTCGTGACATGGTTTTAAAAGAAGCATGTCGCGGTGTCCTCAACCCTGAGAGGGAAGGCGTAGATAGAGCAATTTGTAACTAATTACTTTAAAAGTCAAGCGTATTATTGTTACTATTTCCATGGCCATCTCTGTACTTTTGTCCACTTTCTACTTCTTCACTTTCTATATTGAAGTAAGTGATTGCTTTGAACTTTTCAAAGCATTAAGGATAAGGGGTTTAGCGGTGGGGACTGCCCATAGATCCGAAGCCCCGTTAGTCCGACTCCGAACATGCATTAAAGTTGGCGAACATGCACTGCTCCCGTGCATGCGGTTATGTTTAGGTTAGGGTTAGAGAGAGGGATAGTAATTTCGGAACAATGAACCTTCTGACTAATGACACGGTGACGAAAATGGAGCCCATTGTCTTTTAAACTTGGTGAAATGGGACATTCTGCATAACCGACACTGTAAAGTACATTTTGATGCCAATACATTTTGTACTTCTACCCTAGTGAAATGTTTAATGCTACTTTTTTAAGTACCAAGTCTGAGTAATTCCCCCACAACATCTTCAGATACACTGACTGTGACCTACTGACCACTCTTGCTGCTGCTCCTGCAGTTCCAGTGCTCTCTCCTTCTCACTGCGCTGCTGCTCCTGTAGTTCCAGGGCTCTCTCCTTCTCCCTGCGCTGCTGCTCCTGTAGTTCCAGGGCTCTCTCCTTCTCCCTGCGCTGCTGCTCCTGTAGTTCCAGGGCTCTCTCCTTCTCCCTGCGCTGCTGCTGCTCCTGTAGTTCCAGTGCCCTCTCCGTCTCTCTGCGCTGCTGCTCCTGCTGCTCCGCTGCCCGCCGCCTCCTCTCCTCCTCCGCCCGCTCCTCCTCTTTCCTCCTCTGCCACCTCAGCTCCTCCTCCTCCATCCTCGTCCTCTCCTCCTCCTCCTGTTGCTCTCTCCGCTTCCTCTCCTCCTGGAGGCGCTGTAGCTCTCGCTCCTCCTCCTCGCGCCTCCTCCTCTCCTCCGCCTGCCTTTGGCACTCCTGCTCCTCCCTCCTCTTCCGCTCCTCGTCCTCCATGGCGTCCTCCTCCTGCAGGTTGCCCCAGGACGAGGCCTGGCTGAGGGGGGAGACCGGGGTGAAGGGCGAGAGGGGAGAGTGCGGGCTGGTGGGGTGGCTGTTCACCTGTAGGCCCAGCTGTGGCTCCTGGACGTCGGACTGGAAGAGGGAATCAAAGACATATTAATATATTTAATCTAAATGTCTGATGATCATGATGTGTCAGAAGTCAGAAAACAAAAGATTATTAAAAAAAACCCTAACTAAACTAAAATAACAACCTAATACAAAGGGCAATGTACACTACAAATGATGCAGTTGTAAATTGTTCAGAGGCAATTAACACTCCAAATTTGACTGTGTATTTACAATTTAGGCATTTAGCAGACGCTCTTAATCCGGAGCGATTTACATAAGTGGAGAAATCAGCCGTCAACTGCTTCTGGTATACATACTAGGGGTACAGTACATCCAGCAAGCCCAACCCAGTAGTCACTTTGAGTGGCACCGCACGAAGCCACGGGTGAACGTATGTACAGTAGCCTACTGTACGTCGGACATTACTAACCCTACCCCAAACAATAACCTCAGTCTTAACCGCCGAATGTATGTCGGACGCCGTCACCTCAGTCTTATAACCGGCCATGGTCTAAATTTTAGACCATGGCCGGTTATAAGACTGAGGTGACGCAAACTGTTTTTGCAACGTTTGTGCGTTTGGCACAAAAATAGTGGCGTATCTATTGACTACTAACGAGCCATGCTACGAGCTGGCTGCCAGAATGGTTTTCCAGGCTCTAGTAGATTATGACAACGCCCAACTCGTGTAAAAAGAAACAGAACCCAGTAGGGGAGGGAGGGGTAAGAAAAGCCTTGCCACAGTAAGGGAGGGGATGGGGAGGGCAGCCTCACGGCCTCCCCTCCCCATATTTACCCTTCTGCGTAAGGGGACTCTGTACCTCCTTGCTGGTTGCCACTTCCTGCTGGGCCTTAAGCCACTCCTCCTGCATCTTCTCCTGGTCACGCTTGTACTTCTCCTGGACACAGAGGCAAGGAGGAAGTGGTTCACCGACTTGAATCACACTCAACCACACGCACACACAGACCTTTGAAGTCCACAACATCTGTCCTGATGAAGGTCGAATAGACCGAAACGTTGACAAATAAAGAGCAACATTTTTGGCAAGTTTCTGGCAGTGTGCGGGACCCTTCTTTGTTCTTCAAAGATAACCTTTTTAAGTACCGGTATGCTTTAATGCCCTACGCACATGTCACTAGACTTTTGAGGTGTGCATCGGCCTTTTGCTAATAAGTCCACAACATTGACATTGATTCTCTGGAACGTGGATTTATTTAATACAATACTTCCAAAACATTCCCTTAACTTGAGCACAATGTCTTTAAAACACTGTCCTAGGAAGCTGTACTGTACTTGGTTCTCCACCTCATTAAGAAATCAGGCCGTTTGACCAACAGAGAATAAGACCGCAGGAGCACTACAACACTGTGTGGACACCTTTGATCTTTGTCCAGAACTAAGGAGTGCTTGGACAGGATTTCACGATAATATGTTAGACAGATGTGAAGAGAGATTGCATTTATATGCACAAGTGTGTCTGTGTATGATGTGTTAGAGGTCGTATTCTGAGACCATTAGGAACAGTAAAGGAGGATTGGTTGTGATCCCGAGGGGAAAATACTGCTAGGTATTGATCGAGCATAGTGAGCAATGAAAAGCCTGGAGGAGGCTTTCTGATTCAAAAACAGCCAGCTGAGCAATAGCTGGACTGAAGTATTAACTTAATGGGAGGACACCACAGTGAAGCAAATTCTGCATGTGTGAAACAAAAGTAAGTAGCCTTAAACAAAGCTGTCTCCTGTTTCCTGAAGCATTAACGGTAGATATAAACGTGGAGCAGACGGCGTAGCTTTGCCTTAAGATCAAGAATCAATATCTCTCCCGTTGTTAGGGTTCAAATATAGAAAAATTGTGAAGACCAGAAGCGTCTATTCGCAAGGCGATGTGTGATGCCTGGCTTCCCAAATGGGACAACAGTGGCGTGCGCAGACATTTAGAGGGGCAGGTGCTCAAGTGGAAAAAAAGGGCACCTTGTGCAGCTTGTGGAACCGGCCGGTTGCCTTAACACTTACAGCACGTAGGACGCCTGAGAACGTCATAGAGTAGAGTAGAGTAGAGTTCTAAGGACGTCTGAGGACGTCCTAGCGACATCCCAGCGATGCGGGGCGAGATATTAATATTCAGAATTTTTCCTATTTATTTTTTTGGCATTTCGCTTTTCGCATGCTAACGCTCAGTGCAACTATTAGCTTATTATTGACTCCCACGTTAGCGAGACGGAAAGAATGACTCGTAGCTCCTAATCCAGGGCGCTCTCCGTGGTGATGAATAGAGCGATATGCTGGCACTTATTTTCTGCTCCTCATCCGTCTCTCCCGCAAAATATGAACGCTTTTTGGAGCGTAAAACAATATATTAAGATGATCGGGGATGTTGAGGTCACTTTGTAAAGTCAACTTTTTTAGGAAAGTGTTTCCGGTTCATGGCTTTCAAAGTAAAAGCGATCAGACACCTCCGGTATTCTATAGCCTATATTTTGAAGGCAGTCGGCGTACTCAATGTGTTAATAGTGTGAGATTTATAGATTTTGGGGCCTAAATAATATATAAGAAGCTTTTTATCAAGAATTGATCAATATCACCATGGTCCACATACTGTTTTTTTTTCTTCAAAAAGGGCACATTTGTCCAGAGGGAAGTGTGTCTATCTGTGCACGCCACTGTGGGACAACCAGGTTCAAACCCAGATGGTTACCCAATGAGCACCGTGTGTACCTGGAGGAGGCGCTCTTGCTCCTTTTGCCATTTCTCCTGTCTTCTGCGCTCCTCTTCGGGATCCCACGACCAGCGGTTAGAGGAGGGAGTCATTGTGGGAACAGGTAGCTGGTAATGAGAGCGCAGACACACCCAGTGTCAATCAACACACACACACACGCAGTTATTACAGTCCACTACTATTATGTCATTATGAAAACTGCATGACAACAATAATCTTCTTGACCACTATTACCACCCCTATGTACTTAGTTGACCGGTTCCCCCAGGGGTCTACATTTGCCCACCCCCGCACCCTCGATACTTTTTTCCCGGTTTAGCCAATCTGCTCTTTTTGCAGAATGTTTGCCTATTATGACATTCCCAGAAAAGGAACACTAGGTTTAATGGAGTTAAACTCACAATGGCTAACCTATTCAGTGGCTTTCAGTGATTCTTACTGGCAGTGGTTAGTACATTTCAGTATTTCACATCTCAATATTCAAAGCGGGAAGCACCCATTAAAAACAACAGCAGCAGACCTCGACAATCATTATGCTTTAATGTGTTCACATTCTATCACCATGTGACACATTGTGAGCTTGCTATGTCCAAATAATGGGCACTAGGGTGACGGTGGCATGATGATGTAGCCTGGTTAATAAACCAGACCGAAATCAGGCGTTGGCAAAAAGTAGCTCTGACCAATTGCGTCAAAGAGAAAATGTTTCAACCCGCCCCCCCCTGGAAATGAAATCCAAGCTGAGCCTCCCCAGACTAATATCCCGCGGTCCGTGCGATATTAGTCTGGTTTATTAACCAGGCTAATGATGATGGGCCTGGCATCCTCTTTGCCGGATTAGATTGCATCTTTGTCTTTTGTTTTTTGTTTACTTAGTTTGTAAATAATTGTAATATATATTCTTCCTCGTGATGTTTCCTCTGCTCTGGTCTTAAGTGTCTTTTTGGGTGCCTTGTGGTTCGCTGAGAACTACAACTCCCATGCGCTGAGCTATCGTTCTAATTGAAATGTTGTGAACATTCCTTCAATCAAGTGATGAACATAATATTCAAGTCCTATGTCACTTTTTGATTATGCCTGAAGGTCAGTATAGGCCGAAAGCTTGCAAATAAATACATCGATTGTGCACAGATTTGAGTGTTGAGTTCCCTTTATCTTTTTCCTGGTATCCTCTTTTTCAAAGATGCGGTCACAATTTCAAAATACCCGTTTATCTGTGTGCAAAAATCTATCAAGAGACAGAGCAGTCACACTAAAATAGTATAAATGAAAAGTGGCAAAACATAATTTTGTATATGTGTATGAAAACTGTATATAAAACATTACTCACAGTCACATCTGATATTACAGTCTCTGATCCCCCTTTAGAAGGACAGAAAATTGTTCAATGAATACCAAGTATATTGAAGCAGCAGAATAGATAACATATCACACACAAAAACAGCTTATAGGCACGTTAAAGCCTAAGCAATATTTGCAGTCGGGTGCAAATTCACTTTTGGTAATGGAATTTAACACCACATTGATAATTGACATTGTTAACAAGCCTGGAGCATAAAAAAAGGTCCCCAAAGTTCACCTCCTCGGATTTATTATCAATTTGACATTTACACTGGGTAATAGTCATTGATGTCTTCTGTGTAAAATAAATAATTAAATTGATTGTAGAGGAAATAACATCGAACAAACAAAGCAATATCACACACTTCAGAAATCACAAACCGGGCACATGCACAAGATGGAAAGTATACAGTTACTAATCATCAAACTGCACTTCATTCAATGCATGCAGGCCAACTATTAGTAGTCAAACGAGTGCGACAAGAATGCTTTCATCATCGTGCACAGTATAATGAAAAGCGTAGTGTGTTTAACCTGGACACCATACAAAACACACACACACACACACACACGCGCCAAGATACAGATCAAACGAGGATCTGTATTTGTGGTCAATATGTTGACTGGCGTGTCTGGCATGCTGTGTAGCTTCATGGGCTAGATCTGTTTCTTTAAAAAAAGTGATCTTATCTAACGTAATCTAGACTAACTAACTAGATTAGACAGTAATAGAGGACCTGAATTGTAAATTGTCAAATCATGTTCTGTACAGAACTTTGGTCAACGAGAGTTGTTTTATTTAAATAAATAAAAATGAATTTGTTTCATTTGAGGTGGAAAAATCATGACATTTGTCAAATATTTTGAACTAAGAAAATAAAAAGCCACCTTTGGTGTTTACGTTCCCACTAAGGCGTTAATGCTGATTATATAGTAGTTGCCGTGTCCGTGTATGTGCGAGGGCCAGTGAGTGTCAGTGGACGCGACATGGTTGTAATTCTAATGTTACTATTTGGTGTCTGCAGAGTGCAGACACATGCATTCAAGAGCAAGGCCCACAGAGGCTGCAATTATCTAATAACCTTCTTCCAGACAAATTAAGGTTTTGTGAGAAGTGGTCTCTCTTATCTTGTGTCAATTATTTCTTTCTTTTTTTTATTCAGGCTTTTATTCTGTTCCGTTTGTATTCCATCTGAAAAAATAAAAAAACCTGCCAACGGACTACAAGAAATGTAAATTTCAAGTCCTCTATTGTAACATAATATAATACAGTGACCAAAATGGATTTATCTCCTCGAGGAGATAAATCTCTATATTTCTTTTCTAGCACATGTGTAGTCATTGCACTCGCCTTGTATGTGCGGTACGCAGATGTCCCCGTGGGCACGGACATCACTTGGTGACAGATTTATGACATGTGACACAATGACACTGCTACGCAGACGCGGCAAGTATAATTTGGTCTTTAGTGTGCCTTAAGACTTGTCAAACCACAACACTATCTCTGTGTTCCCTTAGCTTTTGACAGCATGTCAGGTTATACCAGGTGGAGGTGAAGACATCACCGCACACACACGCAACCCTGTTTACCACAGAGGTAGACCAGCGCACTGACACTGGGCCCCGAGCAGCCTGAAGAGGGGAGGTGGGCAGAGCAGAAAGGGTTACATACTGTACTATTACCCAGACCAGCCAGACGAAAAAGCTGTGACCCCCAAGTTGGAACCCTGGAGGATCTCAAACATTTGCATTATGTTTCTATTTCAGTCCTCGGGGCGACCTATGATCAACTGATCTTTAACCACTTGAATCCTAAACGTCCCAATTTTGTCTTTGGCGCCTGAATTTCCCCAGCGGCATCAATAAAGGTCTCGTCTTATCTCGAGTCTCTGGAGGGAGCATTCGTAGAGAATAGCAGATCGACAAGCTTGCAACGCCTTTGCGTTGTGTCAACACACGTTGTGATGATTGGAAAAGAGAGGGTAAAAAAAAACAAGAGGACCAAAATATAGCTACAGAGCCAACGCTGGTCAACTAAGTAGAGGGTTTCAGTGGTTTAGCACATTGCTGAACAGTTGAACATGAGGTCTTGATTGGTGTGTAAAACATGCATAAAAGACAATAAGCCCAATAGAACCCAGTGGGCTTTGAGCGAGATGAAAGCATGGAGCACCCAGCCACCAGATTATAATAGAATTCAACCCAACACTGACGGCCCTGCTAAGGTCAGTGCTGTTTACCTTGTTCAAAAAACTCTGACCTCCGCTTTAAGTTTTTCATAGATATGGGTTCTGAGTCTGTATACATGGAGAACAGGGGAACAGGAAGAGAAAGTAGGAACCTATGTAAATAACATTTTAACACATCATGCAAAAATGTATATACTATAAGCAAGATTCGACAAAAGTAGAACATTGTGCTGATTTCAATGACTTAAAAGTATTTTCTACAATAATTTACAGTACAGTACCCCCCCCCAAAAAAAAATAATCTTTCTTCCTAAATCATGGCACCCAAAGTAGATAATGCTTCTATGTTTTCGTTAAGGATTGGTGTTCTACTTCAATACATCGAAATGCGCTTTACCTTTGTTTCTCATCGTCACTGGCTCTTCACGGAAGCCGCCGTTCACTCCGTTGGAGGCCACGTTCTGCAAGGAGACAAATTATGGGCGGAACTTCGTTAAATAAAAGGCGCCACGGAATGAACACTTGCATCTAAATAATATAGTAGACTCACTGATCTGTCCACATCCAAGCAGTACTGGAAGCACATTTAAAACAAACCTCACAAACCCAATGAACAAACATTAGTTGTCAACTTCAGTTATCCTATGGGTCACTCACAATGGTTGAGTGGGTTGGCGCCTCCTGGGATGTCAGCGGCGCGTCCGTGGGCAGTCGCGAAGTGAAATCCAAGCTGGTGGTGACCGTTTTTGTGTCTGAGGCACCTACAAATGTCGGATGATCCATAGTGGTCAGATTGATGGTCTTATGGCCTTTAAATGGTGGGGAAGGTAGGTCTCTGTCCCAGTCTGCATGCAACACAACGCAGCGACACAAAGACAATTGGACGGGCATGTACATGTGTTATAGACACGTATACGTGTGAAGAAGGTGCATTTGTGTGAGTTAGTTAATGCACAATGTGTGTGTTTACTGTCATAGAACAGCTGGATCAGGTGTATGGTCTGTAAGTAAAGCATTTTACATAAGCATGAATTTGCTGTGTGTGCGTGCGTGCATGCATGTCTCATTGCGTGTCTCCGTGCATGTGTGTGTGTCTCTCTGTGCGTGCGTGTGTGTGTGTAACATAATGTTACTTATTGGGTCCCTGATACGGTTATCAAGCGAGGAATACGGTTATCAAGCGAGGAAATGAAGGTGCTGTTATGGTGTTAGAGGAGCAGCATGGGATTGAGAGAGAAACCACCTTCCCCAGCCATGCAGTCTATACCAAAGCTGCCATAAACCCCACAGTGTCGCTAACAGGCTCACACCCACACTATAGACCTATAGAATGATTATTTCAACACGGGACTTTAGAAACACTACTCGGTTTCACTCAACTATAGGCTGGAAGGCATATTAATTATGTTAGCAACTAAGTGATGATAATTGACTGCGTGAGGAGAACAGGTATATTGTATTAACCCATTAAGACCTTGAGGGATGATTCTACAAATCAGGTGGAAACCTCATAATGTCCAAAACAGTTACTTTTCGGGGATTCAAATTCCAAAAAACGGCAAAAGTAGCAGATCGAAAAAGCTCATTGTGGATCTGCTACTTTTGGTGCTTTTATGTGACGTTGTAGTACGATCAAGTAGGGCATTAATTTACGGGGGGAAAAAAGTTGGTATACTGTACAGTATATGGAGATAAGAGGTTTCTGCCCAGTTTTAATGGGTTAACGCTCTAATCAAGAAAAAAACACACTCATAGGACCAGGCACCTGGGCAGGGTTAGTTTTTCTAAACACCACATGGAAACAGAGGAAATCTTATTCATAAGAGAGTAAAGCCTGACATGCATCGTTTCGACTGAAAAAGTGTCGCTTCGACACCTTTCCAGTTGAAAATACACGTCGCTGCGCCGTAGTCGTCGAGCGACATCGTCGCACGTCAATCAAGCTTTAAGAAAGGACATAATAAACAAATAGACGCAGATAAAGGGTCAGACATTAAGAGCACAAAGTCAGAGAGGACAGACTATACAGAGGAGTCTCTTAATTCTCAGTATGAGTACGCGAAAATTGACTCCCGTCGCCAGAATGGAAATGAATAGAAAGAAACAACAGTAATGAGACCTTTACCGTTTAACTGTCATGAGATCATTCACGGATGGTTTCACAGCAGTTTAACGGACCAATTGAGAGTGTCAAAACCGTTTAGCAACCCAACCAGCATAAGCAACCTTGTCACCCTCAGAAATGCAATCCTTTAAGTGGTTCAGCTCTGCTATTCTCTCTCTCTCTCACGCTTTCTCTCTCTCTCTCGCTCTCTCTCCACCACTGGATAAAGTATTTCACTCCATTTCAATTTGACTCTCTTTGACTCTTTCACTCTTCCCCCGTCTCTCACATACGCCCACACTCAACCGTGTACACGGCAGCACACACGCACGCACGCACACACACACACACACACGCACGCACACGCACACGCACACACAGGTGAGGTGACTCACTGTTCTTGCCGTGGCGGCGTATATCCATGACCAAAGTTCCCTGCTGCAGAGCCTGCTCCATGCCGCCCTTCCAGTCTGCATAGCTCATGTCTGCCACCCTCTGACCGTTCACCGTCAGCACCTCGTCGCTGACCTGCAGCTGGCACATCTCTGCCGGCGTGCCTGCATGCGCACACACAGGGGAATACACACAGACGCCGCTGGTCACTAACTAACGTTAAAGTAGACCCACCGTGAACGGGAGACAGTCATTGGATTATTATCATTTTTTAGTTTTTTCAATGTCGTATGAAAGCAGGGAATCATTGCTTCAAATTGACATATTTACTTTGTTCAGTTTGACCCACCAGTTGTGGAGATATGGCTTATAGGAGTAATGTCTTGCAGAAAACAGGCTTGAAAGGTTCACTTTTGTGGACTCTTAACATTACACCTAGCTACGTGTTTAAGCATTTCATATTTACATGTCGATTTCAGCTCTGACATTTATTTCAGACATGCTCTAGTAAGAGTCTGCCTGTGCCATTAACCTATTTTGGAGAGGTGAAAAGCTGGAGGTTGCACGATGACAGGCCCTCAGTCAAATCAGTCCAACCAGGGAAAAGGAGCAACTTGGACACTCAGGCATGAAGGAAGCATGAGTTCAAGTCCGTTGCTCTCTCCATGTCCCCCATATAAATATGGGCACTAGGTTGGCGGAGGGTGTGTAGAGCCTAGGTTCACATTAGATAATTGACACAGGGGTGAAAAATGGGTTACAAAATCGTGGGGGTTTGAGAAGCCTCTGCAAAGAGACGGAGAGGCTCAGGCCCAGCAGATCTGACCCAGATAGATGCTGCCCTACATAGGCCTGGCATAGTACCCGCTGCACCCGGCCCCTAGCTGCCGCAAGGCCATCCCAGAACTAGGCAGTAATTCCTCACTGCTACAGCGTAATGAACAGAGACAGAACACAGGGTTTCAATACTAGTACCACTCGGTGTTGGTTTTGACGGCACATTTTGATTTAGTTTTAATCATGGTCTTTTGACTGAAGTTTCATTTCGTTTTAGTCAAACTTTTGTCATCTGAAATGTTTTAGTTTTAGACAGTCGACTAAATATAAGATTTCAATCTGCGAAAATGTATTTTGGCAGGCCATGATAATGATAATGAATTTCACAAAGTGCTTTACCAAACAGGGTAAAAGAAAGCAACGTGATAAGCATTAGAGATAAACTACAACAAAAGATCGCAGGCACAAAATGTAAAATCCATCAATTAAACAAAAATAACACCCGTGTGAACTGAGTGGTGCAACTCCCCTGAGTCCCCCCCCCCCCGCCCTCCTCTCTCTCTCTCTCTCTCTCTCATTAGCAGGCAACAGTGCAGCACTGTCTCTCTCTCTCTGTTTCTGCATGGCACAACAGTGCCCCTACTGGTGCTCATACATACATAGGTGAACACATAGGTGTACACGGACATTGCTGGTTGTAGGAGTGGTTGCACCACTCAAAAATGGTAAGAGGAATTTAAGAAAGGGCCTTTAACCGTTTCAGTTCATACGACGTACTGTATGAGGCCGTCATAAGGATGCCGAAAAATTTGTGCCTACGACGTCTGTGGACGTCCTAGCGACGTCCTAGTGACACGGGGCGAGATAAGAATATTCAGAGTTTTTCCTATTTTTTTCTTTGGCATTTCGCTTTTCGCTTTCCGTACGCTAACGCTCTGTGCAACTATTAGCTTGTCATTGACTCCCATGTTAGCGCGGTGGAAAGAATGACTCGTATCTCCTAATCCAAGGCGCTCTCCGTGGTGATGAATGGATCGATATGCTGGCGCTTCATTTCTGCTCCTCATCCGTCTCTCCTGCAAAATATGAACGCTTTTTGGAGCGTAATTTTTTTTATTAAGATGATCGGGATGTGAGGTCACTTAGTAAAGTCAACTTTTTTAGGAAAGTGTTTCCGGTTCATGGCTTTCAGAGTAAAAGCAATCAGACAACTCTGGCACCCCGGAGCTTCTATTTTGATGCACTTCCGGCACTAAATGTGTTTTAAGAGGTGGGTTTTCAGAAGAGATTTAAAAGATGACACAGATTTTACACTTCTTAAGTCAACAGCTAGGGCGTTCCAAAGCTTACGGGACCAGATTGCAAAAGCCTGGCCACCCTTTGTATGATGAGCTTGGCTGTGGGAGCCTCCAGGAAGGTCTTGTCTGAAGGTCTGAGTCTACTACACACAGGCTTGTTAAGGCTCATACATACTCCAGTTTTTGGTGATAGGTTATCACTGCGGTGTAGTTTTTAAAGGGTTGGAAAACTACACCATTACGTCAGTCGCGGTGATGATCAGCTATCACCGCGGACACAGACCTGACACAGACCCATCTCTCTGTTTTTACTATCAGACAATTCTTTTTACTCTGGAGCTATCACCCCGTTCACTGATTGGTCTAGAAGTTGGGTAAACCACCAAAGGACATCACAGCGAGTATGATGGCCTCAACTCTTATCACCAAAACCTGGAGTATGTATGAGCCTTAAGGATCCAGCATGTCAGAGACATAACTGGGAGCCTGTCCATTCAGAGCTTTAAAAGTTATACAGTGTAAGTAAAATCTTAAAATCTGTATTCTGAAACGAACAGGTAACCAGTGAAGAGCAGCTAAAATGGGAGTGATGTGGTCACGTTTTTTTAGAAGGAGACTGGAGATGAAGATGGTGGCGTTGTAATGCCCGATTTTACGATTGGTTACATGCTGAAAATAGCCGATCTACAAGCTCACAGCGCATCACATTGTGAGGTTGTAAATCTGATATTTTCAGAGTGCAACCCCCAAGCACAACCAAACATAAAAATGACGTATCTTTTGGTTCTATATTGGATCTCTTTCTCCACTAGTCCCTCCCTAACAATTTAGTCTAGTTTTGTTGACGAAATTGCCAATACGTTTAGTCTTAGTTTTTGCCATCATAGCTTAATTTTCATTTAGTTTTCGTCAGTGAAAAAGCTTATACAACGAACATTTTTCGTCATAGTTTTAGTTGACAAAATCAACACTGCTACCACTGTATCTCTAATTTTGTTCCCCGTTTTTCAATTCATGGCTAGTCCCTTTCGTCTTCTTTTTTGTAATGACATTTGTGTTGTGTTCAGAATCGTTAAAGGTATATTCAATTGTTTTGTTGTGATAATCCTCCCTACTATAGAGTGTGCTGACCATATAAGGAGTTCCTCCCTTTCCCCAGTTAACCCGTGGTGGTAAAAAAACAAAACGTAGGTTTCGTTTTTAGGCTAGGTGGCCCAGCCTTCATCCAATCAGAATAGAGAGGGGCCTTCCGCCAATCATGATTGAGCGGGTGGCGGGCCATGGTGTGTGTGTGTGTGTGTGTTTGTGTGTGTGTGTGTGTGCTGTTGGCCTGTCGCGTGACCCCCACCCACATGTGCACAACTTGTTACCGGGGCGGACCGGGGGGGTTTTCCCGAATCACCCAAATCACTGAATGCTCCTTTAAGCAAAGTGTACCTGTCTGGATGGACGACACGTGAGCCCCGGTCGAGTCCAGGTCGGCCTGGAAACCAAAGTCTCGGCTGCTGTTGGGTTTCTGATTCAGATTAATGCGCATGTCACAGTAGCTCTCCTAGAACACGCACACGCACGCACGCACGCACGCACGCACACGCACACGCACACACACACACACACACACACACACACACACACACACACACACACACACACACACACACACACACACACACACACACACACACACACACACACACACACACACACACACACGAGAGTGAATATATATATTTTTTAAACATCCCTGTTACAAAGTGCTTCACAGAACCGACATGAACAGACACACTCCATCTATCTAATGTGACACTCTTCAGTCTTCAGTGTTTTCCTATTTCCATAACTTTCCTCTCTAGCTGCTCCGGAGGAGGAGCCGGCATGTCAGGTTCTGTGTGGAAGCAGGCCTGTGCTGGTTAGGCTCGTTAGGCTCCAGAGCCAAGGAAAGCAGAGCCATTGTTCCTCCTCTGTATGTATGAATGATTTATGTCTGTCTAATACAGCCAAGCTTGGATCCTGCGCTGTACTGTACTGTACCTACTGTGTAGCTGCCGTGTGTGTGCATGTGCGTGTGTGTGTGTGTTGTGCAGCCTTTAGTTCAACAGTTTTGTATTTACATTTGAACACCAGCCGCGGCAGCGTCTAAAAAAATCATGTATTCAGCGTTCAAGCTCCGCTTTCATACAGGGTTATTATCACAGCCTACTCTACAGTATAAGAGCCGACGTGTCTTTGTCAACGGTTTGTAATCAATTCAAGCACCTGGTTGGTGGTATCCTTGGCCGGAGGAGCGGGGGGACTGACCGGGGCTTGGCTCCTGACCTGGGGGACAGCAGGGACGGGTGAAATGCTCTGCTGCTCTGTGGCGCTGACGCCTTCTTGCTCTCCTCTCTCGCCGTCCTCCTCCTCCTCCTCCTCCTCTTCGTCTTCGCTGCTGCCGAGCGCCGAGCTGGAGTGAGACTGAGCCTCGTCCTCGGAGGTCATGAACTGGTGGTAGCGGCTCGGCACGGAGGACTTCGCCGTAGAGACGCTCACGTCGCCGTTCACGCGCTTTATGTGAGGGTCGTCCATCTGCTCCCCCCCCCGAGGGAACGAAGAGCGGTTATTCTTATTATTAAGTACAGACATGGCTGGGTGCAACATTCCAATTTAAAAGACACGGGAATTAATCAGTATAATCTTTTCATCGTAATACAAGGTGTTTTAGGCGGTGAAGCCAGAGATGAACTACACGGTAAATGTGCTGTACTATAAATGCATGTGTACATGAAATGCAGTTAGACATTCAAGTACTTGTCTGAATAATGTAGGCCTATTTAAAGCCGACAATAATTTATATATGCAGTGAGTTAGTTCTGTAGACTGTATATAGTAAGAAATAACGTTATCTTCATCCATTATTTACAAAGTAATCAGATATTAATTGTGAGTTACTCTACTGCACAGCCCAATAGTTGACACTATAACACACCTAAAAAAAGAAAACTTTCTCCTAATGTCAAATACAGACATAAGTGTCCCAGCCTGCCTGCTAGATGCCCTTCAGCCTAAAACGACTGTAGAACTGTAGAACAGACCTGGGATAGAAGACAGGGTACTTGTTATCTTTAGCCGCACAATAATCAAGTGTACTCACGGTGACGGCTCGGGGAAGGGAGGCGATGCGGGTGGACTGGCTCCCGAAGGGCCTGGGCGCGACGACTGAGGTGAGGCGCGCGCTATCCGATCTCTGGTAGCTCCTGGGGAGGGAGGCGGAAACCCGATACACCCCGGGAGGCTTGGGTTCCATTGAGTTGTACTGTGTCGGCGGTTGTTTGTACAGGGAGCCGGAGGAGGGGGGGGCCTCGCTCTCGGGGCTCCGCGTAGTAGTACCCGCCGAGGGGCGCTTATTTGCCTCGGGCGCCGTTTGAAAGGCGCGGCGGGGTGGCGTGGGGGCGGCGGCACTGGAGGCTGTGCTGGTGGTGTGCTCCAGCAGCGCTGGCCCGGTGTTCATCTCTGAAGGTGCAGCGGTTGGAGGGTAGAGCTTGGGGACGGAGGTGTAGCTGCTGGAGGAGGAGGAGGTGGTGGTGGTGGTGGTGGTGTCGCTGCCAGCAGGACTTTCCACAATGTCAACTTCCCGTGTGGCGGGAGGAGGAGGAGGAGGGGAGGCAGCCCTGTTGTCGGTAGATGGCGCGGCGGCGGCGGCGGTGGCGGCGGCGGGAGGGTCCTCCTCCGTCAGAGAGGGTTCAGAGTACAGGCGGGGACGGTCCGCGGAGGAGGAGTAGGGAAAGTCGATGGTGTTGCTCCGGACTGCGTAGGTGCGGGCGGAAGGGACGGGGCGGTCGAACACGTCCTCCTCGTCGTCCGCCAGGTGAGAGAGAGAGCTCTGGAGACGACTGCCGATGGAACTTCTGTCTCTATTCCCCACTCTGTGGGGAGGAGGACGAGGGGGGGGAGGGTAAGTGGTATAGGACGGGCAGTAACAGGTAAATTAAGGACGGACGGGGTGGGAAAGCAGTGGGCAGGGACAAAGAGTACAGGGGTGGGGTGAGCAGGCATTGGAGTTAGGAGGGGGACAAGTGAAAGGGAGGAGAGAGCGGAACGAGGGACACGGGATGAAAGGGAGAGAGAGCAGGCAGAGAGAGAGAGAGAGAGGTGGGGCAAAAAGAGAAAGGGGGCAGGCAGGGAGGCGAGTTATAAGTCACTATTGGATTACACTTTCACACTGGCTAGAGAGGGACAATTAGAGTAAAGTCCATTCGACGTCTCTGACCACAGGTCCACTGCGGTCCTTGCACAAGCTGATTTTTCTTTTCTTTTTTTATGTCATTGAAAAAAGAAGCAAAGTTTGTATTAACGTAAACTTGAATAAACTAATTCAATTCGTTTCCCGATGACATTAGGTAAAAGCAACTAAAAACAACTATGAACAGATAGTTTGGAGCGGACATACCAAAATTGCAACCAATGCAACATTCTTCAGTACACTCATCCGGTGTTTTCCATACCTCGCCTCTTGCATTTCCTTGAAGGTCCTGGACCTTCTGTTGGCGACGGTGACCTGCTCGACGACCTGCTCCCGCTCCTCTTTCTTCTTCACGATATCAGAGTTGACACTCTTGCGTCGGTTCTTCCATTTGGTCAGGTCCTGCAGAAGAGACACGAGACCCAGACCACCATCTCAGAAATGTGGACCGTATATGAAAACCAAACTAAAACTCGTCCCCGTTCACCTAACATGGACGATATGGAAGGAATCTGTTGAGCGGTTGGTTAACGCCACAGAATTGACGTTGAAGTTGAGAAGGGAAAAGGGAGAGAAAGAGTGGGACGGAGAGAGAGAGAGAGAGAGAGAGAGAGGGAGAAAGGGCTACATTTGAAGGTGTTCTATTTGTGTGCTTTAGGCTCCTCCCGGCTCAGGTCCCCCGAGTGTTAGGGACTCTGTGTTGACCTAAATGCTGCTTTAAGACTCCATTATTCTAACAATGACACCGTGCTATCAGAGACCACCGATTGACGTGTCCACATAGTAACTACATGTGGACAAGGCGTTGTTCATACATCTATCTGAAGAGGACTTTAAAAGTGAGCATGACGGAATGGACGAACAGCCTCCTTCAAAACTGGAGCGGTAGGCTTGGCCTCCTTTTCGAAAGGAGGAGGAGGCTTCTGGCACCAAAAGGTGCGCCGCATTTCCAGCGGACTATGTCATGTTGTTTAGGGATATAGTTTTATCCTAATTAAATCTATCCTAGCACGCATCGCTAGACGTCTCGGTATCATCTCTAGACATTACATCACGGCAGCATCATTGCACAATATATTCCTGAGTGGAAATTGGAACGAGGGCAACCCATAGCCAGAGGGCAGTGTCGCTCTCTAATCAGTGTCTGTCTCTCCCCCTCTCTCTCTCTACCTTCTGTATAAACAGCTCTGCTTTCACCCCCGTGGCCACTACTAGGCCATTTACCGGCTGCGCCGTAACACCTGTTCTCTTTATGCGAGTAAATAGAGTGCACTTAGTTTTCAATTTCTTGGGTACACTATTTTATTATTCGCCTCCTTGCAAAAAAAAGGTCAGCTTATTATACACAGGCATTATCAACAGTTGACGACAACAGTTGAGTTTTGATTTGGAGATACAAGGCTGCTAGGTGACAAACGGGGATCCTGCAGGTGTATTGTACCGTGCGTGTGTGCGTGTGCGTGTGTGTGTGCGTGTGCACGTGCGCGCGTGTGTGTGTTATGCCTGATTTATGGATGTTAGCCCATTTTGGTGGCGGGAACCCCTTTTGGTGTTAGCATCATGTCATGCTTTAGCTATTGAAAAATAGCAGATCTACAAGCTCATAGCACGCCACCGAGTGGCGCGCTACGAGCTTGTAGGTCCGCTATTTTCGAAAAATCGAAGAAACCACCGACACAGAAACATAGCTTTTTCAGAAAACCGCCAGGATGTAGAAGACCATTTTTTAGAATCTGATCTCAGGTCAAAATGGGTTTTAAAAATGCTGAAAATAGCCAATCTGCGACCTCACAACGCGTCGCATATCGCTTGTAGAGCTGCTGTATATTCGGCACGTGACACACCGCAGACACACAACTAAGCACGAATGGGTGCTTCAGAGTGGTATACTCACATCCTGCCATTGGTCGTCGCTCTCCTTCACCGTCTCGCGTAGCTTCTGCAGCTCCTCGTAGCGCACCTGTCGCAGGACGGCCGGGTCCACTTGGATGTCACTCATCGACTTGCTCCTGTGATTGGTATGGGACGGGACGGAGAGTATAGGAGACGACGGGACAGCAACGTTTTGGAAAGATCAGGGAACCGGCAAGCAAACGCGTGCGAAAGGTGTGATGTGATGTGAAGTGTTTATTTCCACAACAGGTCGTTTTCATGCAGCGTGAGAAGTTGTAATACTTTATGTTATACAAGGTGTTGAACAATACCACGTCTTCTAGAGTCAATGGCATCGACGTGTTTTTTTGCGTTGAGAAAACAAGCCAGGTTATTAATAATATATGTTATCTGTGTAAAAGGTGTTAGTGCACAAACACAGCACACGGGTCAACCACACGAAAGCTGATGAATGGGTTACAGGACAACATGCTGCAGTACAGTACAGTACAGTACAGTGTATATTCACGGCTATATAAACCATCCCCTTCATGCAACACACAGTATTACGAAGCTTTCGGAGTTTTGGTGGATGTCAAAGTGCTCGCTGTCACTCACCTGTAAAAGGTTTATGCATTCCACGTAAGTGCCATCAGTGTTCTGAGAGTATTTGAGAGGAGGTGCAGAACTATGGAACATTGACTGAAACGCTCACGGGGACATACAGTACTGTAGCGTTTGGGCAGTTGTCCCTGCTGTGTGTGTATTGGTGCCGTATGCCTCGTCACGCCTCACTTTGTTGCTTTGTCAATAGAGCTTTGTAGAGCAATACCCCATCCGTCCCCACTTGGCCCCGTGCCATACAGCCAAACGTGTGCGTCAGCAGGTTTTAGCAAACTAGACAGTGAGAGCAGCAACAACAACACAAAAGCAGGAGCCGTGGTGTGGTGTGGTGGTGGTTACGACTGCAGAAGGCAAACGCGCAAAAGTATAGCCACATTCCTGAGACCCCGCATCAACTCACCCGTCGCTACCATCACGCTTTTGGAGCAGTCTAGGAAACCAGAGAGAACCACACAGACAAAAAAGGTCACAAACGAAACGGTGCGCGTCCGACTGCTGTCGCTGTTGCCCCGAGGGTGGACCGCTGTTACTTTAAGATCAAGGTCAAGAAGAGCGTGGGCTCCCTGACTAGAGGTCAATTAGGAAAATCAGCATTCCATCGCCAAAGCAAATCCAAGATCAAAAGATTATTATTTCCCTGGTTTGGACTTTCTCTGTTTTGGTGTTGAACAGTGTTTCAGGTATATATATATATATATGTAAAGAGTTTCAGGTGTATATGGACGGTGAAGTATAAGCCTGTGCTAATAGCTCCTGAAGATGTTGCGTGAAAGGGTCATTTCTGGAGCTTTATTTTTTTTGAAGTTATACAACTTTTTTTCATTGAAACCAGTGGTTCCCCTCTCTACAACACACTCTGACATAATTGGAAACACAGCTTTCCATAAAGGGAAGTAAATCCAGATGGCCTCAGGCCAGGTTAAATGGCTGCTGTGTGTGTGTGTGTGTGTGTGTGTGTGTGTGTGCAGGTGTGTGTGTGTTTGTGTACACACGCACGTTCACATGTCTCTGTGGTATAGATGCGTTTCCATGTTCCTATGGAGATTAACTTTCATCTTCTTGCTGAGCATTGGGAAATCTCAGTAGAGTACATGTAATGATGACTCTGCTTGATGTAGTGCATTCAGGCATTCCCTGGTTTAAAATTGGCCTATTAGACCGTAAAGCTTTCTACACTATTACGGGCACATTACATCAGCTTTCCATGTCAAGTGTGAAGTTCCCTTCACTCCAAAGGAAACGACAGTTTGTCCTGTTCTAATACCTGTGCTATATGGAGAGGCTGCGGGCTCCAATGCATTCCATCACAAAAGCTTGAAGTCTGAGGTTTTCTTTTATTAAGCTTGGACAGAAAAAAATGGTTCCATTCACAGGCAAATTCAGTCCAGGGGAGAAGAAAACAAGAACATTATGAAAACCAAAACAATCTGTTTTTCCCCCCATCGGAAATGTACTTTTGGTGGTAGATCCTGTCAGAATTCATGCAATTGCGTTTGTACAGTACGTGTACTGTACATCTTAGAAAGATACTTTATTGGTCATTGTGCTCAGAGAACAATGAAAGGCCGTTGAACAGGAACACTTCAAAAGACAGAAACACTGTAGCAGCAGTGGGTGTACATGTACAGTAAGGCTATCCACTGAGGGTGCCTTGCATTTCTCTCCCTGTTATTGTACAGTGTACAATAACAGGGAGAGATTATATACTGTACAATGTACATTGTAAATATAGAGGGTATGCACGTGATGACATCATCATCATACCCGGAGGTTATGCAGGAACGCCTAATAATGAGTGGCAAAAAACTGCTTTCTGGCCTTGACAGCCCCATACATCCACACAGAAAGGTCCTATCTGATTGCATTAAACAATGTTAAACAATGTTAACCCATTTAGGCCCGACCTCAAAATCTTAAAAAACTATTTTTCAAAAATAGCAGATCTACGAGCTTGTAGATCTGCTATTTTTCGATATCAAAATTATAACAATGTTTAAAACACCAAAAAGGGGTGCCCGCCCAAAATGGGTTAAACAAAGTCAAAATCACTTTGCCACCCGATCTGCCACTGGCTTTATGCACGCGCATACCCTCTATAATGAAAGGCCACGTGGAGGCTGGATACAATCAACCCGGTCAGCAAAAATGCATATTATTTTTCACAATTCAGAGGCAACGTCAAACCAAAACACGAAAATAAAAATGATCAAGTAATATGATGTACGTCAGTCTGCTACATTTCCTCCACTGGGATATTTGTGTTTCGATATTTCCTATAGCTTAGATATATTATAGATTTAAGGGAGCGTGGAAGGCACCTGCTTTAGCAGGAGGAAGTGCTTTGACTGGTAAAGATTCCCCCGTCTTTGACACCATTCCACGACAGGGTATACAACAACAACAACATGCATGCAACTCCAGCTCCAATAAGAGCCAGACGTCACCAGGGAAGCTCTCACACAAAGAATGAAAAGGAATCAATAAAGGGAAGGAGAAAGAAAAAAAATACACAACCTGCAGTGTCAATAAAAGCAACGGGGGGGCACCGTAAAACAGAAAACAACTAGACTCGTTCCTGCGATCTGAGAGCTAGTAGCCTTTCCAACAACAGCTTCCTCTTAAACCTCAGCTGACTGGCCTCCCTGATCGCCCGCATCTTCAGCAGGTCCCCCTCGCTGCAGGACGTCGGCAGCGACGGAGACGTCGGGTTGCCTCTCGGCGAGGCGCCCTGACCGAGGACGGACCCGGCGCCGCCTAGCTTACGGAGCAGCATGTCGTCGCTTTTGAGGTGGACCTCCTCCTCCTCCCCCCCCTCCCCCTCCCGATTCTTATCCGCTTCTTTCTCGTGGTTCAAAGGGCACGGGGGACAGAGCAGCCTGGCCTGGAGATTGGGGGGCAGCGCCCAGGGCTCCGGGATGGGCATCGGGGCGTAGTTGTCGCACGAGAGCGGCCGCCGCCGTGGCTGAGCGTGCGCGGCGGTGATGCGGTACGCCACGTCGTCCAGCTCGATGTCGGGGAGGAACTCGAGCCGGTCCTCGACGTCGCCGCCGAGGAGGAGGCCGCCGCCGCCGCGGTGCGGCTGGACCACGATGTTGAGCTCCGGGTCGGAGGAGTAGAGGTGGCGCGGCGTGCGCTGGGCACACAGCCGGGTCTTCATCACGGCCATGTCGGCGTTGGACTGGAAGGCCAGCGTCCGCCGGGCGAACATGTCGTCGTTCTCCAGGTCGGGGAGAATGCCGTCGTAGTCGACGGGGTCGGGGGGCTCTTGGGGGTCTTGGCGGCCCAGGAGGGGCCGTTTCTCGCACTTGACGAGCTTGGGACCCGAGGTGGGGTCCATTTTGGCAAACACCAGAGGAGGGAGGGTCTCTAACTTAGGGGACTGTAGCTCGGGTAGCAGGGGGGCAGGGTGTAGCTGAATGTGAGGACTGGGAGGGTGGGAAAGGAGGGTGGGAAAAGGAGGAAAAGAGAAGGATAGAGAGATGATGAGTGCATGCATGTGAACCGGAGTACAGAAAGAACAAGAAAAGGAGGAAGGGATAAAAAAACGAGCAGGCAAAGTGGTGATATTTGATCACAAATACACTAAATTTGATCAAACGAGGATTCAATAATCACTCTGCGTGATGCTATAGCAGCTAATATATTATCTAAAAAAAAAGAAAACGCACTAAAAGTATGTGCAGCCTTTATTCCAACAAAGTCTGTGCAAGCAAAGCTGCCTTCTCAAGCATGTTAAGGCGACATCAGTGGCACCGTTTTGTGATTGTTGTCATTAGTATGTTAGGGGGGGGGGGGCAGCTCATTAGAAAACATCTGCCCCACAGTAAGAGCCCTTCACGTTGCTCTTATTACATCAGCATGGCTCTCTAGAACATTCCTGCATCGTCACAGTCATGCAGCTGTATCGACCTTTTCCCCACAACGCGGGTGGTGGTGGTGTGGGCGGAAGTCTCAGGTGTGTGGGAGTGAGAGGGAGAGGAGGGGCCTGCGGGGGAGGAGGCCGAGGAACGCCAAGGACTGACGTCACAGTCCGAGTCGTCAGAGGACGTGCCCGACTTCTTAGGGCTACACAGACACCGGCGACAGGGAGGAGAGGAGGAGGAGGAGGAGGAGGAGGAGGAGGAGGAGGACGGGAAGGCAGCAGGTGGATACAGGGATTGTGGGAGTGGTGGTGGAGCGGGGAGGTCAAGTTACAGGGAAAGGGAAGGAGAGAAAGGGAAAAGAAAGAAAGAAAGAAACATAGGTCAGATGGGGAGAATCCATATACAGTAAAACGAAAGAAGTAAAAGGAATTTAAGTCTTATAACCGAGGTTGATATAAAGTAGCATGCAAGAGGGTGGCATTAGTCCACAAGAAGAAAAAAAAAAAGAGGTTAATATGAAAGCAAGGACGCTATTTTAAATAGTGGGAACTGAAGTAGGTTACATTTAATTAATTCAATGCTGGAGATTGTCAAAGTAGTCTTTATGTTATCTTCCCTCTACGTGAACATTTTGTGCATTGCAGATATTGATATGATGATACACACTGTATGTGTGGAACACATACAGACTGTTCCTGCAGTGCATGCCGATGACAGCTACAGCATGCAGACGGAATGAACAGGGAGAGCTATCCGATATATCATTAATATATATCTATGGCGTGGACTGTGTCTCACACCGTTGTTTGTTTGCGCTGCAGTCACACACCTGAAGCCTTGCATCTTCTTGTACCAGGGCCTCCTCTGAGAGCCCAGCTTAATCTTCTGTATGTGAATGTCCTCTTCGGGCGTCCAGAACTTGGGCAAGAACTTGTCGTAGGGCGTGTTGCTGGCGGACTGGGACGTGAGGCCCACCTTGCGGGCATAGAGGTCGTCGTGAACGGGGTCGCCGTAGCCCACGTCGTCATCCTCGTCATCGTCGTCCGAGTCGTCGTACAGCTCTCGGAAGAGGCTGTCGGCGGACATGGGCCGGTGGTGGTCCATCCTCACCACCGAGTCCTGCTGGGTGGGCTGTGGGGCGCCACGGCGGTCTCTGCTGCTCAAAGGACAGCCAATTCAAACTGGTCAAAGATATATTTTTTTTATCGGGAAGTACACCACACCAGTCAACAGCACAGCAAGGAGCAGAGTGTCTGTTCCTGAGGTTTGCAAACATTCTCCAGTGAGAGCATTCGAAGGGTTAGGAAACCAACGCAAACTCCAAACCAAAATAAAAATGGCAAAAAAATAAATAAGGAAAAGTCCATTCAAGGAGCTTCATGACTGCAAACCACTCGGCAGCTCATCAAACTCTGAAGGGGCAAATAAACTTGCTGAACCTCAAGCTCAAGCAAAACAATTCATACTGTGAATCAATGCGCAAAACAAACAAACAAAAGAGAACAAAAGCGATGACAAAACTTCCAGCTCGGTTAGAAACGGCACACTAGGCCAAAAGGCCTTTGCTCATGGTTATGGTTATAACCAATAACCATGCAAACTGAAGGTAAGAGAAGCACTCTCTAATCTCAACCCTCATCAAGCAGGCAAATCCAAAGCCACTCTCTCTTGCGTCGTGTCGTGGTTTGCGCTGACCTGAGTAAGGTCACGTTCTGCTGAGGGGCGACCTTTGGCGTCATAGTGACCACGGGCCAGGGGCCCTTTCTCCGCCCCCCCGCCTGACACCCCCCCTCCGCCGCCCCCGCCGCCGCTGGACTCATGGGAACGGCAAAGTTAGTGGGGGGCGCGGGGGAGGGGCTCTGGAAGCGTCTGCCGGCCAGGTCGTCCAGGACCAGGTCGGGGTCCGGTCGGGAGTCCGAGTCGGAGTCGCTGCCGCTCTCGTACTCGTACGCCCACTGCAGGTGGGCCGCGGGCTGCAGGGAGCTCTGGGACGCCTGTCTGGCGTCCGAAGACGGCCACGACTCACTTGACGCCGTCAGTCCATGAGTGAGTGATCGCAAAACAAAACATGACCACAGAGAGCACAACGGCCATGGAGACATCATTCACAGCAGCAACACACACACACACACACACAGCACAACGACAGTGGGAGAGGAGGAGAAGTTCAATAATGCAATGGTACAAAGAAGCATCGCCGTGTATAGGAGCACTAAGTTGACTTGTGTGGCACAAACTGGGACTAAAGTCGAAGAGGAGTGATGTAACTCCTGCATATACCCACCAAGAGAGTGTCTACGTGTAACCAAATGGACCAGATCGGGTACATTTTGTTACGTTCTGTACACTCTCCCTCTCATACAGCGAGAGCCATGATGCGAAGTGTGACCCGTACCTGGTGAACGTGCCGTCCTCCTCCGTGTACTGTGGACCGACCCAGCTGCGCCGGCTGTCCTCGTGGCGCTCGGCCTTCTTCTTCCTCAGCGGAGCCGGCACGTAGGCCGAGACCTTGTCCTTGGTGGGCAGGAACTGGTTGAACTGGGTGGCGGCCTTGGGCGCGACGACCGCGGAGCGGCGGTAGCTGACGGACTCTTTGTTCTCCGCCATCCTGAAGAGGGAGTCCGCTTCGGCGTCGCTGCAACAACCTGGAGCAGAGGGGAGACGAGGAGGAGGGTGGCAGGTGTACAGTAAAATATTCTTTACAAATGGGGGAAGTGGTCAAGTTTAGTGATAGGGAGTAGGGTGATAATAGGGGGGAGACAGTGGAGGTCCAGTGAGCAGACTAGTGTGTTGTTCCCAAAGACTGTAAAACAATATGGACATAGCGTTCCACCGGGTCTAACAAGAACGTAAAATGAAGCCTGTCAGTCCTTGAAATGTAAATCGCCATCTTTCTAGATCCGTTTGGGCCCAGCTGGCCCATTGGCTGGCCCAGACAACGAGGCGGGACTTCTTCTTAGTTGGTTTTTATTTTGACTCGAGTGGGTGGGGAATCCCGATTATAGACTTTAACGGTAGCCACGCCCTTCAGAACATACGCGACTTTATGGTAATTATTTTAATAAATGGGACCATAATTTTCCAAAAAGAATATTATGACATTAGAAATGAGACTTTAAACTAGTGACTGGAAGCAGAAAGTATTCATGACCATGTTTATTAAGGTAATACAGTCTAGGTGAAGTTGGGCCCAAATACATGGACTTCTATGGGGCTATGGGGTTTTTTTTGGGCCCAATGACAGCGCCACAACAGGCCATTATATGAACTTTCAGGAAATCCCGATTTCCTTGTGGCTTCACAAAATATCTGTCTGACTGCCCCCCTGGTTGTTCCTCCTGCTATGAGCGGGAACAGAGGGGTGTTGGTGGAGAATGGAGGCCTCCTCATTTACAAGACTGTGTTGGAAGACTGCGGAATGTCTCACCGGCCTCTCACCCAGGGGGAGCAGTCACTCTCTAATTGCTGAGGAACTTTCCCGGCAAACGTCCTGTTCTCCGCTCTCTCTCTCTCTCTCTCTCAAAGGAAAATTAAACCCCTCATCAGCTGATCTTTTCTCTTTCTTTTTTTATTATTATGTTTAAATATTAGTTCTCCTTAGTTGAACCTGGTGAATTTTCCTAGGTGGAAATAATTTACAACAACAAACCACTAGGTGGCGATAGGCATTTGTTTTCACATGTGGGAGTTTGGTTTCTGGCTCTGAAATGGCATATTTTACTTTTTACAAATATTTTATGAAAAGAAAAAGCTGAAATCCTGGAAAGCTCTTTATACTCTGATCCAAATTAGCATAGTCACTGACAAGTACATTTCCTGCATCAACACATGCTGGGTGAGTCTTGGACTGAACCCAAACTGACTGTAACTCAAACACATTCAGCAAGTCAGTTCTGCTCAGGATTTTTAAAAGACATACGCAACTGTATAGAAGTACAACAGCCAAAATTATGTCACTATAACATTTTCTCCTCAAACGTAACATAATAACATACTAAATAATAATAATAAACATAATAAATAAAAAAAAAAAGTGTTTCAACAACTCAACTCATCGGATGTTCCGAGCGGGCGTGTGAACGTGCATGCATGTGCGTGAGAGTGCATGCATAGTGTGTGTGTGTGTGTGTGTGTGTGTGTGTGTGTGTGTGTGAGTGTGTGAGAGCATGGTCGTGATTGGCAGTTGTGCTCCTACCCTCGCTGCTGCCTTTAAGTGTGGTGTCAGATGAGACGCTGTGGGGTCGGGAGCCCAGAGAGTCCAGACTGTCCAGGGAGTCCTCTCTCCTGCGTCCTCCTCCTCTTCCTCCTCCGAATACTCCTCCTCCTCCTCCTCCTCCTCTCAGCTGGAACAGCTCCTCTCGTTCCGAGTACCAGCTGTCTCCAAAACCACTGTCTCTGACACTGCTGCCTCTCTGGCTTGATGAATCCTCGAGTGCCTGAGAGACACACACACACACACACACACACACACACACACACACACACACGCGCGCGCGCGCGTGCACACAATCACAGTCAGTTAGTAGCATGCCAATTACAGCATTCAACTCCCGTGCGTGCGTGCGTCTGAGAGAGAGAGAGACGGATATGTCCCATGTGGAGTGTGAAGTCTGGTCATTCCTGCAGACTCACCATCAGCGACTGTAAACAGGCGCTGTGTGTGTGCAACGGGCAACACATGCTGCAATTTCAACTGCAATACCTCATTGTTTTCTATTCACTGTCATCTAACTGGAAACAAACAGCGCTGTTATCCATGTCCTCGTCTAGATGATTGTGTTTACTACCCCTAAAAGAGGGGCGTTGCATAAACACACAAACAAGCCATGGAGCCACTTTAGCCCGGGTTGGTTATAAACATGCAAAGACTCGTCAGCCACTTTCAAAGGGAAAAAAAGACGTGCTCAGATCTGTGATCTCCACCGAGTCCTGGCAGACAGCGCGAGTCCACTAACTAAGCTCAGCTTTACCCTGCTCCAGTGAACTTGGATTATCATAGATAAACGTACAAGACGTGTCGTAAGCAACTGCTATTATGGAAAAGCCCCAAAACGCTGTGGAATTACAGGGGCTCAACACGCCGTGCCACCTATAAATCTGTGTGTAAACAACATGTCAAATTCAACACTGGCACGACAAGGGGCGGGCGTCTTGAGGCAAGGGCTATTTTCAAAAGTGTAGCATGATTTTTGAATTGTCTGCCAAAGCGGTAAACAAGATTAAAA
Organism: Protomyctophum parallelum; assembly: GCF_964188405.1. NCBI lineage: Eukaryota > Metazoa > Chordata > Actinopteri > Myctophiformes > Myctophidae > Protomyctophum > Protomyctophum parallelum. The sequence continues at coordinate 41,342,451 of NC_139707.1, read as the reverse complement.
TAGCTGAGTCGAGGGATCGGCTCATTTTATGACTTAACGTAGCTATGGTTTCAGTGGCCAGCATTCTGAGGCCCTCCTCCAGCCTATCACATCCATTCCTCCGCCAACATAGTCTACATACCAGGAAGGATAAAGAAAATGTACAGCAGTTGTAAAAAGACGGTTTCATTCATGTCATTCGTTCTCGCAGATTCATTATTGTTCTTGGCACACGTGCTGTATAAGACGAGGCAGATGTCTTGTTATACGGTATTTTGGCCGGTTACCTTGGCTAGTGCTGTTCCCAATAATCCCTCAAATGCCTTGAGGTTCAGGTAAGGTCCATCATAGAACGGGTCACAATGAGCCCTTCTACCCAGCCAGTATACGGTAATCAGCACCTGTAGAGTAAAAAAATGAGAATGCTTAAGTTATTACAGACAGTATTCATACAACCTATATGGCATGAACTGTGCACAGTAAAGAGGTGTCATTTATCCATTCGTAACTCTGAGAGTGCACATTACGTTCACTCTCAGAGTCGAACACTGAGTATTTGACTGTCTACGCCCTGTGCACTTATACACGGAGGGATAAAGCCTAGTAGGCTTAGCCTACAGTAGCTCATCATCAGCCAACACGTACTGTATTGTATGTTTGGTTTGCTTGAAACTCACTCACTCTTCTGTCTGTGCTCACTTTGTTGTTCCAAAGTGTGAACGCTGTGGTGGTTATCGTCGTTATATATCGTTATAGTCCCTGTTCTGGCAGGTCATGTCGTGCACAGTATACCGCACGGTCAAATCCTTACATTTCCCACACTTTCAGAGTTACATAAACAACTTTAGGATTTTGCAGTGTACACTACGGTATGCTCTTTGTTTGCTGGCCCTGCATCCAGAACGCTCTGTTGTTACTGTTTGTTTGTGCGAGTAGTACGGGGGATGGACAGGTCACGTACCACTGAGAAAATAATAAACACAACTGAGGCCCCGCCCATACGTTTGTGGTGCTATACATTGCTGACCTTCTTTTTTTTATGTTTCTGGTTTTATTTTATGATTTTTATTTTATTTTTATGATTCTGTTTTATGAACTTAGCCCCACCATCATTTAAATGGCAATAGTTTCCAGCTGGAGCTGCTTAAGGCGCTCTCGGAAGAAACCCTCCTTGATGAAGCATTGATGTCAAATGTTTCATTGGAGAAAGTATTACAAAAAACTATTATGCAATGAGTAAAGTAATAAATCTATAGATTTTTTAACAATATCTTAATTAAATAATGTGGTATTCTGTAGTTGAGTAGAATACCGTGTTATAGTCATAGCAATTGACTTATAACATTCATACAATACTGCCCTACACATAACTGTATTTGAAGGACATTTTTCATATTTGGTTAATCTAAAGCAAGGATGCCCGCACGACTCCAATTCGTCTCAATCTGTCTGAACATCCTTGCCGGGTGCGCGGTCGAGGAAAGTTCACATTTCAAGAAATCTCAAAAAAGAGAATACCAGCACTCACGGAAATGCATGTCCTTTAATGCACTTTATTCGTTTATATGAATAATATTAATATAAACTAATAACGTGCCTTAAAGGACATGCATCTCCGTGAGCGCTGGTATTCTCTTTTTAGAGATTTCTTGAAAAATATTTGGTTAATCTCCCAATAAATCAAACCATCCAAAGAAAAAAAAGAAAAAAAGAAAATCACTCACATTTTTCAGCCTCCGGTTGGTCTCTTGATGCCTGTGGGAGAGAGCAGAAGGGACAGGTGTGTTTGTGAGGTTTAAACCACAATAAAAGAATGGAGGGCATTTTGAGGGCTCTGTGTTGTGCAGTGAAAGGGCTGGAAACTCAGAGCACAATCCAGAGTGCATCACCCCTTCTGCCTCACACAACAACACAAAGGCTGAGGGAATACACACACGCACGTAACTATGCATGCACAGATTGCACGCACAAACAGGCACGCGTCCACACATGCACGCACGCACACACGCATAGACACACACGCGTGCACACAGTGTTTTTTCCAGATATCCCCACAAAGCTGAATACAAGACATTGTGAACTCTCACATTAGTGAGTGTGTAATGAGTGTATGCTGTAACAACTAACTATCACAAAATCATGAAGCCATAAAAATAATTGGTGATACAGAAAGAGCTCTTGCTGTTACTGATATAATAAATTACTAACGGATAAATATAAACAAATGATTCTCTCTAAAAAAACAAACAAAAAAACAAATGAGGTTCTTCTCTGTCACAGCTTCAAGAGTCAGCCTATTATAGAAGTCCTATTCTTGGGTCTGGCGATTGACCTGGGTGTCATTAAATCACTTTCCCAGTGAAATGCCAGCTCACTTTACTCCGGTAAAAAGGAAAACACAGCAACAGAGCCCACAGGCTAACCTGAGTCACACAGGTAGACAATCAATCCACGTGCTCCGGGGCCCCCACACTGTAATCTATTTAAAAAGGCATTAGTGACTCCGATAAGGTGCTACACTAACCTACCACAGTGACAGAGGGAGATTTATGGCTATATACTTCACAGCTTCATGCTACACATTCCTCCCATCACGCAGTAATACAATAGTCACACATGCCCTTTTACCATAAGAGTACTTGGGTATCCTGTAGCCTTTTTCCCCAGCATGCACACGTAAAGTTGGGAGCACCTGCTGAGCATCTAGTGAACATTCTGTTCTGAGGCCTGAGACGGCATTGCACGTCAATCAAAACAATATTCATATTTCCTACAGGTGCTCAGGGGGACGGAAAAAGTAGCCGGGAGAAAGTAGAAAGGTGCAACTGAAATCACATTATTCATGCAATAGCGATCATATACATGATCGCTTTAATGAGGTTCACAGACGTCAGCATTGACGACGTAATGCAGCAGAGTGGATTAACCCATTTTTACCTGGGGACGATTCTGCAAATGTCTTCTAAATCCTGACTGTTTTCTTGAAAAAGCTATGTTTTTCTATGTCAGTCGTTCTCAGACACTTTGTCACTTTTCACGATTCGTCAAAAATAGCTAAAGCATAGCATAATGACACCAAAAGGGGTTCCCGCCCAAAATGGGTTAAGAGTGTGATCTACCCGTCCACCAAAACGTGCGTCATTTCACACCAGGGTGATCCATCACGCACGTCAGAACTTCAAGTGAAAATTGAAATAAACGTACGCACAATTCCACATCTTGCAAATTTATGGGCCCCAATAAAAGCAGTGGGAGCAGTGGTAAAGCCACCTCCTCTTGTGTGGCTTGGAACACAGTCACAACAGCTACAATTATAGCCCTGGTCCAAAGGGAGGGTGTGTAGTGGACCAAATTACCACAGCACTGGTTACCTAATGCTAATTTATGTTTAGTGGTAATAGCCGAGGGCTTGTTTAAGGGGAACAGAGGATAAAGAAGGCTATTCTTCAGCCCAGCCGGGCTTCGGGGCTGTGCAGTAGTCAGTCTGCATCAGCTGAGCGCTCACACGAAGGAAGACAACGTCAAGGTTTTGCACTTTATACTTGGCAGACTAGGAATAACACTGTGACTCCTGGACAAAGACAAACGCGGGATCATTGAACATGCAAGAAGCCTGCAGAGGCCACAAGATTATAGGTCAATCTTTCAATTCACCTTCCTATGAAAATATATTTCAAAAACACTTTGCGTGGAATATACAGTAGTTAGATGCCCGCCTGTCCCGATGATTATACAGATTATGATTTATTTTATTTAACAATGTGTAATTTTCTTCCCGTTTGTTTCATTTCCGTGCACCTTAGGAACAAGGAGAAGAAAAAAAAAAGAGTTGTTGACCTTTGTAATGAAACCCGTGTCAACATGTTCATCTCATAATCCCACAACGTTTGTGACGGCATGTGGTTTAAGGTGGTTTAATTATTTAACGATTATAATTTCACGGTCCTGAACGTGAACCCTTGTTCCTTGAACAATCGAGCGAAAAGATCGCCTACTGTCAGCTCAGTCATGAAAGCAAACACATCTACCGAGGCTGTGAACCCACCAACCTTTAACCCCGCGGTCTTCTGGATACACAGCGGTCTTGACAGAACAGTATTCAGCTTGACGGATTAGCAGGAACTCCTCATCACTTCCTCCCCAGCATCTCCCTTTGAGTCACAAGGCTCAACCTTTGCTGGCTTTACAAGAGCTTTCACATCTCCACACTCCTGGAGAGGTCGAAGGCCGGGTTGCCGGCAACCAATCACCAACAGGTTTGTTGGTTACATCCTTCCTTGTTCAAGTGGAAGTCTAAAAGACACCAGACAGCATTCTCAAGTAGTTCAAACCCCTAAGGGAGAAACCCAAGCTTCTGTGGTCTATGTTAACACAGGCACCTTCTGCATCGCACCGGATCCGTCAATCAAAGTTGATACCTTCATGCATATAAACAGTTAAATCACTATGTGGATCTTATACATTACGTGGTGCTGTACGTGGAATAGGATTTATGTTACCGTGTTGTTGGGGCCTGTTTTATTCCGTTTTATGTTATCTTATAGTGTTACTTTATGTATCTTCTATTTGGCATGAGCTTAAAAAGAGGGTGTGTTGCAGTCGTAAGCTTCGAAGGCTCGTTAATATTCAAATATTAGACAAATAACATCTTAGCGAAAGCAAACGCAAATCATTTTGGCACATCCACCAGTATCAGTAATCCACCTGATATTACTCAAGTCTATGAGTTCCCACTGGCTCTCTGGCTGTGCTGGAATAGAGGCAGAACCACAGATCAAAAGAAAACGTCATGCAAATCCAGTTTTGTCACTGGTGCAAGACAAAATAAACAACAGTTATGGTAAGAAATATGGTCAAAACGTTGTAGTTTGCTTGTGTTTTTGCACAGAACCAACAGATACCACAGACCTAGAACACATTAATAAAACCAACAATGCTCCTGCATGGGAGACCATGGAGAAGTGTCAATCTATGTAACGCTAATAAGTCCAGCCCAGTCCCAGCCAAGCCCTTATTTAAGACAACAACATTGCAAAGGACAAAGACAGGATAAGACGTTGAGCCACGTCCCATTGCTTACCCGTGCACTCCCCAGACTGTAGGAATAACAGAGCGATCAGATCACCAACCCAATACCAAAGCTTAACCCATTCTGACCCGAGATCAGATTCATACGAGGTTTCCGATGGACACACACTGGTCTGATGAACCCATTCTGACCTGAGATCAGATTCTAAAAATGTCCGTCGTTCTTCGATTTTTTTCAAAAATAGCAGACCTACAAGCTCATATCGCGCCACTCGGTGGCGCGATATGAGCTTGTAGATCTGCTATTTTTAAATAGCTAAAGCATAACATGATGCCGACACCAAAATGGGTGCCCGGTCAGAATGGGTTAAAAGTAATGGGTGTGCACAACGCTCACGAGCATACCTGTGCAATGAAGATCACCTGCTCTGCTGCATTCAATACCACATGGAATGTTCTCTGTCCGCCTTGTGGAAAATAAAACGCCCCGCATTGAAATTGCCCTGTCACTCTGCATTCATCAGGAGTTATAGCAAATATGCACGCTTTTCAGGAGCGCTGGACTGAGCTTATAGACGCGAGCGCATAAGTGGAGACTGATTAAAGAAAGGCATCAGCATGTGCATGATACAGTGTTACTTGGGAAGCATTGTGTCATGCTTATCAGAGACAGTGCAGCCACTGTGAGCGGGGTGAGGCTGGTATTTCTCTCTCCAGACAGCCAAGCGAACACAAATATAGTCCTTGTGTAATGTGTTGGCCATTTACAGCCAGGGCCGTAACCATGGAGGGGAGACTTTAATGGCGGTTCACCATCATCAGTCCTTTGGCTTCTTTCACAATCTGTCCACGGTTTGTATACACACCCAGTGGCGTGCACAGATAGACACTAGGCAGGGCCGGATCTACCATATGGGCACTTTGGGCACGTGCCCAGGGGCCACAGATAATTCCCCTGCTAATCCGAATGAAATAAATGGTGTCTAAAAAGATTAGTGTTTTATTGTTGGTGAGAAGGGCTGCTGAAAAGTGCAATTGTGTCTAAAGCAGCAACAACGCGCTAGATTGGCTGTCACTCTGGGGAGGGGGGAGGGGGGGGGGGGTAGGCGACCGGAAATAGGCCAATATAACGGCATAAAACTGCCCCAAAACGGCTACAAAACAGCAAAAATGTTGCGTGTGCGTGAAGGGGGGGCCCTTCTAGCTTCAGTGCCCAGGGGCCCTGAGAGGTGTTAATCCGGCCCTGACACTAGGGGGTGCTAGAGCACCCCCTGCCCTTTTGGCAAATTGTGCCCTTTTGGGGAAGAAAAACAAAGACGTTTTTTGTACACTGTACAGTATGTGGACCATGGTGACATTGATCAATTGATTAAAAACCTTCTAATATATATTATTTAGGCCCCACAATCTATAAATCTCACACTATTAAGGCAACCGGCCGGTTCCACGCGCTGCACATGGTGCCCTTTTTTTCACCTGAGCACCTAAATGTCTGTGCACGCCACTGTACACACCACTGCTTAAGAAGTGGTGCCATACTTGCAGCCATGAAAGTGTGCAGTGCCAGCACAGTGTGCCACACCCCAAATACTAATAAGGCAGGTTTCGTCTATTTCTCTTTCTCTTTCATGTGAAGTTAAAAAGATTTCAAAACAATGAGACTGTCAACATGGGTGAAATGACAAAACGCACATGCTTGAGGAACATTGTTCAATGAACTATAACATCAGAGAAGGTGAACTGGATTGTGCACATCCACCCTAACTGGGTGCAGGTGCAGTATAAAGACAGGCATTCAGTCAGGGGAAAGGCATCCTGATGCTAAATACTGTAGGGAGCTTATTGTGCAGTGTGTGCAGATGTTTTGTCCTTTTGTAAATTATGATAACCATGAGCCAGTCAATCTCACCCTCGCAGAGTCGTGTGGGAAACAAGACATTCCTTCAGGTAATTTTGGTCAACAGACAGCCATGGAGTCTCGTAATCAAATCAGGTTATCAGACACTCCTCTTTATTTATTGTTGAGATGGGAACATTCAAATTCCTCAAATGCCGAACAGTTTTGATCTATGTCCCGCGCAGCTCCCTACTTTTCACTTGAAAGGTATCCAGTTCTTGTCAATAATTTGCTCAATCCGACGACCGCCACTAGAGAGAGACTTTGAACCTCTCTCTCAGTGGGGGGTTCATTCTGTCAGTTACTGCTCGCCTCTAGGTCACAGAACAGAAGCTGACTCAGGGACAGTTACACTTCTCATCATGTCAGTCAAATAGACAGACACATCTGATCTACGATCAGATACGTTATAATTCCTTCCTAGCCTTAAGTATAGGGGCGAGGAAAAATACTGTATGTCGTCGGCTTGGGGTTATTTCAGCTCACACACTTAAGCTGAGTAAGCATAAGCATCTGAATTCCTCAGTAGTTCCAACAGAACAGTGTGTAATGGGATAATAACCGTGTATGATTGGCACTGTCTGCTGTAATTTCTGCCCTTTACGGGCGAACATTAAGTGAACAATTAGATCTGAGTGAAAACGATGCATTGAGGTCAGGTACATAACGCAATGGGGTTGACAGAGAGGGTCAGTGGGGTAAAAAAAACAATCGGTTATTTTCCTTCTCAGCCACTCGGGCCTGTGACTGTGACATTAGGCCGGTCTGAACTCTGGGGCTATTGCTGATGGATTGCAGTGTGCCAGCTTAAGAACAGGGTCAAAAGGAAGTGGCTAAAGCTAAAATAGAGTAGTCCTCTGTGTGCTATGGGTCTGTCCAGAAGCCACAATTCATCTAGCACTTAAATCCACTCAAATGGCCTCATTTCCTGGGCAGGCAGCTGTTTGGAAGGCTGAGTGCACATGGATCCAAAGTAGCCTGTGAATCATATCCTCTCCACTGATGAAGGAAAATTCAATCTGGTCAGCATGACACCTCTGGGCACAGGACCACTCTGTATACATGACAGGTGGATGAAGCTGGGAAATCTTCCAGAGCTTTCCACGTATGGCTCACACATCCACCGGAGGCAGCACATCATCTCAGACACTCTTATCAGGGATGTTGACGACCATTTGGTTGCCCTATACTCGTCATATATTTGTGCTGCCTCCCCCTCCCGACGAGAGTGCTGTGTTTCCTTATGCAAATGGAATACTTTGGGCGTTGGGGGGGATGCACACAGAGGCGCTCATTATTACGCGGCGGAGCCGTGGAGAAACTTGTTATAGGAAGGTCGGCTTGGCACTTTTTGGCACATTATGTTGCCCCCCCTCGGCGCGTTGCCCTACTCGCAGTGCGTACTGCGCGTATACGTAGCGACGGCGCTGACTCTTATCGGTCTCTATCTTCTCTATCACAACAGCTTCTCACGATATACGACAATTTTGATATCGAAAGTATGCGGGTTATGACAGATAACCGTCTTTATCAGAGGGCAGGTTGCATAACATGAGGCAATAGAACAATATAAGCACCAGATGGTGGATAAAAACCACTACCACAACAAACTCAAAAGCTCAAAGGTCAAAGCAGGCTCCATAACCTTTTATGGTTGTGACAACAAACGCAGTACTGTGTGTGAAGTGAACTGCAATCTTGCTTGTGGCAAATGCAGGATTTCAACTCAACACAGGAAAACACGTGTAAGTAAAGGTGTTAATCACAACCTACAGCCAACACATCAACAACTTCAGGATTTCCCACGAGAACAACTTCTTTTTTTTTTTAAAGCAAGGCCTCTCAATCCTCAGTCTACGGACGGACGGCTGACCCTTTTCTGCGTCACACGTCGGTACCACATGAATTCAACTTCACGTCAAGTGCAGGATGCTGCTGCCGAGAAACAGGATGCACTGGCCCTGAAGACAACATAGCAAAGGGACGAGACTTGAGGGCAGACATAATTGCTGGTGGTGCTATGGCACTGGAAGGGGAGGCTATGCAGAGCACCTGTCAGCCTGCGTTAAAGGAACTGCACGTTGGATATACACCAGAGGTAGAAACCTCTGTCTGTCTCTGTCTCTGTCTCTCTCTCTCTGCGTGTCTCTCTCTCTCTCTCTCTCTCTCTCTCTCTGTGTGTGTCTCTCTCTCTCTCTCTGATGAGAAAGAGTCCAAACCAAGCCACTGTTTGCTTGTCTGCATCCCTCTGATCCTTTTAGGATCAGAGTGAGGCGTGTATGTCCTCATGTTGCTCCCTTTGACATACACTCTGGTATCTCCTTAAGGGCTGTAAGTTCCCCTGCCGGAGAACAACAGAGGGTTAGGGTTACATTTTTCTCCCCTCCTCTTCTTCACATTTGACAAGAATTCCGTCGGACGGGAGGATTTAGCCTGATGAGGTCTGACAAGGTCAGCTGTAATCATCGACTCCAACCTGAGGAGTCACATTCCGAGACAATGAGGAAATCGCATCCCTAATTAAGACCAAGATCAAGATCAATCCACTGACTACCGTAATCACACATTATTGTATTATGGCCAGTCATTACAGATTCATCTAAAAAGATAAGAGACTGTGTTTGCATTAGTAAATGAACCCTGCGGCCTGTGCGGCGGCTCCAGTGATCAGCTCCAACACAACAAACTATTCATGTCCTGCTTCGGTGTGAGCGGACCGAAGTCATTAAACCACAGCTGTGTATGAGTGGTTTCTTCACTCAGCCCCAAACGTGCGAACCTCGACTAACAGCCCGAATCAAGTTTCAAACCGCAGCGGATGCACCCGCGGGCACACACATGTAACATGTTGTCACACCGCACAGACTCTCAGACCTGATACAGGAGGGAGAGAATGCAGTGGGAGGAGAAAGTGAACTCTATAAAAAGCCCCTCTCCCATGAGTCCTGTCACCATTCCAATCAATCCAAAAGGCTCAAAGTGACCCCCCCCCCACCTCCTAATAATAACCCTCTGTACAACACATACTGGTTAGAAGAGGGGGATACGTAGAACCAAGAGAACATAAACAGTGGGCGTCTAGCTTCAGAGCAAGGGGTTTTTCACAGATCTAGCTAGAAGGATATTTTTTTTTGTTTAACTGAACCCAACATTATGGCAAAAATGTCAGATTAAAGAGGAGGGTGGCGATATACAGTGTCTCCCAGTTGTACATGAAACTCTTGGTCATTGGTCAAATACATTGCATAACCTGCTTTATAGTGTCATCAGAATGCCCTGAGGGTTGGTTAGACTAAGGGTGTGCCATCATGGCAATAGTTAAAGAGTTGTTAATTTTGACTTTGTGTGGATGTTGTAATAGTGTGCGTGTGTGCGTGCGGGTGTGTGTGCGTGCGGGCACACACATGTGTGTTTGGAATGGAGTGTGGTGTAGACATATTCTTTTGTGCCATGGAAGGGTGGCTGACTATAGTGGCTCATGGGAACAAAAATACCCCGAAACATGTTGTGCCAACGTATCAAAAGGAGTGGTTAAAATGAGCATAATTAGATTATTGGGCAACGCTGAATGACTCATACTGGAGCGTTTGTTGAAAGACAATCAAATTCATACCAGATCGCTATTTCATAACACCCTTCTGTCACCATTTGAAGTGCATTTGTAAAGTACTCTATGGCGTCTTTGAACTGCGAGTTCAATTACTGCCAGTATTGTTGTTGAAGGAGCCTCACTAAAGACTCATTCATATGGATAAATGAGCCATTATGCTGGCACGGTGTGAGCACTGCGGCGCGCTGCCTCGGATAACGTGTCAGAACGGATGGACCGGGGCCTCACCTCGCCACCCTCCTGAGGGCACACCTGTGTGAAAACTGAACAGGTTGTTCAACATACCGCACGCATCCTCACTCGGCACGCAGGTGACACAAGAGCAAACTGACAAAAACACAGAGACAACAAACAACCGTACAGGCACGGTGCCCTTTTAAAATAACTATTAAACAAATACACAAGCCTTCATATGTGATATAGTAGTATCTCTACTTCCTCCTCCCCCCTCAAAGAGAGACAATTTAAAATCTTTACAAAGTGCACCTGCCGCTAATGAAATGCTTTGTTTGTTCAGACATCAACTGACAGAGGTCATGATTTGCTTAAACTACAAGGAAGTGAAAGCAATGGGACATTATTCCTCCATGACACTGCCAGACCACAGTCCCTTTTCCTTCTCCCTAGCTGCTCCACTGGTTTGTGTGGTTTCACTGTTCTCCTGTAATGTTTACAATACAGTAGGCTGCTTGCAGCACTATGCTGAAATGTGTTTACCAACACACCTAGCAACAGTGCAAGTGGCGGGCCTACTGCAAATACCAGCGAATGTGTCTTCTGTTGACCCCCCGGAAACTGAAAACATACTGCACAACGAGGAGCCACCACGTGATTTGAAATGCAGTGTAGAATTTCAATTTACTGTACATGTAAACCCAGAGGGCAGAAGCATGGATTGCCCCATGCTGTGCACATCAGTGTGAAGCACAGTGTGTTAAGTAAGACTTGTCAGCACAGTAACAGTCAAGTCTTAATCCACGCTACAACACAAAACACGGGTTACTCTTATTAGCATGGGTTGTAGTAAAAATGACACTGACAAACATTCTCATGTTATCAGTAGTAGTGTGCTCATGTGATTTAGGACTTACTTAACTGTGACTCTTGTAGATAGGTCTTGCAGGTCTCCCGGGTGGAACAGCTGGGCCTCCTTTAATCCGATCTTCCCACAGGCCTTGAGGAAGACGTTGAGGTTGTCCTGCACAGAGAGAGAGCAGAGCGGGGAGAGCGGTTCGTCCACGGTCCGAGGCAAAAAAGAATAATCACTCAGGAATTCTCCGGCAGAGACACAGCCCACAGCTCATTGCTTCCAAAGTTCATATCGCCAGGGAGCCAGCGGCTGCGGGGACAGGGAGGAGCGTGTGTGTAGCAAATAAAAAGTGACACAATGCCAAACACACACATACACACATACACACACACACACACAAATTCAGAGGGGGGCAGGGCTGTGTGACAGGCTGTGACTGACAGTGCTAAAACTACCTGTGGGCTGGGTTAGGGTGGACATGGAGCCTGAGCTGGGAAGGGATGACATCAGAGTTGACTCACAGATCCCACCCACCCAGCCATGCAAGGCAAAGGGCTGCCACCCAGGAGCCTAAAGTATGCTACCACTCACACCCTGAAACCATCCCCTCCCTCCCCTCCACCTCCCTGCCAAATCCTTTATTGGAGAATACCTGTGGAATCTATGGGGTGGTGGAGTATTTTGGAGACATGCGGTTGCTATGAAACACGAGGTCGGGTGACAGAGACTGACAAATATTTCCCCCGAGCACAAAACCGAGGGAGTGGAAGCTTAAATGTTGCCGATTCTCTTGGATGATAGAGTGTGTGTGCGTGTGTGTCTGTGTATTTCTCTTGTGTATATGCAAATGAGAGAGTACACTGGAAGGTGATGAAATTCCAAATAGCTCTATAATTACAGTTTACATGCCTTAAAACGTTTATTGTGTGTCAAACAATTCTCACACAGCGCGCCACTCCTCTTCATGGTTATGTTTGTCTTCCATGTCAGACTCCCTAGTGCCTTGTTTTTACTACTGCATTTCCCATCGGGACGCCAGTTTCCAGCAGGCTGTCATGTAATGACACATGGCTTCAACATGGGCTGAAATAATTAAGGGGTAGCTAGTTCTATATTTAAAATGGCAAACATGCTTATTAGCAAATGGCAGTTGACCTCTCCATGTCGGGCTGATCTCCTTAACAGCTATTGCTTGTCGCCAAAACATCGGTTTGCGGGGCCCCTAGATGCCAAAAGGTCAGACGCCATTCCTGTTACATTGAGGCCAGCTCAGGTTAAACCTGATTTATATACTTGTGCAGTTGTAGATCTGCAATTTTCAGTCTGTGACATGGCGTGGGACCATTACCGTTTACTTACTAATGATACACTAGCTCTTCACTTGTCTGGTTTTGTAGGCTGGTTTTATTTGTGAGAGGGATGATCTAATTTGGCATGTCTAAACAGGAACAGGCGCTATCAGAATTATTAAACAAAAAAAAGGCATCACTACAAAGGTGTGTTGGCTGTAAGCTCTGCATCTGGCCTTTAACCAACCATCATTTTAACATAGTATGCTGTTTGTTCTAACACTGAGAACAGATAAGAGCACATGGGAAGCTGGTGCCGCCCTCCAGTCCTGATCAGATATGATGGATTTAATAGTACAATTCACTTTTATTTTTATATTTTTTCCAGGTGCTTGAAAAGCACCTGACGCAGACGACCGTAGTCGTAGTGACGAACGTAGTGGACACTTTTTCATGATTGGCTGCCTATATGCTGCCTCTAAGTTCTAAGCCAATGGGAGACTTACCGTTAAAACCCATAGTCTAAACGGCATAAAAACCCATATTCTGAACGCCGCAACGTGAAGCCGTATTGGCTATACTGTAGTGTAAGGGGTTTGTATGAGAACGCAAGTGAGAAGTGGAACGTGAGTGGCAACAGATTCTAATGTTATTGCTGCACCTGGCAGTTATGACCGAGTCATTCTTGTTCTTATCTCTGTGTGGCCCGGAGCGGCCGGGAAGCGGAGATTATGTTTTCATCCATGTCCATCTGTGGCACCGCTAGCCTGACCGATCGCTGTTGAAACATTGTACGTAACGCATGCACTCCCAGTAGATTAAGGATGTTTTTCAAATCGCCCTCCTGGTGGTTGTGGCTAGGCTGCCATAATGTGTTGCAATTTGTTACAGTTTGATTCTTTATCGTTTCATAATTTATTTGCTCTGAACTTGAACTCTGAAGGTTCTTGATTGTGCCGGAAGCCTTTAAGGTGTGGTTTCATTCAGTTTACTGGTAACATTTCGAGGCAACCAGGCCCTTATGCCACTTATGCTGCATTCACATGGAATCAGGCAAGACGGCAAATGGCAAAACTGCTGGACGGCACGGAACGGTGAAAAGCCCATTTTAACATTGATGCCGTCTGCCGTTACCGTCGCCGGTTCTGGCTGCCGTGCCGTCCTGTTTCCGTTTACCGTCCTGCTCCCGTCCAAATAAAATGAAGTCCGCTTTGCCATCTACCGCTTTCCTGATTCCATGTGAATGCAGCATTAGGCCTACAGTGGTTTCATTGCGACCCACAAATGTGCAATACCAACATTTCCGTTCAGCGTTTGAAACTTTGAACGTGTTGCAGGACAGAGAAAGGTTTTGTTTGTTCCTGAATAATATTGTTCTTGAATTGCATCATCCACGTCAATATTGCTTTGAATATTGGGGTTAAGTTAATATTGATTATTGCAGTTGTATGTTGCCGTCTGTTCATGGGCACTACCTTTGGTTTGTGTGTAGCTAGTGAGGTGTTTTTGTTTGTATTTTTTGTACAGGTCTTTTGAGCCATAAGTGCATAAATAAATCCACCAGTGAGAGAACGAGCTGTGTCGTGTTTTGGTTAGTGGTGATATAACGGGGCAGCTTCACATTTTGGCTATACAATCATAAACATTCCCCTGGATCCCTTGGATCATGATGCAACTCCATATAGGCCCCGCCGATTTCCGCCTGACAAGATTTTTATTCAGAACGCACTCTTTTTGCTACCACGGCCACAGATTTTGTCCAAAACTCATGCAATTCGGTACAAATGATCTCTGGAGTCATGTGATTGAGATGTATCAGATTAGTCAGATTCCATTCTAAGATTGGCTTCCAACGTTTGCGAGTTTAGTGAAGAATGTACAGTAGCATCCGAACTGCCCCACATTCACCCATTGAAGGGCCTCCGAAAAATGCAGAGGCAAAAGCGATTTCACTTCCACGCATATGTGTCAATGACCATTGGCACATTTTGAGTGGTGCAACCACTCCAAGGAACAGCAATGTCCTTCCTAACCTATGACTATGTTTAGCGTACCAGTAGGGGCAAAAGTGGCACTGTTGTGCCAGAAGCAGAGAGAGAGAGAGAGATAGTGTTGCACTGTTGCCTGCTAATTACAGAGAGAGAGAGAGAGAGAGAGAGAGAGAGAGAGGCAGGGGGAGAGGGGAGTTGCAACACTCAGTTCAAACGGGTGTGATTTTTTTGATAATCGATACCGTAAAAAACGCCATGTAGCCTATCATGATCATAAACAAATTGGAATCATATGTCGAGGGGCCTTTATAGAGCGCACCTGCAAACTTTCACTTCCCACTTTCACTTTTGCCCACAGGGGGTGCTATACAAACACGAACAGTTTTTCGTACAAACCCTATTTCCCCCCCCCCCCCCCCCACACAGCTTCCTCGTACCCTGATGGCTGCACCCCACGACACAGCACTGGCCGGTAAGCAGGTCCTGGTGGAGATCTGCACTTTTCTAGTTTTACTTTTAAATATACCTCGGCTCGGGTAAGAGGAAAAACATTTTTGGTGCAGCACACAGTTCCATGTTCTGATGGGTGAACTGTATAAAATCTTAAATAAACCAAAAAATACTGACTGAATTGTTGGACTGAAGCACTGAGAAAGCTGTTGCTCTAGCGGTGGTCTCAAAAACATAAGGGAAACTTTGACAGAAAAAGACTCGCTCACCGTATAGAAAATAGAAGTAAAACTCCTTAGACTGAGACTTAAGAAAATATTTTTTATTTTCTTTTATCATGCTCATAAAGTGCTCTGTGCTCAAAGTGCAATTACAAAGCAGTTTCGGTCCCAAGACCTTCGTCAGTGCTATATGAATTGTTGGACTGTCACGTGTAACATAATGAATTCCTATAAAATAAACAAATACGAAATTACTGCCTGACTTGTTGGGTCTATCACGTGTAACATAATTAATTCCTACATTCTTCAGTGACACCATCTTTTATTACTCTGCACAGGTACGGTATGTACAGTGACCACAGTTAATCGGTGACATGGCCAAAAGTACATGTTTGAATCCACTGCACCTACCTCCTCACCCTATCGTGTTGACTGACACGACAATATTGCACCATAAAACAATGAGGAACTACAGATAACATGCAACAGGTTTCCAATGCCTGGATCATTGCACTTGGATACGAACATAGAACTCATTCTGTCTCTTTGTGCTCTGTATTTCTCACACCCTCTCGTGTCTCAGCACTTTTCTCACCTGACAAAGCTCACGGCATAAGTTGATGATGCCGTATATATATATATATATATATATACACATACACACATTGTAAAACATTATGTTTTCAAACCTTCACAATTTATTAAGTATAAAATAAGTGGTTAAAGATCTTTAACAAACACAGAATAAATGAATAGCAAATGACTCATGAGCGAGCCAGAAAGGCGTCCAGTCAGTGTGAGGCCATTGTAAAGATAATGATGCCGAAGCAATGTTATTCTGACTTAAGTTCTGTGCATCTAATCCTGCTAATATGCTGTTCCCATACAGCAGACTCTAATCCACTCAAACAGTATGATTTGAGGGAAGACAATGGGAAGGGGGTCTTACTTTAATACTTACGCATTAGGTGTAACATTTGGCATTAGAAGACCACCATGCTTTCTGCTAAGATTGTGGTCATTCTATTTATTCCACTAAATTCTTTTCTGAGAGGGACCAACTCTGCAATTATCCTCAGCTGACCCCTGGCAATGCTTTCATAGGTCTATCTAAACTGTAGTTAAAATATCAGGCTACACATTTTCAAATCCTGTCACAATAAACCGAGAGGAGATGGAATATCTTAAATGCTCTCTCTCTCTCTCAAAAGAGACACCATAAAACTTCTCCTGTCCCAACTGTTGGGTCCAGACAAAACACGGACCCATACAACAAAAACACTGTAACAAAACATATGGTCAAATGCCTGTCATTACAAATATTATTGCATGGACATTATGAGCAGAGATGCCCTCGGGGGCCAATGAAAATGTCTGTTTATCTGCTTCCATCTTTTTTATTTTATGCAGCCTCAACTCACAGAGGAGTTCAGTGTGTGCAAGAACATCCTGCACCACGTCAATTACATTGTGTTTACGGTGGGCAGAAGCCCATGGAGTCATCTCTAACTCCGTCCCCTTGGGCTCAGCCCAGCGGGCCTCAAACTGGGGGCCCCTCTCATGTGGCCAGTTGCCCCACCACACAACTGCAGGCTTCCTCTGCAGCCCTGGTAAAAAAGCAGGACCATCATGCACCGTGACCCAAACCCACAGCTCACTGAGTGCTCATCGTGGATAGGACAAGGAGAGATGTGTGCTGACATGGGAAACATACTCTTGGATACAAGTGAAACCAAAGAATGGATCAGGATCTGGTGGCCGATGTTGCTAAATATTCCACGAAACCAGCGATTTCCTTTTTCTTTTTTCCTTCTAATTTTTTTGCCTCCCCAAGCTTTGATTCTGCCAAAGCTGGAGCCTGGTATCGATTTCAAGTGGAGAAATTATTCAGAAAGCAAAACTAAAAAAGACAGATATGACCATAATGGCAGCATATTTTCATATTTGAGCGTTAATGAGGCATGCTTGTAAAGAGGCTTTCATTCAGCTCTGATTAAAATCATATCCAAGCTACAAACAAAAAAAAAGTCCTGACAGCATTCCTCTTGTTCTTTGTCCATTGTTGTTTCCCTCCATATGCACTATTGTAAGTTCAGCAACCCCCGAACAAAAATATTTTCCCAGCTCTTTCCACTCTAAGAGCATTCATAGCCTTAGTCAATACCCTTTCAGCCTCACTCAGCCATCAGAAAGAATGCCCAGGAATCTTAAGATTTGGGTATTTGAGAAAAGACAGACCTCAATCACTTCCAAGACTTTAGATTTTTTTTTTAAGTATTACCGGCAGCATTTTACAGAACAGCCGCTCATGTGCTATTTATAGAGAAGACAGATATAACCAAGTACTATTAACCACTTGGGGGGAAAACACTCCCAACACACTACTTAAGGTGAAGAGAGATATTCCCACAGCAGCAGACAGAGTGAGTCATGTTCACTGTTGAGTTAAAGTGTGCTCCACTGCTGCCCATATGGTCTGCAGTAACTGATAGCCTTCGGCCAATAGGCAGCTCCTCCATTTGCTGAAGAATTTATTGTCAGGTGGTTTTGGGTCCAAGCCTCGGAAATACCACACCAACGCTACTGATCAAGAAGATACTTATCGTCATTAAATCTGCAGGTGTCCAGCTAGTTAAATGAAAAATGTCCCAAAACAAACCGCCCGTCTATGTGATTTGTAACATAACACAGATGTGGTAGTACCGTACATTGTTTGTCCCAGTAAATACAGTGTTTACTGTGTACATTTTGCCCTCTGGAACTGGGATTGTGTGCCAGTCTGTTTCCACTCCAGCCAACTTGTCATTGTCTTGCCAAATATGTCGAGTTACAGAGCCTACTGTCAAGTACCCAGACTCACTAGGCTCTTCGCTACTATTCCCTATGCTATGCAGCTGGACTCAATTACACCCACAAGAAGGATGGGTTTAAGGTCACTTAGTTTCAACCCTCAACTTCTAATGTACTTGCATGCAGACATACATATTGCCAAATATTTATTTCAACTGAACCACTGCGAAGGATGCTCTGCCCAAAAGATTGATAGGCACTGATTTAATCAATCACTAATAGATGAAATCTAATTACACGCACCGAACTCGACCCCAGCCTGACCTGCCACCACCACAACAGTCAAAACGCTAATTGCCACCCCCAGAACAAAGACTTTTTGTCTTGGATGAAGGTTTTGATTGAACACAGCCTTGAGCATGGCATCACATTTAGGGTGCTGCGTGCACTCCAATGTGCCCACTGCCCACTGGCATTTCAAGCAGCTCAACATTCAATGTGCTTATTAGCGTGGATGGATATGAAGACAGACAATTCAGTGAGGCACACATCTCTAGCTCACTGGCAGCCATGCCTCTCTGTCATCCTCCGTCAACCCAAGCCCTAAACCTCAGACGGCCCTCTCTTAGATCTCACCACACCCTGAGCCACAGACATAGCCCCAGTACATCATGGAAAAGTTGTACATGTGACAAAAGACAAAATTGTGCGGAAATGATATATCTTTTTAATCAAGTTAACAAATCATATTTCAGAATGAAAGAAAACTGTTCACACACTTAAGAGTGAAATGTCCAGCTTACGCTATTTATCAGGCACTAAAGGCCCTAAAGACACACAATAAGCAGTATCAAGCACTAACAACATTAAAGTGATGTTTTATATTAAACTGACTTTTTGGCAGAAAATGTGTTGGTTAGTGAAGTTAAGCCAGCCAAAAGCATTTAGTTTGAATGTATGAGTGGTAGGTTTTCCTCACCAGTCCGGCGATGGGCGTAGAGAGCCTGTTTACCCTCTTGATAATGCCAGGTTTGATGTTGTTGATCAGACTGGAGGGAAAGGAAGGGAAACAGAGAGGAGAGAGAGAGTGTGAGTCAGAGTTGTTGGTCGTAGGTTAGTTTGCTACAACTAGCAGGGAATGGATGAAAACAGTTGCAGAAGTCTCTGTGCCGTGTGTTTACGAGGCTCTTTAATGGTGGCCACCTGGCTCCAGTTTAGTAAATGGCCAGTGCAGCACCGCGAAGTAAACACGCAGATCTCTGCTGCTGAAACATACCCACCACACAGAAATACATACGCTTTCACATGTACATAACATATCTTTCCACATCCTCCTTGAATGAGAGGATGCAATGTAAACAGACACAGACTCTATAGTCTGTCACACTAGAAGTCGCATTGAGATTAAGTGGAGAACTGCCAAAATAGGAACTTGTGACTAATAGAAAAATGTAACTAACTATGCAGTAATGGATGTGATAAGAACTCTTTCCAGACAACCGTGTCTAACACTTTAGAATACTGTATCTCTACAGTTCAATCTGTAGACAGATTCAGACGGGGGTTGAGACCCCTCTGTTGACTTTTGCCACTACTGATAACATTATGGGCCAAGTTCCCATAATCATGACATCATGACAGAAACTATTAAAAAAAAGTTGTTTAAGAAACAAATGTGTTTTGTCATTCAGATAACACATTATAGATAATGACAAACCATAGAAAATACTTTAGTTAAAAAAAGACCTAAGTGACAGGCTTACAAAGGGCCTGACAGAACAATTGTTTCCGACCACTTGTGATAAGCACAGCACAATGCCACTGTGGCGGACCACAGAAGTTATCTCTTCTGTATAGTTTAGCTTCCTCTATCTCACCCTGAGAACACATGGAGACGAGGTCCCTGAATGACAATGTGTCTGCTGTTCTCTGGGAATGATGAAACCGTGGAGTCAGGCTCAGATCAGCAGAATGAAGAACAGTTCCTAGAATAGATAGAAGACGAGGTCTGGGGATATTCTGCATGGGCCTGTGGTAATTACTGCACCCTGCTGACTCACCCAAAGTACACTAGTGTGTCCATCTCTCACATATTCATGCATACGCACGCACGTGCACACACACGCACACACACACACACACACACACACACACACACACACACACACACACACACACACGTGCATGCTCTTGCACGCACGCACACACCTTAGAATGGTGGCCAGTCGAACGATGCTTCGCCTGTTCTGTGAAGCTAAATACATTTATTTCTCTGTCCCATCATATCTACTGATTTGTAATGTACTCAGTCTAATGAGAAAGCAGGGTTCCCTTGCTCTCCAATGTGGTCTCAGCTAGAGGATTTCCAATCACCACACGGCTTCACACAGCACTCATTAAAGTAAAAATGGAACTCCCATCCACAGCTCAGCAACATCTGTCAAACAAGGCAAGGCGATCCCTCTTGAATTAGATCAGAGAATGCCTAATCTCAAAACAAGCCCACATTGGTTTCACACTAAAAACAATGCAACCTCTGTTGTGTAGTCTGAAAACATTGGTTCAATTAGCATGGCCAACAAATAAAGGTTCGCCCAGCAGGGATCTGCCAAGCTTCCCTGGGAAATCTCAGTAACACTTACGGTGGTGAGTAGATCTGGAGACGAGACAGGACTTCCCAATGAATGAGTGGCTTTAGAAAGGTGGCTGGGGGAAAAAAGTGTAGTACTCACTCGCACAACAGGACTCCATTCTCCAGTGCAGATCGGAAGTTGTTGCCCCCAAATTCTTTCTTGGTTACCGCCTGGAAAAATAAAGGATACAGAAAGATAGAGAGCAAAACAGAGAGGGGTGTGGGTACGGGGATTGGGGGGGGTGGGCGGTGGTTGGAGAAGAAAGGTAGGATGTTGAGAACAGTAGCTACGGAAGTCAATGGTATTTCCTCCCACGTTCCTACAGTGTCTCTCCAGGACACAGCAGGGCTGAGAGAATTCCTCAGGTATTCCTGGAGTATTCCTGCATAGCTGCAGCTTGTCTCACTTCAGCGCTAGAAGACTTTGGTAAACATGGAGTGCTAAACAGTGTCGGAGCCATGGCAGCCCCAAACCACAAGGCTATGAGAGCATCTGGAGGGCTGGAGAAACACAGTGCCGTGCTAATATAGCCTCATGCCTTTCCCATGATCTCAAACCACTAAGACCCATTACGCAGGAAAACATACGTGCATCGCATGCATGACGTCCACCGGCACACACATACACACACACAAGCACACGCACACACAGTGTTTACATCCTTGATTTTAAGACCCAATTGCAAATATAATGGCCGCTGACGACAATAACTGCATTTTTAAAACTTTAACAGCTGAGATTTCTTCAACTTTTTACGCTAAAGTGGAAGACTTCTTTAGAATTTAGACACGCTCTACGGCAATTAACGTGACTGGGGACATTATAATATACAAAAGTGGGAGTGGATTACAGGATGTCAAACTGACGCCAATAACCACTCCTTAACAGCTTCCTGTTCCCTGTTCTGGGATTTTCCCTCAAGGAGCACCAATACCTGAGGTTTTAAAAACAACAAATTAGCTGCAGCTGGAGGAGGTGCACTACTCTATGAACTGATAATGCACACCGTTTGAGAATTAATTTCCATACCGATTAACATAATTTATGAACATACTGTGTTTGTTTTTAGTTTAGTTTTTGTTAAAAAATAAATACATACAATACAAAAAAGAAAGCCATTGTGCAAAAATATTTCGTCTAAAAAGTTAAAGAACCCAAGACACGAACGGTTAGTGAATAACAAAGACTGGTGACCTGTAATGTACAATCATGTCAAGACTGTGGTGTACTCGTTTTGTCTTGTTTTTTGTCTGTGCATTGTAATGTCCATATTGGGGTACTTGTTTTCCTATGCTGTGAATTGGAAAAAAAACGGTGGGTCTGTGGGACCCCGACATTCACAGCGATATATGTTATGACCTGGCTCTTGGGCCATAACAAAGGAGGAAGACAAACGGCTGTTTAAAAGTGCACAAACCAATATTTATTTACATTATAACAAACTTAATACGAATCAAACAAACAATACTACAGTTCTAAGGTGGAGTGTGTTATTCAGTAGATCAGTAGTGTAAGTGAGTGGATGTGTGGTGGGTGTAGTGTGGGGTGTTGAATGGTGCAAAGATGCTGCTGCTCTCATGGAAGGAGAGAGAGACTGAGCGTGGCCAACGCCCAGCCATTTATAGTGCACCTTGGGAACACTGGCCAGGTGCTCCCAATGCACCTGATCAGCAACTCAGAACCTGTGGGAAGCCAAATGCATAGGTCTACACAGGACTACACACAGGCCTTAGTAGCCCAACTACAGGGGGCTGTGACACCCTCCCCCTACAAAACGAGGACCCTTAAGGGACCGAGACACCATCAGCTAATAATCAAAATTCCATGTACTAAACATGTGTGACGTTTAGCAACTAATAACCGAAAATGTAAACAGTCTGTTTGGCTGATGTTTCCCACACCAAACCGAAGCATTTGCGCAGACTTATCCCCCCCCCCCCAATTTAGATGCAAACAGCAAACCAATAC
The DNA here is from genome assembly GCF_964188405.1 of Protomyctophum parallelum. Taxonomy (NCBI): domain Eukaryota; kingdom Metazoa; phylum Chordata; class Actinopteri; order Myctophiformes; family Myctophidae; genus Protomyctophum; species Protomyctophum parallelum. Next base: position 41,319,565 of record NC_139707.1, on the reverse strand, counting down.
AAATACAAAATAGAGCACAAAATGTGTTTGCTGAAGTTTAAAATACTTTTAACCGTGGCAGCTATCTGGCTGAGGGGCAGGTAACCCTGTCAGCTCTAGCCCTAATGCACAACAGCACCAGCTTGTTTGGAGCTCCACCTCTCGGAGGCGGAAGGCCAGCTGAGACTATCGTCCCCCACAGGTTCTGAGTTGCTGATCAGGTGCATTGGGAGCACCTGGCCAGTGTTCCCAAGGTGCACTATAAATGGCTGGGCGTTGGCCACGCTCAGTCTCTCTCTCCTTCCATGAGAGCAGCAGCATCTTTGCACCATTCAACACCCCACACTACACCCACCACACATCCACTCACTTACACTACTGATCTACTGAATAACACACTCCACCTTAGAACTGTAGTATTGTTTGTTTGATTCGTATTAAGTTTGTTATAATGTAAATAAATATTGGTTTGTGCACTTTTAAACAGCCGTTTGTCTTCCTCCTTTGTTATGGCCCAAGAGCCAGGTCATAACAAGTATGCACAACGTATCTGAATGCAATGCACATTCAAGTAAGTACAGGCACACACAAATGTACAGAAAACTGGTCAACAATATGCACAAACCAAATTTACCAGCTTCTGTCTCGTAAGCGTTTGTCCTTTTCTCTTTTCAAATATGTTGCAGTGACAATCATTTAAATGCCAAAGTGATAGACGACAGTCACGACACGTTGATGGGTGCAGGGCAAGGCCATCAGTGTTTTACGGATTTACTTTATTTTCATTGTGTTTTCCCCACTTTCCCCCCCCCATTGTTGCCAAATACATCCCCCTATGTTCTGCGGCTGTACAGCCACCACTGTTGTCCTGAGGAGGGTGTATAGAGTAGACAACCATTTGACTCCTGACAGAGGGGATTCACCAGGAAATTGTAACGTGCACCTCTGTGCACGCTATCTTCCACAATACCCCCTCCCTGCTGAACAGGTGCCCTGATTAGGACACAAGCCCCTCCTAGTTTCCCACATTGGAGGCACGTACTGCTGCTGCCGGGATTCAAATTCAGGCCTCATAGTGTTGGTTGTAGCCTAGTACTTCACCTCTGTGCCACCCGTAAATATATATACGATTTCTGTTATCGCCCCCTATTCTCCACGCAATATATTTGATTGTGAGATTCATATTTTGCCACAGTACATTTTCATGTGCAGTGTAGCAAGAATACAGGGACATGTTTTACTTTAAGTCTATTTGTGTATAATGACAAGAGGTTACCACTTTATTTTCACAAGTAAGACGCGCAAACGCGGGAAGCGAACGCAGCTCGTAAATTGCAATAACAACAATTAAATTGCATACTTTTTTTTTCTTTTTAGTTACTGTGTGTGTGCTACAGCTGTGCCCTCTGGTGGCGGGCGGGTGGTGTCACAGCGGGACAGACAGACACACAGACATGATCTGCAGGGTCTCATAGTTAGTGCTCATTGCGTTCGCAATTACAGTTCTGTCTTCTTTCCATAACACACCAAGCAATTGGCCTAACCCCCCCACCTTCCATTGACAAAAATGCAGAACCACACACACACACACACACACACACAGACACACACACACACACACACACACACACACACACACACACAGACACACACACACACACACACAGCAGTAACTAATGACAGCAGTCACACCCTAGTTTTGGCAGATGAAATCCTGACCCCTACTGTTACATTCGAAAACATGCTTTCACTCAGTAACTATTCTGTATTCAGAGAAGTGAAAACAAACAAAGAAAATATCAATACAAACTAAACATGATTATAATTATGTTAGTTATTTAAAAAAATTGAGGGACTGATTGAGCGCCAACAGCATGTCCTTGACCCTATATGTTGTTTGCCATTATTTCAACACTTGTTATTCCAAAATCCAATAACGGTATCAAATGACCAGAATTGTCTATAAGGAAGATACCATCTACTGACCCAAAGGCATGACCCAAGCCTGACAATGACTCATACTGCTGCTGACCTGCCTAAATGGTGTATTTATATAGCGCCTTTATCCACCACACTTTACAACGTTTACAGTGTGCATTGTATTCACCCATGCACACACACCGACGGCCATGCAACTTGCAAGGCACAAACCTGCTCACCTGGAGCAGTTAGGGTTCATTCATTGTCTTGCTCCAGAACACTTCAACACTAACCCAGGGGGAGCCGGGGATCGAACTATTAGGAACCGTGCCGTTCCAAAGCTACAGTACCTCCTGAGCAGTGGCTGCAAACCTGTAAGAATTGATTTACTCTTCTGTATCGTCATCATTAGCAGTTTAAAGACCCCTAAGACTAAAGGCTACATTACCCTCCCTCCTTTGCTGAACCTGCCATGTCGGATTAGTAGTTTAATCTGCGGCAACATACCACTGCTCTGGCCAAACATGGGAGACTTACAGAAGTGGCAGAGATATGGAAAAACAGCTCTCCTTCAGACCCTTCAACTCTCCTGAATGTGCTCGAGTGGCATGCTGTCAAATATGTTGAGGGACTGTTGCACTGGGAGCACGATGTGGACATTCCCCACTTCTCTGTCGGATGAACAGAAATGGATGACCCCATCATTTAAAGTGTCATTCAAAAGTATTTAAAAACTCTTAAATATGACTCGCCTAAACCCGATTCAGGCCCCTAGATGGACAGGACACGATGGAAATCCAATAATGCGCAAATGCACCAAGTCAGTTGTAAATTGTGGTATGGTGTGTCGGGAGATGTGAATCCTTACAGAACAGGGGGTCCTGGGTCTCTGACCACAGCTATTGTTGTCTCCACCAGGCCGAAGGCATGTGGGGAGAGTATGTTTTGCACTCCGTCCGTCCGCGTGTCCGTCCGCGTGTGTGTCCGTGTGTCCGTGTGTGTGTCCGTGTGTCCGTGAACAGCTAATCTCGGCCACCGTTAACCCGGTCGATGCCATATTTTGCACACACACTCCCTGGATGCCAACCATGAACCTCTGCCCCAAACTTTCCAGAACGGCCTGTTATAGCGCCACCAGGAGGCCGCTTTGTGTAAAACAAGTTTTTGCACAGTACACCTACAGATTTTGTCCAAACATCACGCAAATTGGTACACAGTCTCTCTAGAGCCATTCAACGAAACGGGTCTTTCAGATTTAGCAGACTCCATCCTGATTGGTTAAGATTGGCTTCCAAAGTTCACAAGAGTGCTCAGTTTCAAACAAAATGCTGCAAATCATGAACACATCGCGTGATTTCCCTGAAATTGTGCACCCACATTCCCACTAGGCCGAGGACAAAATGCCACATGAACAATTTCAACTCAGCCTCAAGGTGGCGCTATAACTGGCCGAAAAGTGTTTTTACCTCTAACTGCACGGATCTGTGGATAACCTGGTGGAGACCTGTGCCCGGAAGGGCACTTTTTCTAGTTTATTCATGCAAGGCACTGAGGCAACGCAGCATTGAAAGTTTGTTTGGACGCACGGAATGCAGACCACCACTAATTATTCCAAAGATTCTTTACTCCAGTCCTTTCGCAGAGTGACATTGCTGTGCAACTAAAGGCATCATTCAAATTCAGGTATTACCCTCAAAAGAATACGAATTTGGAAGGGAGATAGGGTACTGACTGACTGACATCATAGCAGGGACACACAAACTGTGAACGCGATGTCCAATGTCTCTGTCAGAGTTGTAGTATGCAGTATAAATGTCTACTTGTGTGAGGCCCTGCCTCACATGAGTACATCTGAATGGATGTCGTCATAGATGACTGGCCATTGCATTCTGTCAAAAGAGTCGACAAACAGAATGCAGCCATATAAGGACATTATTGAGGACTAGTCGTGCCACACAGCTCGTAGCGTGAAAAACAACACTATGTCGTCATGTAATAATAGGCTATTTATAAGATTGGGTCACTGGACGAGCCTTTATATCAACAGAAGAGACAGAGGGGTTGGGTTGCGATTGGCTTATGGGTAAAAGAAAACAACAACAAGATGATCATTACTCAAATATTATTAAGGATTATACATATTTGATTTAAAACATTTTACTTGTCCTTTGGTGAATCTTGTGCACAACATATCTAATGTTTTGAAAACCATTAGTGTAGGACTGTAGGTGTTGGGTTGGACAGATTACAGAGATGATTGTGTGCACATCTCAATGCCTATATTCAGGCCAGGTGCTGGATGTCAGGCATCAAGGCAAACATCAAGGAAGAGGAAGAACATCCAGCACACCAGTTTTACTTTATTTTAAAGCAAAAAAAATTGCAACGTTTCGACCGACTAGGTCTTCAGGTCGAACTTGAAATGTTGCAATTTGTTGCCTTAAAATAAAGTAAGTCTCGGAGCTCTACAAACTGGTGTGAGTTGGACAGATTCCCATTACAACGTGAGGAATTCCACATAACAGGAGTATAATGCCATTGTTCTTTCTGATGGCTTAATTCCCAACAATCTAACGAGCAATCTGAGGAAGCTATGGGCCATTTCAAACAGCCGCTCTGACACAAAAGGAGGAAAATAATAATCAAAGCTTTAGATGTGAAACTTGATATTGAAAAGATCAGCCCCTGCATTGTCCATCTCAACTATGCCAAACTCCTGCCTAATGCCCACGGAAAGGAGCCAAAGATTGTTTCAACAGTTATTCTAAGTATTCCAGCTAAATCCTGTGTTGTAATTTAATGCTGAAAGTGTAAACACTGACCCATGAAGACAACAACCAAACAAGTCCATTGGTCAAGTCACAGTTGCTAAAGACTAACTATACTAAGAACACTTTATTTGTGATAACTGTGATAAGAATAACATTCAACAACAGTAGTATTACTGCAATAAAAACAGTTCCAAACACATAGAAGTTTACTACAATACAATTGCAAAGAAACAGCACTGTGTCACCAAAGTTTAGTATCACATTTCAAGCTCAATAGGAAGCTAACAGTAATAAGAATACACTATTGAAAACACACAAACAATGGTATAATGTTTCTTGTCACGGTATGCATATTCTTCTGAGCTAACACTGACAGTAAGTTATCAACGACCTTTCTATTCAATTAACAAGGACCTTCATTATTGTACAAAGCCCTGGGGTTGTACAGGGAACAGTGAAGTGAACTGCCCGACAGCCATCATGTACCGAGGGGAGGAGGGCTATGCTCACAGCCATGGAAGCCAATGCAGGAATGCATCCATGTGACAGACTCCAGACCATTTAAGTCTAGTTTTTTAACACCACCACCTACCTAGCCATGAACACATGCCACTGTTAAAAAGTGTTGTGAAGCCAAGCACCCTGTAAATCATTCAACAAAACCCCATGGCCACCAAAACCTTTGAAGGAATGAATTAACCAAAACCCTGATATTGCCACAGAAATCACTCAACACACTATTGTATTGCTCCTGTCAGTGAGCTATCAATATCTATTCAACCCACACTTTTTTACCTGACCTCCCCTCATTCCACCCCCCTAAAAAAGAACCACACTACCCACCCCCCCTCCCCGCTCTGGCCTGTGATCATACCCCTGCCAAAGTCCATGAGCCAAGCCGCTACAATGGGCCAGTGTGCAAGTGTGAGAGACGCTGATGTCACATAGAAAGTATTCAGATTCACCCCTCATGAAATTAGAACAATATTTGTTTAGTTACAGCCGGTGCACCGGCTCCCTGACGCCCTGCTGAGAAGGGAATTCATGAGGCCAGGAAACATAATTTCACTCTCTTACAAAGAAAGAGAGAAGGAACAGTGGAAAAAAGATAGAATGGCATAGCTGGCTGGACATTTGATGGAAACTTGGGATCATTTGACATTTTAGAAGGGTAGAAAGGTGTAATTGAAAGCACAGGATAAAGTATGTTAGTTTTACTTCTTGACAAATTCTTGCAGGCTACATGAAAACACCTACAACGATGATCAAACATGACATATTGTATCCATTGTCCCAATTGTTATAACGATACGTTTGTGTGTAGCACGTGAATGTTTGTTTATTTAAGATGAACACAAATCTGAAACAGGTCAGTCAGGCTGACTTTCCACATTAACTTATCTCCAGTAGCATAACATGCTCTATCATTCATATACACACTTAATTATTTCAGCATAAGCTGAAAGAATTCATAGATCTGATGAGCAGGTCTAGGCAAGATCTGGCAAAGGACCTGGCTCACACTAATAACTGGTAACTGGGGTCAAAGAAAAGACAAATGCCTATGCACTACAGATTAGAAGGGATTCAGGGAGAGAGAGAGAACAGACAAATGCAGAATATATACAGGACAGTGAGGTATAAAGAAAATACCAAAATATAGTTAAATAAGATCACAATGCTTGCTTGGAAAAGTAAACACCATTGGCCTATAGGCTATACACTGTTTGATCAACCTCCAGCTGTTGTTACCTTTGAAGGTAAGAAGTCAAAGTAAGGTCTGCTACCAGTTTTAGGTAATTCATAATAACATTCAGTATGTAGCCTATAATAAGTGTGACCATTCATTGGGTCTCGTCTCATTTTACAAACTTAATGTAGCCTACCCCTCAGTCTCAATAAATAAATAACAGGTGTTGTCGAGCCCCAACAACTATAAACATGGTAGAAAGTAGGGTAACACAACCGAGAAAAAGTAGGCTATGACGATTGGTTGTTGCTCTTACCTCAAGCCATCTCTGTGCTTCCAAATAGGCTTCTTCGCAGCCGACAGTTGATTGCTCACGCCACTCCATCACAAGAAATTATCCACCTGAATAACATCAAAGTGACCGTGCGAACCTCAATTCATATGGCGAGTAGCTACCGACCCAGCATATATCTGACAGTGTGAAGCCTACCTGTAAATCTAACAAGCATAGACACCTTCAGACAGTCAGCAAGCGACGGCCATTACCCTATTAACACCTGGGGTTTAATACTAGACTACTACTCCTCTCCTCCTCTACACTGATGAATTATGTTTTCGTTTCAGTTAGCTCGGCTAATCATTAAACAAGATAGATGCATAAGGTTTAACTTCTGGTTCTGTTGCCTACCTACCTGCTGCTTTCCTCTGCTCTGAGTCTGACACACCTTTACTTTGACAATCCCTATGCCCGCTCCACCTTTCCGCAACCAAGCGTGTCTTTTCTGGGACGCGCAGAAGTGTGTTGGGCTTAATACTTCGTTTTTAAAGGAGTGGGAGACAGTCAGTGGAGCTGCAAACTCTATTCATCTGAAGTTGCGTTGCAGCATCGATTCTCTCGCTCTCCTGAAATCTTCATGCACGATACTCTCCTGAGACGCCACCCAGTGGTAATTATGTGGTGCTGTGCTGTTCTTTGAGGTCACACAATGACCAGATTGTAATCGTTATATGCAGACATAAATCTTTACTTAAAAAAAAATGTTATGCTTGTTTCAATAAATATCAGGTAACAAACAAGACGTGGCAGTCAGTTTACATTTAGGCCTACCTAAAAAGTACAGAATTTAAATGTATAATAGCCTATACCATTACAATAAAGTACTGTAATGACAAGTAACACTTTTGGAAAGAATGTACAAAATTACAATGATAAGTATGTTGACACTGATCAAGCCATTGCTTTTTAATGTTTGATAACCAACCACTGCCATGCAAATAGTGATATTTATTAATTATTACAGGTAGGATAGAAGATCTGTCAAGTTTCTTCCACTGCTGAAATCAATGCCAGGTAATGGTGCCAAAAAAAATATTCCTACATTAGCATTTGACAGTCTTCTTCCAATCTACACTATTAGCAAATAGTACAACCTGAGATACTGTCCATCATAAATGTACAAAAGCATGGAGAAGACAGAAAAGAGAAAAACGTTTTATAAATTTGTTTTTATTTGACAGAACATCCAATTACAAAATTGTAGGCACATTCCGCATAGTATAATTTAATTTACATTTTGATCTTGTAAATCCCCAAGTTAGCCTTGCATACTATATCAGCTTTAACACCATTACTTCAGTAGCTTTAAACCTACTTATTTTCTTCGTATTCTAATGAACTTATTTATCAACATCTTTTTTAAGTCATTGGCTTCAGACAGAGGTTTGGAAGAAATTCTTGGAGATTCTTTCAAGCCAATTTCGCAGTCCCATCTGTTATCTCAACTACTAAGTGCCAAATACACATCAAACTTTAGTGCAGGTTTCAAGTAATATGGGAAACTTTGATCGTGCACCAACCAATTTTAGTTGCATGGCAACATTTTAACTCCCTTGCCGAGTGCACAACTTAACAGCAACATAACAAGTGTGGAACATTACCTCAGAATGATTTCCCTTTCTTTTGAACGTTATCTCCACATCACAGGCTATCTAAAATAAAATAAAATCTAACTTTCAAATAAAGTCAGCACTTCAGAATGATTGGCAGTTGTGATTTCTTTGCTTTTCTCTATGATCAGAAGGGAGTGTCATAAGAAGAGTAGCTTCACGCTTTGGAAAGGGCGACAACTGTGAAGCGAAGCTCCTGAGGGTCACGAGCCATAAAAACCTTACACACCCCTATAGCATCCTATTGTACAAGAGAACACAGATCAAGAGAAACAAAATGAATGAACTATTAAACAGGCAACAATATCATGTCTTTCACCACCATACTGACTTGTAATTATTATGTCATTTACGTTAATTTCTTACCTCAAGGAAGGTGTCTTCAGAGGTTTTCCCATGAACAATAGGGAAAGGCTTGCGGCCATCTGCACACATGAAGGTTCAAGGTTGTACTTTATTGTTACATCTTGTGTGCAGGTAGATAAGAGTAAAAAATATTTTTGTTTGGTTCCTAGCAGCATAGATAGCGTAAGATTCAAAACAATAAAACCACAGCAAACAAAGGGATAGAATAAAGAGAAATCAAACTGTAAAACACCTATCGTTGATAGGACCCGAAATCGATTATGAAAATTAATAATCGATAATCGTTTTTTTTTTTTTTTTTAATGAAAATCTGTTGGAAAGGCAATATTGTCATCCAAACAGGACAGGGCTATAGGCCTACCAAAGTGTGCCTGGGATGTGTCTGTGTAGCTGCATGACTGAGAGGAGTGAGAGTGGAGATTGATTCCAATCAAGATACAGGTTTGGAGGATTTAGCAGGTGTTGGGAATTTACCTAATCAGGCCTAGGCTGGGGTTGCTATGGTGATCAATTGGATCAACAGTGGTCCAGGGACCACCAGTGGTCCTCATTTAAAAGATGGAGTTAGTAACCAAATGGACCCTATTTAACTCTCAAGAGTTACAATTATTATTAATCAACTACATCAGGGGTTCCCAAACCTTTTTGACTTAGGTACCCCTTGGGGGGAAGATTTTTTTTTATTTGTAGGGTTCATTAAAAAAAAAAAAAAAAAAGGAAATTATATCAAAATAAATAAATAAAAGCCCCCCCCCCCAAAAAACCATAAACGATTAATCGGTTAATATTGAATTATACAAATCGATTTTCATTTTGGACACATTTACACATCCCTAAGTAGGTTATGTTCCATTATACAATTTAGATTAAGAGGGTGCACACAGCCAATTCAGCTGTATATATTGGACCATGCGAACATGTTAACTTTTACTACAGTAAATGACCTGTTAAAACCAAATTAGTTGGAAGTTCTTCTTGGTGGTTAAAGTTGAGTACTAGTCAGCAGTTGTGCTTTTAAAATGTTTGGCATTTGATTTTAAAGCTTCATTTCAGATGTCAGTGTGGAGAGACCAAAGGCAGAAAGAAGAGAGATGCTGTACAATAATACAGGAATACATTCCCGTCTTGTCTCATATTATGTGACAAGACGGGAATGTATTAGACCCGGGTCCTCGACAAGGAGCATTGTCTGAGCAGTTCCCTATTGCTGTAGTCATAAAAATAAAGATCTTTGTAATATCAAAGAATAAATGTCAGTAGCTGATAGCTTACCCAGTTCATGTAAATGTCCTCCAACATTCACAAATGCTATAAAATGTAGATCTACTTTTTCATCTATGCTTGGTGCCTAAGAGAAACAACAGAGATCAAGTCATTGTTTATGAAGTGCAATAGATTTACACCGTACTCCAAGGATTTAGAGCATTTTGTATGAATGTATCCAGTTCCATGCACACATTTTACTAAATCAATCTCTCGTTGGTGGTCTATGGACAGTTCAGAAACCTGCCTATACTGCCAAGCTAATAGAATCAATTTAGTTTTTTTATCCCCGTTTTGTATCGTTTCTCCCTGCACCCTAGCCTTTCTTGTGCATTTATCCTTCTGAATTCAGTTTCAACAAAGTGCTCAAGCAAGCAATTTCTCTTCCTGTAAAGTTAGCATACTGAAACAGAAGTGTGTGTATCCGTTTTTACTTCTGGAGACTCCTGGAGGCTTCAGATGTGCCTCCTCAGAAGACTTGGCTCTGATCTGAACTAATTTGATATGGCGGGGGGGGGGGGGGGTCTTTGTCTTGTTTGAAAGTAGACGGATCTGCCTATAAATAATGTCACTGGTAAGCAGCAGTTTAACATCTGAACTGTCCACAGCCCTCTGAGACAGTGAGTGGACTGAAATTAAAGTGGTCCTTTAATGCTAACCTCACTTTGTCCTTCCTGTGCACTGGATTCGTGTGTAACACGAATACTCTGGAAGAGAAGGGCGAAGGGGAGTTTATTATATAACTGCAATTGAATTATCACAGTTTTAGCAATGAATTGTTATTTAGTCTAATCTTAGTTTTACCTCATCTTTTTCCAGGAAGACAGCCTTTTCCTCTGGGCTCATTTTAGAGGATTTCTCCAGGAACTTCTTCAGAGGAGAGTTGGGCTCTGAGGGGAATTTACCACGTTTTTAAAAAAACGGCAAAAACATCACTGGAGTTCATACTGTGTAGTTTTGTGTTATAACTAGCCCCTCTCAGAACCCTCCGTAAAGCTTTTCTGAAATTTGGATGTCACTTTGCGTAGGGTCCCTGTGCGTATCTATATTTTCGTATGGGAATGTTGGAACGCGGACATAAATATCCTCGGTTTATTTACCGTTTATTGTACCGCCTCCCGATGTGCAGTTGGCTTGTGCCGGCTACGTTCCTGCCTCTGATCTGCTCTGTCATAGCTATAGCGCCACTAGCTAGCCAGATAGGCGGTACAATGAGGTGTCAATAAACAAGGAAGGAAAAGAAGAATCAAAGCGACCAAATCGGTCAAACAAAGATTAAAAATACTTAACGGCTTCCGCGCCACAGGAGATATTCGCAGCGGTATTTATAGGTACTTAAAGTTCACACATTCAGAAGCCCTCAAACGAAAAGAAGCCATCAAAGAGCGCAGAAGGACGTTTCCGAAGCTATTTACGTTTATTTATGTGTGCGTACCCGGTGGCAGGGTGGAGGTGGAATAGGACCCCATGCTCTGGGTCTAACAAATGTCAGAAACTTCAGTAGCATTGGGTTCTGCTTGTAGGGCTATGTTATAACCTGCCCTGAAAACTCCCTGAAGGAGCCATTTCTGCCTGTGTGTACCTTTAACCCGTTTGATGGGCGGGTTCACCATGGGGGGTGTGTGTCACACAGGAGTGACTTATGAGCACACAGGTGCAACAAGCCAGGTTGAATGGTTTGGTTAGGTATGGGCACAACAGGCTATGATCACACGGGTTTTACCGTATGTTTGTATTTGCATTACTAAAACTGCTGTATTACAAAATGTGTATAATAAATGGGAACCTCACCCTACAGCAGTCAATGCCTGGACAATATATTACATTCGCGTCAAAAACAGTTATTGCATGTGCCCAGCCGAGAGGCCAAGTATATAGTTTAAGCTTGCCTCTATACAAGTAAAAACCCGATCGTGTGGACAAAGGAAGACAATCGATCCTGGCTCATCTCATCTCATCTGGAGATTCTGATTCGGAGATCCTGCTCACGACTGCTGAACAACAACAACAACAACAACGCTGGATGGAAGAAGAGCTTTGGATCGTTCCCGAACTGGACTGGACAACTTCAACACTTCGCTCATCTGAGAACGGCGTCTCCCCGGGCCGGGCCGCCCCCCCCCCGCCCCCCCCTTTGTGAAAGAAACGGAGCGCACTGATCGCCGACACATGCAAAATGCTGCAGGCTATCGCTGGTTAGTGCATATTCACTCACACATTTGTTTTTGTTTGGAGCGGCATCGCACCGTAAAATGACTTGGATCACAGCCGCTGTTTGATGAACAAACAACCCCCCCCCCCCCCCCTTCTGCCATACACGCGCACACCAAGACGCCAGGATAGCACAAGAGTGCGTGTCTCTGACAAAACGGCACAACGCACTAACGCAGCATAATATTTGCACAACATCCGCACACACACATGCCTAACTGGTTCTTATTGTTTGGTTGCAAATGAAAACACTGCGTAAGGTTTTATTGTTGTTTGCAAACGAAACTACACTGTTTAAAGGTCTTATCATTGGTTGCAAACGAATGCACTGTTTGGGTCTTATTGTTCATGGTTGCATTTAATACACTTTTATTGTTGGTTGCAAAATGCAAATGAATGTGTATTTTATTTTTTGGTAAAAACGAATTTATGCACTGATTTATTGTTGGTTCACTTGGTTGAAAATGAGCAGTACCAAACAAACCGGGTCTGCAGAAATGCAAATGAGCAGTACCAAACAAACCGGGTCTGCAGAAATACAAGTGGGTTCTGACATTGAAAAAAGGGTGAGGACGCCAACTTTGAAAGGAATCCAAATGACAATGGAACGGCTTCAAATGGAAAGGAATGGAAAGGTTAAACAGGCAAACAAACTAAAGACACAAACCATTGCTCTCATGGCTTCAAAGGAAAATGTCTCTGCTGTCAATCAAAATCTGAGAAGGATCAAAACCCTATTTGAAAAGGCTGCAGAACAGCACAACACACTGTTCACTGAGTTCCCTATGCCTGAGGGGGAGCAAAGCAAACAAAATGCATGGCTCCATTCAGTGATGACAAAGGGTAACACGTTCATTAAAGACACATCACAATGGTTACAGGAAAATGGTTTTTCAAATGAGGTTGGTGAACATGATAATGCAAATGATGATTGGGGTGAACATGTACCGTGTCAAGATGACATTAATCCTGAGGACAGTGTGTCTAATGTATCTGTGTCTCATGTGTCAAAGGGGTCAAAGAGGTCAAGGGCCTCTAGCAAAGGTTCTGGGGTGTCATCTGCATGCTTAAAAGCCAAGGCAGAAAAGGCAGCTTTATTGGAAAAAGTGGCTGCTCTGCAAAAGAGACACGAAATAGAGGCACAAGAGGAAAAATTGAGGAAAAGCATTCTGGAGTTGAGGAAAAGCAAGGAGCAATTGGACCTCAATATGCAAATAGCAGCTGCTGATGCAATGGTCTCTGTGTTGGAGGGCAGTGATGTAGGAGGAAAGGCCCCTTCAAATGGAATGAACTCTTATGTGAGCAAAGGGTTTAAAGGGCAAGGTCTTGCATTTAACCCACAAGCACACGAGTTTGTGCCGAAGATGGACGCCCAAGGCTCAACAGCACCACCTATTTCATCCGCCCCTGATGTTCGACCAAAGGTCAAAGGTTATCATACTATGGACCCTCAAAGTGCAAAACATCCCATTGTCAGACAACTGCTGCAACCAAACCATGGACCATTGCTAACAATCACCCCAAGGAACACCATTCAAAATGTCAATACAATTTCAGAACCTCATGTACAGCAACAACCCATAAACAGGTCTGCACAAAACCAAACACCAGTACAGGCATTACAAAACTCAGTTGACCCGGAGACTATTTGTGGAATCATGAAACGCCAAAATGAAATAACTACACTGCTGGTACAACAACAAATGGCATCCACTCTACCACAAAGAAACATAGCCGTGTTTGATGGTGATCCATTACAGTGTACTTCATTTATCAGGACCTTTGAACATTGTGTCGAAGCAAAGGCAAGCAGTTACCAAGACTGTCTATATTACTTGGAGCAGTACACCAGGGGGCAGCCCAGAGAGCTGGTGAGGAGCTGCCTACATATGCTCCCACAAGAAGGCTATGAAAGGGCAAAGGCACTGTTGAAAGAGCACTTTGGCAATGAATATGCAATAGCCACAGCCTATATGGAAAAAGCTTTCGGATGGGCCCCTATTAAAGCCGAGGATGTTAAAGCACTGCAGGAATTTGCATTGTTCTTAAGAGGGTGCTGCAATGCTATGATGGAGATCCAATACATGGAGGAGATGGACATCCCATCAAACATGAGGCAGGTCATGCTGAAATTTCCATATAAGCTTCGGGAAAGATGGAGGTCTCAGGCTTGTGCGATTCAGGACCAACGAGGCTACAGGGCCACATTTCCAGACATGGTGAAATTTCTGGAGAACCAAGTAAGAGTCTTGACACATCCCCTTTTTGGAGATATTTCAGATGCACGACCAAGCACCTCACAACAGACTGTAACCCGAAGCAGACAGCTACCCAGGAGTTACATCAAAGAAAGCAGTTTTGCAACAACAATCACAGCTACCAACCATACTGCAACCCCTGAGTCCATAACATCACAGGAGCCAGCCTCAGAGTCATGTCTGTACTGTGGAGAGAGACATCCATTATTCCGGTGTTCAACACTAAATGCAATTTCTCAAAGGGAGAAAATAGAATTTCTAAAAATAAAAGGAATGTGTTTCGGATGCCTAAATGCAGGACATATAAATAAGCAATGTAGAGCTCGTCTGACTTGTGATGAGTGTAATTTAAAACATCCAACGATTCTGCATATCCACAGAGATGAGACACGGGAAAGACCAGTTAGTAGCGCACTTGTCTCCCTCCAAGCATATGGTTGTACTGGGGCCGGAGACCAAGACAGCACACTTTCCATCGTGCCTGTGCAAATAAAATCTAAGAAGGGAGATAAGGTGCTGCAGACGTATGCTTTCTTGGATCCTGGGAGTACAGCAACCTTTTGCACAAATCACCTCATGGAAAAATTGAATTTGCAGGGTACAAAAACCAACATCTTACTGCGCACGATGGGCCAGGATAGTGCTGTTAAAAGTGAAATCTTTACAGGACTGGAGGTGTCTAGGTTGGATGGCAACCAATTTGTGGAGCTCCCAGAGATGTTCACTCATCATACTATCCCTGTTTCAAGGAGTAATATTCCCACACAGAAAGATATCGACAAATGGGAATATCTAAAGGCCGTCAAAATCCCAGAATTAGACGCTGACATTGAAATGTTGATCGGGACGAATGCGTCAAAACTCATGGAACCCTGGGAAGTAATAAACAGCCCTGGTGACGGACCCTATGCAGTGAGGACCCTATTGGGGTGGGTCATCAACGGCCCTTTGAGGGGGAATAATGGTTGCCAGGGAAACAGTACAACCATATATGCCAACAGGATCTCTATTGTCAAGCTGGAGGAGTTGTTGGTTTCCCAGTATAACCAAGACTTCAATGAGAAGGTACTGGAGGAAAAGCAGGAGATGTCCAGAGAGGACCTGAAGTTTATGGAAATCCTACAGAAATCAACATGCATGCTGGAAGGTCATTATTGCATGGACTTGCCCTTTAAAGTAGATCACGTCAACATGCCAAACAATAGGTGTGTAATTGAACAGCGCCTTCAAAGTCTCAAAAGGAAGTTCATGAGGGATAAGGCATACCAGGAGGAGTATACAGCATTCCTCACGGATATGATCAAGAATGGATATGCAGAAGTGGTACCTCAAGACCAGGTGGAGGGCAAGGATGGCAGTCTGTGGTATCTCCCTCATCACGGGGTGTATCATCCAAAAAAGAAAACCCTGAGGGTAGTCTTTGACTGTGGGGCAGTGTTTAAAGGAACCTCATTGAACTGTCGGCTTTTGCAAGGTCCTGATCTCACCAACTCTCTCTTTGGTGTCTTGACAAGATTTAGACAAGAGAACATTGCCCTAATGACTGATGTCCAGGCCATGTTTCATCAAGTAAAGGTGTCAGAAAAGCATGTGAATTTTCTGCGTTTCCTGTGGTGGCCACAAGGAGACATCTCACAGAGCCCAGTGGAACACAGAATGAGAGTTCACATCTTTGGAGCAGTTTCTTCACCAAGCTGTGCCAACTACGCTTTGAGAAGGAATGCAGTGGACAACAAGGACGAGTTCAATGTAGAGGTGACAAATACCATCCATAACAACTTTTATGTGGATGACTGTCTGAAATCGGAACCCACAGAAGAACAAGCAACCCAGTTGGTAATGGACCTTACTGACATATGCTCAAGAGCGGGATTTCAGTTAGTTAAATGGACAAGCAACAGTCGGGCTGTACTATCATCTATTCCTGAAGCGAAGCGGTCAAAAATAACCAGACAACTATGCTTGGACCAAGAAGATTTGCCAGTGGAGACGGCACTTGGTTTGAATTGGTGCGCTGAAAGTGATGCTTTCATGTTCAAGCCAGCGGTGGAAACCCGACCACACACAAGACGTGGGATCCTTTCAATTGTTAGTTCCATCTACGACCCACTGGGATTCTTAGCACCATTCACCTTGGTACCAAAATTACTGTTGCAAGAAATGTGTAGAAAAAACATGTCCTGGGATGACCCTATTCCTCAGGCCTTCTCACAGCAGTGGAACGAATGGCTGCTGGACCTGACAAAGTTGGAAGAATTGAAGGTTGATCGCTGCATTAAACCACATGGCTTCAGAGAACCCATACAGGTGCAGTTGCATCATTTTGCAGATGCCAGTGACCATGGTTATGGCACAGTGTCTTACATCAGGATGGAGAACCAGGATGAAGATGTTCACCTTGCTTTCATGTTGGGCAAAGCCAGAGTTGCTCCATTAAAACAGACAACAATCCCTCGTCTTGAACTTACCGCCTCTGTGTTAGCTGTTAAAGTTGACAAGATGCTGAGGAACGAATTACCACTTGAGTTGGAGGAGTCATGCTTCTGGACTGACAGTCAGACAGTGCTGAAGTACATTAACAATGACACCAAACGGTTCCACACCTTTGTGGCAAACAGAGTGGCTGCTATAAGGGATGCAACAAAGGTTGTTCAGTGGAGGTACGTCAGGTCAAAGAATAATCCGGCTGATGAGGCCTCTAGAGGTTTGACTGCTGATAACTTCATAGCATGCAAAAGGTGGATTTCAGGCCCAGACTTTCTGCGAAAGCCAGAGACAGACTGGCCAAGACCTTTTGAACCACGGCCTATTTCTGCAGATGATCCAGAGATTAAAAGAGAGCTGATAGTGAATGCTGTCATCACAGAAACCGAAGGTGCAACTATCAAGCTCATGAAGTACTTTTCTGGGTGGACTAAACTCAGGACTTCAGTCGCTTGGTTCCTTAAGCTCAAAGGCATTCTTCTGGAGTTGAGGAAAAAGAGGAATGAAGTTGTTACTTCTTTATCTGTCAATGGAACTTTCACACAGCCAGAAATGGTAGAAGAAGCGATGAGAAAGGTTCGAGCTGCAGTTCGAAGTCAGTCGCTGTCTGTAAGTGACTTGTACAGAGCAGAATCTACTATCATCCGTTTCAGTCAGCAGGAATCTTTTGGTGAAGAAATTACTTCATTGGAAGGTGGAGCATCTGGTGTAAGGAAAACCAGTACCATCTGTAAATTGGACCCTGTGTTAAAGGATGGTTTACTGCGAGTAGGTGGAAGACTCAGTCGGGCAGCTTTACCTGAAGAGTCGAAACATCCTGCAATACTCTCCAAAGGTACACATATTTCACACCTCATTCTGCAGTACATTCACAGACAACTTGGACATGCAGGTAGAAACCACATGCTCTCAACATTGCGACGGAAATACTGGATCACCAATGCTAACTCTGCCTGTCGGAAGGTGATCTCTGACTGTGTAGTCTGTCGGCGGTATCGAGGACAGCCAAGTGAGCAGAAAATGGCTGACATGCCAATGGAAAGAATTACTCCAGACCTACCTCCTTTCACCAATGTTGGAGTGGACTACTTCGGGCCTATTGAGGTCAAGAGAGGGCGTGCTATGGTCAAGAGGTACGGGGTGATTTTCACCTGCATGGCTAGCAGGGCCATACATTTGGAGATTGCTTACACTCTGACTACAGACTCCTGTATTAATGCCATAAGGAGGTTCATGTGTCGCAGAGGCCAAGTGCAGCATTTGCGTTCGGATAACGGCACAAATTTCGTTGGAGCAGAGCGAGAGTTAAGAGAGGCCTTCACTGCTTTGGATCACAGCAAGATTCAAAGTGCGCTCCTGAAAAGGGGTATTGATTGGACCTTTAACACCCCCGCCGCGTCCCATCATGGCGGTGTCTGGGAGCGGCTCATCAGAATGGTTAGGAAGGTATTGTTTTCTGTTTTACGACAACAATCACTGGATGATGAAAGCCTTCACACTATCTTGTGCGAAGTTGAGGCTATTCTAAACGACCGGCCCATAACCAAAGTTTCTGATGATGTCAATGATTTAGAGGCTCTCACTCCAAATCATATCCTGTTGCTCAAAGGGAAACCCCTTCTCTCACCCGGACTCTTTCAAGAGAACGATCTTTATATCAGGAGACGATGGAGACAGGTTCAGTATCTGTCTGACCTGTTTTGGAAGAGGTGGACAAGGGAGTACTTGCCGCTACTGCAGGAACGACAAAAATGGACGAAGCCTCACAGGAGTTACATGACAGGGGACATTGTTGTTGTCATGGATCAAAATGCTCCTCGTGGATCATGGATCATGGGAAAGGTGACAAGGACCTTCCCGGACAGGAAAGGATTTGTACGTTCAGTACAGTTGAAGACAAGGACAGGGCAGTTGGAGCGGCCCATATCCAAGCTCTTCCTGCTTCAAGAAGCACTGTAATAATTCATGACTTAATATTGAACTATGGCTCCCTTGGATAATTGCTCATCATATTCACAATTAGGGGCCGGGGTGAAGGAGCCATTTCTGCCTGTGTGTACCTTTAACCCGTTTGATGGGCGGGTTCACCATGGGGGGTGTGTGTCACACAGGAGTGACTTATGAGCACACAGGTGCAACAAGCCAGGTTGAATGGTTTGGTTAGGTATGGGCACAACAGGCTATGATCACACGGGTTTTACCGTATGTTTGTATTTGCATTACTAAAACTGCTGTATTACAAAATGTGTATAATAAATGGGAACCTCACCCTACAGCAGTCAATGCCTGGACAATATATTACATTCGCGTCAAAAACAGTTATTGCATGTGCCCAGCCGAGAGGCCAAGTATATAGTTTAAGCTTGCCTCTATACTCCCATTGTATCAATGCTATGGCAACATTAATATAATAGAGTATTTTCTCAAATTCCAAGGCAACAGCAAGCAACGTTACAATGTGAGAGTGAATGTCAGCATTTGAGACCCAAGAAGGGACAAACTTGTTACTGTTAAGCACTTACCAAATTCCAGATGTCCTTGGTTGTTTGCCACAGCATGAATTAAGCCAATTGTTCCACAGGCATTTCCAATGGTCTGCTTCATGAAGTAGACTGCAGGAGACACCTCCTGTCCCTGTGTCTTAATCTTCGCCTCCTCCTCTAGCCTGAATGACTCATACTGAACAGGGGAATGAAGAGTCAGTCACATTTGCCCATCATTAGTAGGCCTATGCAGAGTAGGGTTGAGTACATTGGACACAATGTCACTCAAGGTCCAAGGAATACCAACAAACTCGCCTCAAAACACAGTCACCCTGGGCGTACAGCCGGCGGAACTGCTCAGGCTGGTTGGTATTCCTAAATGTAACCCAAGTAAAACTATGCTTAAATCAAAATCAGAATCAAAATATCTTTATTGTCATTGTACGAGACAACGAAATTGAATTGCAAACCAGCTCAGTGCATTTAAAACAAAAGACATAATACTCTATATAAAACACAAAATACAAACATTTAACGCATATTGCACAGCAAGTCCTTTTAGGACCTTTTAGTTAGTAACCTAACTTTATCCTCAGTAACACGGTGCCAAAAGCTAACCCTATTCCTTAACTTAACCCTAAACATATTTCTAACCTTATTCTCAGGAAAACAGATACAAGAACTGTAGGTCGGAGAGAAAAAAAACAAGACAGAGCGTGTCAGCATTCCAGATACCCACTCAAGAGTTACCCTTTCAGTGTCAGGACGGGAACCCCTTTTTGCGTTGCTATGTACAGTTTTTCCACTTAGGGAATAGGTCAGTATTTAGAAAGCGTTTTTAGAATCTGCCTCAGTCCTAAATGGGTTAACAGTTAACACACACTTTTACTAATAGCCACCTGAAAGTAGAAACGAGACTGACTGTACCTTCTCTGTGACAGGGAAGAGCAGGAGAACAGCTGACACTGGTCTTGGTACCATGCCGAGGAGATCTGGATCCAAACCATATACATCCCCAAACTGCCAGGTTGGAAGCAAACCTAACTGACAGAGAAACTAAAGAGACACTGAAAGTTAAGCTCAGTGCGAAACTGAGCTACTTTAAAGAAAACCACTTTCCCCTTTTAATGTGTCAAGCTTAGTAAAGAGTAAACTATACATGACATAACTTAAGTGGAAATGATCACGTTTACTGATTATACAAAAAAAGTGTTTGTTTTTAATAATTGTAAAAGAAAGATGGCTTAAACTTATGGAATTTCAAACCACACCTGGGAATGTAGCTAATGTAATATTGGCTAACCTTCTTGTAGTGCAGAGAGAGACGCACGTACCTGGTTCATGACCTGAAAATAAAAAATAAATACAAAAATAAATAACAGCTCCAATAAAACTGTACCAACACGTTTTCTTTTTGCAGACTGTAGTATCCACGCCGACCAACTGCAGCTTTTGTTCTCAAGCTATGGTAGTAGGCTAGGAACAGTTAGCAATGAGTTAGCATCCAGTCACGCGTTTGATACTCGTTTATAACACAATACAGTTTGTTTTACGCATGTGAAAACTGACAATACCTCCGGATTGGCTTCCAGTGGCAACCAGCGTTGTCCTTCCATTCTGAACGCACAGTTGTTCCTTCAACAGACTAGAGTAGGAGAGTAGGGTATAAGGGTAACGGTTTCAGTCCAGCAAATTACTCTGTTTTTTTAACAGCTGATTTTTGACACGCGCGTCGCGCTTCCGTGTTTGTTGATCTGGACGCCGAGTAGTTACGTACCGCAAAGGGTAGTGACTTCATGCATAATTCTACATATCAATGAATAGACCCAGCTTTGTACAATAGTGAAATGCATTTAAACATAGAGTAAACTCTTAAATATATTGTTACGCAAAAATAGCTCTTCTTTGAGTTTTTGGTCATCGGAATATTTGGAATTAATTATAAATACACCCATGCTATTCCAACAATGGAACATTCCCGGGGTCATGGGCGTGACGCAAAGATTACAGTCAGAAGACCATGACTGGCACTAATCATTCATTCATTACCGGTACACTTTGTACAATGTACAAAATTATTCCCCGAATACCTGTCTCTGTATTGTTCTTGTATGGTTTATTTTTTCCTTTTCATTTAATGTAATGGACAGATTTTCCATAATTATGTGCGAAAACTGTTATGTTGCATTGACGCAGAGCATCCACAAGATGGAGCTGTTGTACTTTTCTTTTGGGCCAGTGGGTACTGTGCTTGGCACTTTGTTAGTTTATTGTTTTTCTTTGTTGTTCTTGTGTTGTTATGTTGTATCATTGTTGTTTAATGTATCATATGTATGTATGTAATCTCGGCATCAATGTAAATGAGGTTCTCCCTCAATGATCTCTCCGAGATTTTAGGGTTGAAATTGAATCATTTAGGGTTGAATGACTGAATTGTTTCTGTTGACTCTGAGTTCTGTGGAACTCATCAATAAACCATATCAAATAAAGATACAATTCAAAATAAAAACCGAAAGAAGATAGAAAACGATATTTAAATATGATTTTATTTTTTCCCACAAAGTAAAAAATAAAAAATATAAAACAAATAATGAGTCTTGTTTTGAAATCCACATACCGGAAGTACGACTAGTATTTATGCTAACGTGACGCTGATAGGGACAGACTGCTGCTTCACTTCTCAACTTCAGCGAAGATGCCTGGGCTGGACACATCATATGGTGGGTTTTGACTTGCGTTGGAAAATTGGTTTCAGGTGACCCTACTACGAATAAAAACTTTTCTAATCCGTATGCATCATAGATGCATTCAGTTAGTAGTAGTGCAAAATTGGGGGTTTCTAAACAAAGCTACCGTAATTTAGCTATATGTTAGCTTGGGGTGAGATGACCAACACTCACTCACTCACTGTAGTGACTGTACTGTGACATGATGGAGTGACTGTGAGTGATACATTAACAGAGCTGTTACATCTGATGGTTATAACGGCGTCTTGTTTCCTCTTTTTGTAGATGTACACAAAATTGTGGAAAACATTGGAAGGCTTTCTGCAGATGTCTTGGCTGAAACAGTGAGAATTCTCTCTCTCTCTCTCTCTATACTGTAACTTTATAGATAGCAGCTACCACCTATGTTACAACATGTTAGAAGTAGACTATGAGTTATTGATTTATGCTTTAGATTTTATGTTGCTTTTTGCTACCCTTTTGTGGTATCATGATGCATACTAGTAGCAAAGGTATGATGCTCATGTGACACTGCTTCACAAATCACTGCAAAACACTGTCCAGTTGGTTCTGGTGAAAACTACAGTATTGTCTACATGTATAAAGCTTCAAACTCATCAGATTAATGTTCACCATAATTGCCATTGGCTGTGTATCCATGGCAAGTAGCAACACATTCAGTATTATTTAGCATGATATAAAATCTTGCTGGGCACTACAGTACAGTGCAACAGGTAGCTATGCAGTGTGGAATTAGCATTACATGGTGGATTGTTGTCTTCAGAGATGTTCATTCTAATAACTAATCTTTTAATCTACAGTGTCAACAGATTCTAACTTATCTTCAAGGGCACACTAGGGGTGTAGATTCAACAGAAATCTCTGATGTGAGTAAAAATGTCTAACATTTCTTTGCTCTAAGAAAATGATCTTCACGTAACATAACACATCTTTCATAACTTATTTTCATGTTCTGGACAGAGGTTTCAGAGAGCTGGAGTTAGCCTCGACCAGGACACTATACAAAATATTACCAGATATCTCTTATTATCGTTCAGGTAATTTCCCTCTTGTATTTGTCCCATCAGTCGCATCAGTAGGTGTGCTTTTTTATCAGTCTCACAGGTTAATCACACACAATTGTTTGCATGAAGATAATCTAAACATTTTGTTTGCTATGTATTAGGTCGGCTGGGAAAAGTAACCTTTCTGGGGATGAACTAGTTTTGAGGCTGGAAGACGGTTGCACGAAGTGGCCCAGAGCCTCTCTGCAAGTGATGCACAGGCTGTGGAGTGAACAGGGGCCGCTAGTCCATGCACAACAAGATGCCCAAGCCATTCTCAGCATTGGCCAGGTATGACATTAATTTATTTTGATAAATTAATTCAATTGGCTGTATTTGCTGATAAACACGATACAGATATTGCAAATATTGTTCAACTACTGACATAAGAATGGCAAATGACTGGTGTTTTTTGCTGTTTCTATCTAGTTGGTGGACATGCAGTGGAAACTTGGCATGGCAGTGAGTTCTGACACCTGTCGGTCTCTCAACTCTCCTTATGTGTCTCTACTGCTGAAGATCGCACATCCGTCTGGACACATCTGTCAGAGATCTTTTGAGATGACCATTCCCCAGTTTCAGGTACGTATCTATGTGCCCTATCAATCCAGTGCTTGCTTGCTTACACTTTAATAAAGCATCTGCACCATTGATTAGAATTGCAATATGACTTGATTGCCTTAATCGGTTTGATAAACATGCCTGACTTGGATTTTTTTTCTTTACATCCACTGCAGAACTTTCACAAGCAGTTCAAGGAGATGGCTGCTGTTTTGGAGACTGTGTGATGATTGCAATTGCAGATTTCATAACTAATGAACCCATGGCACATGTTTGACATACAGTAAGATGCTGTATTTTTGCGGTGACTAAAGCATTGCTCAAATACAACTATACATATGAGTATAATGTGTCCCATTGCAAAATATAGTGGAATGCTCTATGGTTAATTAACAATCTCCTCATGTTACTGTAATACTTGTTCTGTTCTATGTTGCAGAGGAGCGATTTGTTTCAACCACTGTCTGTTGTTGATAAGGTTTACATTGATTATGATGACGTGGTTTGCATTGATCAGTACTTAAATTTGCTTTTAGCATGGTGTACTTTTCCGTTGTAAAGGAAGGAAAATGCAATTAGACAATACTGTTGAGTGCTTCTATTTTGTACATGTGAGAACAATAGACTGCTTTTGTTTATCGATTTGCAATTTCCAGCTATACACTGCATACTGCTATTATTACTCCACAGACAGACTTAAATAATATAAGAATGTACTGTTTCTCTAGTTTGGATATCTTATAAGAAATCTATTGTTTACAAAAACTCAGTTTGCTTTTGTTTTGGCTCGTTTAACCCCTTTCCTACAACATTATTAGAAAACAATATAAGTTAAAGGCTGTGGAATGTCATTCAAAAACTGCCCTCCTCCCCCTTGTCAGGTGTAAAGGAGCAACTTGGACACTCAAGCATGAAGGAAGCATGAGTTAAGTCCGTTGCTCTCCCCAGGTTGGCGGAGGGTGTGTAGAGCCCAGGATCACATTAGATGATTGACACAGGGGTGAAAAATGGGTTACAAAATCGTGGGATAAAAAAAACAAAAAAAAACTGCCCTCCTTTATGGAGAAGTTACTTATAGTCACTGTTCCCACTTTAGATGACTGTTACAGATACACTACGCCATAAGTTTGTGACTGTGTGCAGTCCGATAACATGTCATATGATCTGCACCCTTTGTTTTTATTTGTTCTTACACTTATGCGTTTATACACCTTAGCTGTCTTGACCGTCACTGTAAATAGTACTACGATTCGAATGAATTTTATTCAACACTAGTATTTGTCAAGAGTTTTTTTCTCTGACCTCAACCCCTACAAAAGTGTGCCCCTTAATTGACTCCCTTGTATAAGGCACTCAGAGATGGGCAGTATTTGAAATACATGTATTTTAAATACGTATTTGAAATACTTTTTTGTATTTTGTAATTTGTATTTCGCTGGGATGGAAGAAATGAGATGTATTTTGTATTTAGATAATTTTTTTGACCCAGTATTTGTATTTTGTATCAAAATACATTTTCAATGTATTTTGCCCAATAGGCACTTCTTACGATTACCTTCAGATCTGTTGCTATAGTGGCACAGTAGGCGTTTAGCATTTTGCAGGGTTCAGATAGTGCTTTGATGATGGCGTTACATCGACTGAGGCTATTTTTAGGGTAGACTGCTTGCATGGCACTTATAGTTTCTAGTTCAAAAACGTACTTGACTGAAGCCTGAATTTTATGCCATACACATACAGCATAGGAGATGAGTGGACAAATGTTATGTATTGGAGTAACTGATGATGTCATTGCACTCTTGCATGGATGGATCATGGAGGTAACAGCTAAAGGGTTAGGATAAACAACAGTATATTAGGGAAAAGTTATTTGTAAATATCATGACGATTACAATTTATCCTGTATGAATATCTGAATATATCAGTCACACATGTGCATTGTGCACAACACAAGCTAACTAGCCACTTTTCGTGCACATGCAGCGGGTGGGCGGGTTCGTAACGCGCGCGGCCACTCCTCCAAGACGTTGTGGATGAAGTGGGATCACAGAGGGGAGAGTGAGAGACTGTACACAGAGTGACAGACTGCAGCAACGCGATAAACATCAATGATGTCTTCTGCATCTGCAGTCTACAGGCACAGACACAATGCAAGGGAGTCCACAGCGGGATGTTAAACTAGAAGAACTGTTCACTCCGTCCAGTTCTACGCCCATTCAGAAGAGAGAAACGCTTTCAAGAAGTCACATTTTTTGTTTACATTGGAGCCCGGAGGCTGCCAACGCCACGTTCTAGCAGGCAAGCGTTCGCTTTGAGTGTGAAACTTGGGCTTTGTTTCACGCACATTGCTCGTTGCTCGTTCCAAGAACTAATCCAGAGCAGAAAGAGAGAGAGAGAGAGTTGTAATTAAGATGACCATATAAGTACATATGTCACCCTTGAAAATAATAATACAAAATCCTGGGTTTTGGTGTGCTGGGTGGACTGCGCAGTTCCTGTTGATGAGCACATGTTCGCCTTTGTTGTTTTAACTTTCACCTGGGACATGGTTTGGACGTGATTGCTGTTGTCACACAGGCACAACGTGGAGCTTTGGATTAGGTCACCTATTCGGGCGTGCATTTACGAGAATGAAATGATAGCCTGGCGTCATTTTTTAACATAGCCTTCAAGTTCTCTCAGTGAGAAGAGCTCAGCAGACCGTTTGACATTTCTGTCACCTAACCTTCGGGCGATCATGGAGTGTCAGCAGGATGAAATGGTAAACAGAAGATTCAATCTGTGGTACATCGGCTGGTCCTCGTTGGACCGACGGACTACCTTGCCCATGCTGCCGTGGCTGGTGGCAGAGATCCGCAGGAAAAGTGAGAAGAACGACTCTGGTCCCATCCAGGCCAGAGAAGTGCAGCTGGTGCTCACTCCACCGGTCATCCGATGCGTCCCTTGTAATAACGCCAACTCGTCAGTCTTCATATTCGAGCATAAAGTGCAGTTCATTTTCCGATTCATCCACAACAGCAATGACCTTACATATTTTGCCTACCTTATCCGGGACCAACCTGACAATCCTGAGTCCAATATGTCCTGTCATGTCTTCAAGTCCGATGACCCCAACCAGGTAGGATATTTCCCCAGGATAAAAGTCTACATTTCCAACTCGCAACAATAGGCCTACACACACACACACACACACACACACTGTAATGCTTTATTATCAGTGTGAAGTGCATATAATTATGGCACCATATAAGAGTCATTATGTCATATGTTGCATATAGATATGTCATACTTATCTATCTACACATATGCACAGATATTAACCTAAATATGACACATATGATTATGAACATAATAAGTTTCATGTCCTTTCTGTGTGGGTTAATTAGTTCCAAAAGTGATGTCAATGTCATGCAAAGCCAGGACTTCTTATTATACCTAAATTTCAAATAGGCCAATGCACTGAGTAGATTTAATACTGAGTGGACACAACATGTCCATGACCCATGTTTTGGGTATTAACAGTATTTAGGCCACCCATTTGTGTGGATAATGTATAGTGGGCATCCTGGATTTATTGAAAAGTTAATCTACCCCAATGTTCCTCTTGTAGGGAATCCCTGGCACTAGCTCTGGTCCATAGCTCTAATGCCGTTGCAACGGCATTAAAGCTATGGACCAGAGCTACCCTGGCACCACACTCACAATATTGAATCAGCAACTTTCTCTGCACTTAAGTTCTCAGTGCATAATAATTGAGTAACAAACATCTGTTACACATTTGAAATTCAAGAAGGTGGGAGTAGATAACGTGCAGTCTGAGTATTCTCAGAAGAAAGCATTCTCAGAAGAAATGCTTGAAACATAACAAGACTACTGTACTGAAGCAGCTGTGTGACTGTGTGACTGACTGACTGTGTGTGTGTGTGTGTGTGTGTGTGTGTGTGTGTGTGTGTGTGTGTGTGTGTGTGTGTGTGTGTGTGTGTGTGTGTGTGTGTGTGTGTGTGTGTGTGTGACAGAGAGAGAGAGAGAATGAACACATGGTTAAACATGTATGGGGCAAGGCCACTATGGATGTTTATGTTATTCTATTTTAAATTCATGAATCACATGACGAGGATCAGTCAAACTGTCATGCTTTTATACAAACATAGTAATAGCCACATATTTGAAGGATATTAAATACCATGCCAGTATTACCTTTCCTGTGGTAGGTGCAAGACCAGAGGCCACCATTTGTCTACTGCTGAAAGCTGAGAGGAGTAGGCCGGGCAACATGTTTGAGACATATTAATGTTTAAAGCAATTGAACGTGTAACACAAAGTCACCTCAGTCTGTGCGTTGGTACCGGTTGTTACGCAAGAAAAACTGGTCTGGTAGCTCAGTTGCTACTGTAGCAACACGTGCAGGATGGAACACAAGGAATGCGCCTTCACCCAATGAGAACCTTACTCCACGGTCACTGCCACATAGCAGAACATTACACAGCAAAATCCAGTTAAAATCAAGTCATATTTTGCTCAAGTTCTTTTTTTTCTTCTTTTTTTAATTTACACCACAGTATTACTTTATTATTTTGTAGGCAGAGGAGAGCTGAGGGACATGCTTGTATGCTATTATTAGCTTTCTGTACTAACTTTCGGTTATAGAGTGTATAAAGCTTGAAGGCATATTTCTTCCTTCAGTCGATAAGATATGAAAGGGTACGTCTGGTTGGCTGTCAGAGGACGTCTTGCTGAAGAAAGGGGCTCACTTGACAGAAGGAATGATTCATGGAACGCTATTATATTATGTAAGCAATTGGACACAATAAAGTCCAATGTGAACAACTGCTGACAGACAATACACTATGCATGAAAGTGGCATGCCTTGTGGTGTGTTTCCTTTGGAGGCACGGGAGGAAGCAAAGTGTGTTAAACTTCATGCTATCGGCGGGCACAAATCTGGTTTGTTCACTTTGTTGAACTTTTGAAATCAGTGCATTACAGCCCTAACACATGTTTCATCATCTTGAAATGGACCTTTTTCAATTTGTTTTTTGTAACCACTTGCACATTTAAGACCAAATTCATTCACTCTAATAGTGCAACAGTATCCGTCTTACTGTATGACTGCTTATCTATTTAGGCAAGGCTGCATTGTCATAACAGTGAACCTGAACCCTTTGACTCACTGCATTCATGCCAGTATTAATTCTGTGATGGACAGATCAAGGCTGTCTGCAGTCTAAACTGTTGCCACTGGCTTTTCCCCTGTGCTCTGACTTGGAACAGAATCACTGTTGAATATCTTCCGTCCCCAAGAGCTCTGAGTCAGTGACTGCCTGCTGTGTTCCAAAAATTCATTGCATGCTGTGGTCCAAAACCTGCGCTGACGTACGAGACGAGACGTACGTGACCAAGTGACATTTAGCAGATTGTCAAATAGCCAAGTGAGGGCAACAATAAAGAGCGTGACTACCTGCTGAAGATGACAGTATAGAATGCTTGTGACAGTGGCAGAGTGCTTTGAAGGCTGAAATGAGAATTAGCCAAATGTCCCTATGTCTATGCCATGGCCTACAGTTTGAAAGAGTAACCACTGTCCATTCTGTTGGATTGTTGTCCATTGAAAAACCCAAATGGGTTACCGTTTAATTTAGGAGAAGGTAAACCATCCGCACACAAAAGTTATTTTATTAATTGCGCATTTCAATCTTATAGAAATCATGATTTATGTCTGAAGACATAATAGGCCTAAGGTCGAAACGGTGTGCCATTAATAAAATCAGTTTTTCTGAGCTTTAAACCAGTGTGGAGATGTTTTACCTTCTCCTTGATTCTTGTGGCATACATACAGGTACAGGATGCGCACACAATCTCCTCTGGAAACCTTACCATTAGTGATGCACCGAATATTCGTCCGCGGAAAATATTCGGCATTTTCGGCCTATTCGGTTTGGGCCCGAATTAGCCGAATAATATCACCGAATAGTCAAAACACAAGGTTACCTACGTAACCTAATGTTTTTGTTGTGATGACGTGATCATCAAAATGTTGCTACAAGCACGGCTCGACTCGCACACATGCCTGGATAGATACTAGCAAAACACGTTTGATCATCAACCTACATGTAGTACACGGCTGGCTCACCGCTAACATGTCACAGTCAAACATCAGAGATTTTGTTACAATGTTTCAGCAGTCAGTCTGGAATTAACGTATGCAATTAATGCATTCAAAAGTGCTGAATTAATGTTTTATGGACCCATAATAGTGATTATTATTTAAGTTAAGTTTTGCCATAATCAGGTACCGTTAAGGTACGGCCATGACAGCAATGGTAGGCCTACAAAAACTGTAAAAAATACAAAATAAAGGAAAAAATATATATAACAATTAATCATATTCGGCTATTCGGTTTTTGGCCAACTGTTTCCTATATTTGGTATTCGGTTTTGGCCAAGAAATTCCCTTTCGGTGCCGCCTCCCCACTTACCATTTAATTTTCCAATCCAATCTCAGTGTGGTCAATATTTTGATATTGTGAACCTGAAGAAACCTCTTCTGCCAATATACGAAATAGAGGGTATGCGCATGCATAAAGTGAGTGGCAAATTCAGTGGCAAAGTGAGTTTAATGAAATCAGATAGGACTTTTCTGTTTGGATGTATGGGCGGTCAAGGCCATGAAGTATAGTGTTTCTTTGTTACTCAGTAGGTGATGATGATACCATACCCTCTATTGAGAGAGTCAAGCTTGACACACGGCATGATGTATTGAGGTAGTATACCACATGGAGCCACTCCATTAACAAATAATCAGAGGCTGATCTTGTGGACTTTGTAACCCGAGTACTGCTGTCACAGCTGAGTGTATATCAGAGTATTTATTCTTTCTTTTATAGTTTTCGTCAACTCTACAGCGCTGGATTTCCCGAAATGCAAACCAATTCGTCCGTGACAAGTCCATACAAATTATATTTAAAAAAATCTATTTTCTGTATTAGAATATAGTGAAAATGTTCACCTATAATGACATGCACTATAGACGCCAAATTTGAACAAAATCTGTAGGCTACAGTAGTATGAATAACAATCAAAAAAGGTATGTAGAGAGCTTTCTGTCTCATATGAGCTTTTGACCCTCATCAGGGTGAGATGTGTACGGGAGCCTGTGTCTTATTGTTTTCCGTTGACTCGGGACAAGATGTTTGTCAGCGTGACCCCTCTTATCTGTTGTGTCCACTCAGGCAGGTGGAAAAGCACTGAGTGGGCGTTGTAACTGTTTTGAGAGGTGCAGCTGGAAGCACGCTATCACAACAGGTGCGTTTACAGTCCTCTCTTCTTCCACAGGCGAGTGAGTCAGACAAAGCAAAGTTTATCAAAGTGAATTATTTTGACTTGTCAGCTATATAATCATGATTTATTTCGGTGTTGCAGCTATTTCACAAAACATGTCTTTAACCTCAATTCATTATCCAGCATTTAATATGTTTTCTGTGAACATAATCTTCCCTTTGTGGCTATATGCAAAAGACAAATTTTTGATCCAGCAAGAAGTCACCGTACTCACTATACTGCAAATGACGGGGATTACTTATTTTACATTAGAAGCCAACATGCCTCTTTGTTTAGGGTGGCTAGCTAGTAGCTACAGTAGTTACTAGTTCATATAGCACACATTGGGGGATAAATCCTATCTTTCTTTACGTTTAAACAATGGACACAAAAAGTAAACAAGATCTTTCTTGTGCTTAGTGTAAGGTGATTAAGTTGACTTAAGCAAAGCCAGTCATGCTTATGAATTCAAGGAATCTCTGTGCAGTATGTATGTAGTGTATACACTAACTTTGCCTTGAGGTTTTAACTCTGGATAAATTAACTTCAATGGCAACAGGCGTTGATTTTGTTGCATTCGTTTCAGTAGCACTAGTACTGTACACAGTAGGTGCTTAATTATTGGGAATTTTGGATGGCCCTTTGGTCTCGATCTACACTTATTCTCTGTTCATCTGCCTTTATTTCCAACCTCATATTATACTGAAACAATAAGCTATGGATGTTGGAAAAAGTCTCATTTGGTTTAATTTCAGGTTCTGTAGAGTAATTGTGTGGTTTTGAGTTTCCCTGTGGTGTGGTATGATGGTGTTGATAGAAGGAACTAAGGATGTAAAGAGAGATAAACTACTTAGTTACTAAAGGCATTCCTTGTGCTTATTTTCTCTTAAAGCTCAAAGGGAGAGAATAGTCTGTGTGCAGGTTGGAGCTAACGGCAACCAGGGGAACATTTACAGTGAGAGGATGCATTTTTTAACACGTTTTTAACATCTCTGTTCCATTGCACCATTTTGCCTCAGTTTCTGCCCTTGCCTCCACTCACTGGCCTTGAATTCGGTTTACTGCAAATAATTAATCAGATCAAATGCTGCACCGGTGGGCATCATCTTACTTTATGAATAATACACCTGGGTTGTTAAATGTTAAACTGACACGTTTATGTTTATATCAATCAACGGCCAAGTGGTGCAAGCCATAACACAGTGCTTTGTTGCCCTGACTGTGATTTCAAAAGCAGGGTCTTTGCATTCACTTGATGGCATATTACATCAAAAGCTGCTTTTGGAAGAAGAACTTGCACTTTATTTCACAAGCTCAAAGTAACCAAATAAGTTAGTTATTTGTGTAATTAGGTTACATTTTGCAGATTTATTATGTATTCGGTTATTTCGTCAGAGGAGCACACAGTGGGAGTCACACAGACAATCCTGAAGCCACCATATTTTGTGCATATTTTGTTGGACTATTATTATTGTCATATAAAGCCCGATTTAGACAGTCATGCAACGTGTCACTCACAACGACAATGTTCTTTCAAAATGACAAATCAACACTTTCCTCAGTTGACTATACCGGTACATTATACTTACACACCATACTTTGTCACTGAAGCATAAATCAGGCTTACGGGAAACCCAAAATGTAGCCTAGCTTGTTTTCTATTGCCAGTGGTAATTCTTAATAACATGTTTTGGTGTGAGTCTTGTCTTACAGCCTGTGCCAAGCTGTGTGATCTCCAGATATTGACTGGAAATTTTCAAGTATGCCTGGGAAATAAGCCAGTTGACAGAATGCAAACGTAACCACACCCTTACTTTTACTTAGACAAGTCAGATCTTTGTGTCAGCAAAGAGATGGTTTAGTATACATACATGATGTACTCCCTTTTTCTCTGTATCTTAAAGGACTCCTCTGTCTCTCTCTCGAGCCCTGCACGCTCTTGCTCTGAAGGCAGGCACTTTAAGTGTTTGACCTTAAAATGGTCCAAGTAGCCACAGCAACAACATGGAGTTGGTCAGGCAAAAATATTTGATCTCCCTGTCTCGTTTTGGATGAATTGGCTTCTTGTGTGGGGGTTGAATTTTCTTTTTCCCACACAAAACTCTCATTCACCTTTTACTGGAGATTTCTGTTTCCCTAGTACCTTTTCCTATATTAATTCCTGCATTCGGTATTGCTATGCTCATAACCATCTAGAGTAGGAAGGATTGAGGCATTTTGATCTTTGCCAGACCAAAAAGGGAGGCAGTTTTCACCCCTATTCGTGTGCGTGGCTGTGTGTGTGTGTGTGTGTGTGTGTGTGTGTGTGTGTGTGTGTGTGTGTGTGTGTGTGTGTGTGTGTGTCGGTGTCGGTGTCCACCTGTAAAGCCGTGGAAAACATTTCTTGCACAACACTGGACCAATTGGTGTCAAATATCACATGTACACTCACTCACCAGGTCAAGGAAGAACCTCTGCCCCAAATATTTAACATAAGTCTTATGGTGGCACCAGGCACGTGCAGAGAGTGTTAGATGAGGCAGGGGATGAAATCCCAAAAGAGGGCACGTTTGCAAAAAAAATAGCAAAAATAGCAGATCTACAAGCTCACAACGCGTCGCAGCGCGACGCGTTGAGAGCTTGTAGATCAGCTACTTTCACAACCCTGCTACTTTCGCAACCCTGCACTCTTTATCTACTGGAGATGCGGTGTACGGCATGGATTTGAAAAACGAATTAGTTCAGGAGACTTCAGGGAAAAAAACTATTCTCCTGAATGCTGCCTTCCGGTATGGCATGGAAAGGAGAGGAGGGCATTTGCATTTCTTTCACCATAGTAAATGCTGCATTCGTGGTCTGCAGAGGGCAGTTGTTTTACAGACGGGTAAAAGGGCAGGGGCTGAAGCCCCCTCTGAGCTCTATGTGTGCACGTCCCTCGGGTGGCACTAGAACAGCCCACGTTTTGGCCTATACTCATAGGTCCAAAACTAAATTCCCACCCGGATTCCTTGGATCACGACAGAAATCACCATAAGACCATAAGGCCATTCTCGCCTATCCTTTTCTTCAAAACACCCATTTTAACTTCTACAGATTTTGCCCAAAACTGATCGGTACACGTCATCTCTGGGGATTTGTGATCAACATGTATCATTCAGATTTTTCATATTACGTTCTTATTGGCTAAAAAAAATGCCAAAGATCTTGAAACGATCTACGCCAAATTTGAATGAACATAGAGGGGCCTCTAAACAACGGCAAGTTAAAAGCAACTTCACTTGCACCCAACAAAATGCTACAAATGTCATTGTTGAATATAATATCATGTTGAATAAAATATGCAGAAACATGCACATTTTATTTTCATCATATTAGGTACAAATAGTCTGGTGAGTCATGTGACAATGACCATCAAACAGGGTTTTGATACTCCATACTGTTTGCCTGTAATTACCTTCAAAGATTTGTGGGCGGGCCTAATTCTTACAAAAAGAAGAAGGGTCCTCTATGGAGCACGCGTCCAAAAGCACTTTCACTTCTGCCCATAGTGGGCATGCACAAATGCATACATTGCAAATGTATGTTGTAGAAATGGTACCTGCCCAGCTTCCTCGTGCCTTGATGGACTGACACAGCCCTGATTAGGGAACCGAGCCTGGTGGAGATCTGCAGAGTGCAGCTTTGTAGTTGTTACATAATTTCTCTTCCTCTAAAACCAAAGCATATTTGCGCAACAAACAGGCCACCTGTGCTTATCAGATACCGTGATAGATTTGTGTGCCGAATGCGGAGCAGCTGTTTGTTTTAGACTCATTGGTGCTAAAACAAGAACTTCAGTTGACCTTGGCTCAGATCACTCTTGCTTTTTAAGGGGCTCTGTCATCAATAAGTGTCCCCCTCCTCTTCCACTGTGCCTGCTAAATTAAGAGCGTGTTGATTTTCTCATTTCATATACAGGAATATTTATTTAAGGGGCATGCCGGCAGCCGACCGGATACTCATACTGCATCGACCGCATAATCATAACGTCCCCCGGTTCACTTCCGGCTGTAGACCTGTGTTACATGTCTTTCCCCCTCTGTCCCCACTAGAGAAGTGGATTCACACATTCTGCTGTATTGCTAAAGAATGGCCCAGAGAAGTCTTGTATTCTCTTGCCTTGACTTGTGCAGTTTACCTTCCTTCCTTCCTTGACTTGAGTCACAGAGAGTGTCCTTGTGCTCTCTGGCATGGATGCAACTGTCTGCATTTTCAGTCTGTGTAACAGCGAAGCAGAGGCAGAGTGACTGACCTTCAGTTCTCTTGTTTCTTCCAGCCTATAGGTCTGTTTTGTCTTCAGTCAGTAATGAGCCTGGGCGTTCCTTGGCCTCTCTCCCAGTTCTGACGACATTATGCTGCTTGGCCTGTCCTTTGTTGACTAGTCCTTTGTCACAGTGAAAATGTGTGCTATTGCCTTTAACTATTTGAAAAAAACTGTACGCTCGCAAAACCTTTCCGTTTACAACGACATACCCGGCAGCTAGACCACGTCTCAACTGCAAATCAAGACTTTATTGTCACATCATGCACTTAACAGGCATACAGTAGTCTGTGAAATTCCTTGTTGTACAAGCTCAACTTTGCACTTATAATATGAGGTTTTCATAGTAATCTGCGACCTACAGTCGCTATAACCTGACCACAATTCCTGTTTGCTTTCATTTGTCTTTTAAAGTTCTACCTCAATTATCATTTTAATCTCACCCTCATGTACTTCCCCTGTCTCTCTAGGTTCCAGAGGTGATCACTACTCTTCGCCAGGCATCTAAATCGGCTCTGACAGTAACAGGAGATGCAAAACACAAGCAGGAGACAGATGAGGCCTTCTACAACTCCCAGAAGTTTGAGGTGCTCTACTGCGGCAAGGTAGAACCCAATAAGCTCATCTTACGTTTAAAGTAGAATCCTGAGTGTTAATTTAACTGTAAGGGTCTTATCTTCCATCTAAGACGGCGCTAAACCGTTTATAGCGCCACATTTTTAGCACCAACCATATACCAAATCACTGTGTGCTGATTTTGCGTGTGGGTGTGTGTTGGTCTTAAAATGAGGTGTGGCTATGTGCCGTGGATTCAAATTTCCCACACATTAATTGCAATGAACCTTTAGCTAAGCCCCACCCTCTCCCACTTAGACACTCCCACTTGGACACTTTCCAGCCGGGCTCATTCATTCCAATGTAAATATCATGGATTTTACACATTAAATACTGGTTCATTTTTGGAAACAGACCTTCAAAATCTCTTTAAAATCCGTCAACAAGGCCTGCCATAATTTATGCACTGGAAACATATGTGCGTAGCATTTATTTTTTAAAACAATGTTTCATCATATAGGAAAACTATTGTTGGAGAGGCTTGTCTAACCCATGTTATGCTTAGCTGTGATTGGACCATAGCAGTTTGGGGAGGGGCTTAGCTATAGGTCAATTGAGGTGGCATTATAAGCACGTGATTCTTCATTTATCCTATGAAAAGTTGCAGCGGCTATGCCTGTTAGATGAGCCGTGATGGAAATTAATGCAGCGTATACAGTACGTATGCCTCATTTACAGTAGTTGTGTGTCAACCAAAATATCTGATGTACAAGGCAGCTCACAACTTGTCGCAGCAGGTTTTATCTATCTATAAATGCACCACGTCACAGTGTGTAAGGCTTTAATGCATGTAAGTCGAGAACCGTTCGCCCCCACCGACTTCAAATTCGACACACGTGTTCCACACCCCCACAGGGAGTGCAGTGCCCGGTGTCGAGTCGGTCGGACACACACGGTTATCCAGAACCGCCACAAAAGGCCTCTGCCCGGGCTCTGGACAGAGCCTGTTCTGACATCACAACACTCCATATTTGGGCATGCCTGACACAGAACTCCATTATGTACGTGTGTACGTCTGTAATCCACATAACTCGAGAACTTCTCCTAACTGATTTCAAATTCGTCACACGTTCCACACCCCAACAGCGGGTGCAGTGCCCAGTGACGAGTCGGTCGGACCCACGGTTGTCCAGAACTGCCACTGGCCTGTTCTGACATCCATATTAGGGCATTCCTGACACAGAACTCCATACTGTATATAGGAATAAAGGGACACAGAGAGACAGATACAGAAATCTACATATATGGGCATTAAAGGGAGGCAGACTGTTGGGTGGGCACAACGGATATTGCATAGCCGGGTGGGGCATGGATCTCCAACTTTGACTTGGTGCTCTATACAGCCCGGGCACCAGTCTAGCTAACGTAATGTCTAAAACACCTATGACTAATTCAGGACCGTTAGCACCGGGCACAGACACATAGCGGACACATTTGGCGTCCCTTAAATAGCACCATTGCTCCCGGAACACGCTGGCAAGACCATGCGCCGTGGCGCAAAGGTTCGTTTTTAAAATAGGGCCCTTAGAATGTACAAGTTTACTCTTTCAGGTCCATTTGGGCACTCAGAGTTAAACTAACACACTAACACATGTTACAGTGTACTATTTACCTTTCCTGCTGATAAGTGAACTGAATCAATTTATTTTTGGTGTGATATAAATCTAACCCCAGGTGACGGTTGGACACAAAAAGGCTCCAGCCACCCTCATCGACGACTGCATCGATAAGTTCCGCCAGCACGAGTTGGAGCGCAAGCGCCTGCGCTTGCTCAACGGCCAACGGAGCTCCGTCGAAAGCGAACCGGTGGAGTTCATCATGGGGGGAGACGGAGACCCCCTGTCGTCTGTCCTGAACGAGAGTCTGGAGAGTTCCGACAGCCTCGACAGAGTGGACGACATGTTGAACGGTGGAGGTATGACTATGAATGAACCCCTTGTTGCATAGGTTTTAAAGCCAGCTTGCACTGCGCAAAAAGCATGGAATACGGATGTGTATATATTACAGGAAACTTTCCAACAAACTCCGGTAAACTCCCAACCTGTACCATCAACACCTGTATATTACCGTATATTACTGTATATGCGTGCTAAACTTGAGATTTACGGGCAAATCTAGTGCCCATACAGTAATTGCCCCGTTAACTCCTCTTTTCACGCAGTGTTGTTTGAATTGATTTAGCTTCAGAAACATCTACCTGTAGAGAAGTGCATTTTTTTCCAAGTACATTTACACACAGACATCATTTGACCTCTGCATTTAACCTTTCCTAACCGTAAGGAACAGTGTTCATTGGCTGAATTGGGCCGGTTTGTCCTCTGGAGCAGAGCCACAGTAAGAGAGAGCTAATAGTTGAGATACTTGCCATTAAGTACATTTTTACACATACAAGAACCTACATTGTCATGAGAAAATACGCGATGGCCATGAAACACCAGGGTCTTTGGTTGAAATTGTATGTACAGTCACAACACTGTATATTCCCATGTAAACTTGCATATCAGAAACAAATCATCAGAAAATTCCATAATCATTCTGTAGCAGCAGCCATGACCGTAAGGGCCGATTCAAACTCGGAAAATTTCAGTAGCACCGAAGAGCCGACTTTAGGACGGTACCTGCCCCCCCCGAAACTCAAATGACGTCACATTGTAGGATCTACAAAGCCGCCGAACCGACTTTTATTCAGCTCTAAAATAGGAGTATGAATCGCGCCTAACACGCAAGACTGGTGTGTGTGTGTGCGGTTCAGGTAAGGGCCTGACCAGCAGCTCCAGCCAGAGCAGCCTGAGGGGAGCCTTCCCAGAATGCATCCTGGAGGACTCTGGCTACGAGGAGCAGCAGGAGTTCCGCACGCGCTGCAGCAGCCTGGCGGGGAGCCTGCAGCGGAAGCCCAGAGACGGGGCCATGATCCCTCCCACGCGGCGGCGACACGCCAGCGCGCCCAACCACGTCCAGCCCTCCGACACGGACAAGAACCGCACCATGCTCTTTCAGGTACACCTAAAAAACATGGGCGACCGACGACGCACTTGTCTGACAATGTAGCCTCGGAAACCCAGACGTTTTTATTTCCAGGGAGAAAAAAAAGGTCTGGGTCCGAGTCCACTTCAATTCGGCATAGAGTAGCGCAAACATCGCTCACTCTCTGCTGATTTCTGATCGTCTGCACCTTTGTTAAATTGACACACATGCACACATGTACACAAACTACACAGACACACACACTCCTCTCTCTCTCTGTCGCTCTAAGTAATTAGTCTCATGTCGCGCAGCTGCGCATAGTTTCTCCCCTGCCGGGAGCTGCCTATGCCATAGAAAGCGTGAGTTCCAGGCTACTGACAATGTGACTTTGCACAATGACCATAGTGGTCGAGGACCGCACAACGCGGTAGCATAATGGTAGCGTTTACTCGTCTTAGTTTCAAACTGGTCATTCTGTAGAACGTTTTTCTCTTCTTTACGGTCCAGTTGACTGTAAGAAGAGCAAAGGCTGAGATAGGTATACAATTCAGCCTGTAGACTAGAGAATCCCCACAGGGTCTAAGAGCTTCACCTCAACATACATTGTTTTTGGAACGTGGTCGAACATGTGGCTCAGCATATTCACCTGCATGCTTCGCTAGTCACAAGGTGTGATGAGTCCAATTTGGTCCCCTTCTTGAACAACAATGAGATGAATTGACTCTGTAAATTGTAAAACTCAACTAGTGGTATGTTGTGATGGTCTGTGCACTTGATGACACACACACACACACACACACACGCTTGCTTGCTTCAGCACTGTTTGTCATTCAATCTCATCCTACATTTAGCCTAGACTCCTCAGGACTCAGTACTGCAAATCATTTTAATTTGAAACCAGGTTGTCAGTTATATTACTAGACTGTGTGTTACTGCCCTTCATAAAGAGCAAGTCACTCTCAATCGCAGAATTAGTTTGAAGCTTTATTGCTTGCTTGACAGTTTGTTTTGGCTTTCTCATTGATGGTTAAAGATCCCATGACCTCCCGATGGACTGTATGATGTAGCGCATTTTGAAAGCAAAGATTTAAACTAGCAGCTGTAGATGTATTTTTTTTTTTTTTTGCGGCTTGCGCCTTTTATTGATTTTTGAAGGGACAGACAGTAGGCTGACAGGAAACGGGAGAGAGATGGGGGGATGACATGCAGTAAAGGCCGTGTCGGGTCCGGGAGTCGAACCCGCGGCACACTGCGACTGGATTACCAGTCCGGTGCCCAGACCGTTACGCTACAGCCTGGGCCTGTAGATGTAATTTTAATCAATAATGTGCAACGACATGACCTATTTATCGGCTAAAATGAGCTACCCGCATTTTATTTTTTTCAAATATCACAAGTGAAGCACAAGAAAAAAAGCGATCAAATATAGATGCTGATGTCATACAGTCATATGGAGTCAGCTGCTGCCATTCCTCGCGCGCTATGGCAATTTTCTCATGAAGCTAATTCGGAGAACTAGAGCACAGCGCTCGATACAATACAATACAATAGACTGTTGCAGTCAATTATGGGAAAAATCATTTTATTTTTGCAGACTACTGACCTTGTTTTTGAGTGTGCGTTTCTACAGTATGCGTTTCATTGAACGGGTCCCTGAAAGTAGCTGTACAGTACCACATCAGGCCACAATTGCCACATTATCTATGCATGAAGGGCAGATAGACCTGTTGTGACCTATACATTGTACCTTTCAATCCGGGAGCTACCTCTGTGTCTCATGAGTTGTTGCTATAAATGCAGGTAGCAATATTGTATATACAGTATATATTATAAGAATTTGAAGGTTTTCAGACAACTTTAGGTTAAGTTTTAGAAGGTGTTTTACTGTTTTCAGAATCGGCCTCAGGTCTAAAGTGTGTGCATGTGTGTATGTGCATGCATGCGTGCCTCTCTCTCTCTCTCTCTCTCTCTCTCTCCGTCTGTGTACATGGCCTCTGACCATACCATACTGTGTTTCATAGGTGGGGCGTTTTGAAGTGAACCTCATCAGTCCAGACAGTAAAAGTGTTGTGCTGGAAAAGATCTTCAAAGACATCTCATCGTGCTCTCAGGTCAGTTTGTTTTCACTAATGTCACAACAAGTGTCCCGTCCCCTCTCCCAGATAGAGTCCTACTCAGAGAACAAGCTCTTCTCTGCAGAAGAAACCCGTGTTCTTTTTGAGTGGTGCAAAACCACTCCAAGGAACAGCAATGTCCGTGTCCGCCTATGTGTCGTCCGCCTATGTATGTGTTAATGAGCACGAGTATGACTATTAGTACCAGTAGGGGCGCTGTTGTACAGAAACAGAGAGAGAGATAGTGCTGTACTGTTGCCTGCTAATGAGAGAGAGAGGGGGGGGGGGGGGGGGAGTTTCACCACTCAGTTCACTCAGTTTTTTTGTTTTGTCTTAGTTTACTTGTGCATTAGAGCTCGTCGACACCAAGTCGGCCCAATGTTTGGCTCCCGTGCAACATTATGGAGAATCTGAAATTCTACAACAACATCTATCGATGTGCGTTTGTGCATCACCACATGGGCCGTACATTAGTGTGGCGATCCCATTAGTGCACTCTTATCATCCATGCTTGTTGTGGGGCTGCATTCAAAAGCCCCAAAGGTCTCGTCTGATTGAAAGTCTATCCTAGTGTCTTCTTTTCTAACATTTACAGGGCGTGAAGCAGACCGACCATTTTGGGTTCATCTGTCGGGAGCCCGTCGAGGGTGGTCCCAGTCAGTATATCTGCTATGTCTTCCAGTGTGCCAGTGAGTCCCTGGTGAGTTGTGTGGAGCATGATGCAACATCATGAGAGGAACTCAGGCTTTCTTTGAACCTTTAAAAGCCCCTTTTTTCAGTGACTTCAAGCTTTTTTCCACTGTGTGTGTGTGTGTGTGTGTGTGTGTGTGTGTGTGTGTGTGTGTGTGTGTGTGTGTGTGTGTGTGTGTGTGTGTGTGTGTGTGTGTGACTGTGTGACTGTGTGACTGTGTGTGCGTGTCAGGTGGAAGAGGTGATGCAGACCATGAAGCAGGCGTTCAGTACGGCACAGGCCCTGCAGAGCAACACGACGCAGATTCAGCTGTGCGAAGCCTGTCCCATGCACAAACTGCACAAGCTGTGCGAGAGGATCGAAGGTAGGCTAGTTTGAACTGTAAGAAAAAGTCCTTCTGCACACCTACAATGGATTGGACAGGTGCGTCGGATAACTGGAA
The DNA here is from genome assembly GCF_964188405.1 of Protomyctophum parallelum. Lineage (NCBI taxonomy): Eukaryota > Metazoa > Chordata > Actinopteri > Myctophiformes > Myctophidae > Protomyctophum > Protomyctophum parallelum. The sequence continues at coordinate 41,277,420 of NC_139707.1, read as the reverse complement.
CTGAGAAGTAGAGAAAAAAATAATCCTGCACACTGTCTCAGGCCTGATGAAGGTCTGACGACCGAAATGTTGCTCAATAAATCTAAACTCAAGTGAAGACAGTGTGCGGGATTCTTTTTTCTCTACTAGGCTGTTTGAACTGAACTCAGCCTTGCAGCACTTTTACTACTGTTCTGACTTTCTGAGGTCAGAAAGGACCCAATATGGGGTTGCCTAATTTTATGTTTTATTACTGGTCGGCAAATATTAAAAAGGTGAGTTATTGGGTTGCGGTCCAGTCCATGAATACAAACATGGCCCAATTTGGGCCAGTATGGAAACTAAACTGATCCTGGGATATCTCTAGTGGCCATGTTGTGCTCCTCACTGCCAAATGGTAATTCCATACGCTCTAGCAATCCAGTAATAAATAGCTCTCTCAGAATCTGGCACCAATTCAGAAAACACTTTGATTTTAATAATACGTGTGGCCATATGCCCTTGACCAACAATCATCTTTTTCCTCCCTCGCGAGAGGACTTATTCATAGATGGCACATTTGCATCCTTTAAAAACCTCCAAGATGACCATGAGCTACCAAATTCTCACTTTTTCAGATACCTCCAAGTTCAAAGTTTTGCTAAGGAACACTTTCCATTTCTAGCTATGCCAGATAAGAGTATAGTAGACACCATACTAGACTGGGACCCATACACCAAAGGTAGCATATCTAATATATAGGCTTTACAGGAGATTGGCCCTACTCTCTTGGATAAAACAAAATCAGCCTGGGAACAGGACCTGAATTTAGAGCTGGAGGAAGAGACGTGGGAACTCTCTTTGAGGCGTATTCATACTACCTCTTTATGTCTTAGACATTGCCTAATTAAATTCAAAATAGTACATCGTTTGCATTTCTCGAGAGGTGAGTATATGTGGGGTTGTTTGTCTACAAAAATTGAAAATCCTATAAATAAAGTTATAAAAAAAAAGAAGAAAGGACACAATAATTGTAACCACTTGTGCAAATGTACATTCACAAATACCGCTCTCACTGTCTTTGGTCATGACTACATGAATGCATTCAGTAAGGGTCTTAAGCGAGGCAATCCTTTTTTCCATTTTGATGTTTGTGTTTCCCAGGTCTCTATCCACCCAGGGCGAAGATAGCCATCCAAAAATACCTCTCCCAGCTGGGTGACAATGAGCAGGCTGATATATTTGAGCGCGTTCAGGTAATGTCTTACTACACTGGCAAAATAGGTGACATTTTAACTCTTTCATGTCATATTAACTTGACGTGATGTTTACTTTATTTTATTATTGTTATTGTAATGCATAGGATAGTACTGGTAATTGTGTGTGTGTGTGTGTGTGTGTGTGTGTGTGTGTGTGTGTGTGTGTGTGTGTGTGTATTTTATACGTGATTAACTCGCCCGAAGATATATATTTTAGAACTATTCTATGTGTCATGTCATTGTACAGTTTTCACCACGAATAGAGGGCCTTAACCTGTATGAATGAGGCAGGCATCAACTATATCAACTATATGAATGATGTTTGGTGCAAAATCAGCTATATATACGAATATATCCGCATGTGTCCATGTCTGCAGAGGATGAAGCCTGGGTCGGATCACGAGGAGAATGAGCTGGTGATTCTGCATCTGAGACAGCTCTGTGGGACCAAGCAGGAGACCCACGTCCACATCGGAGATGCGCCTCAGGTAGTTAAATCTGTGACTGAATGTCTATTCCCTGGTCCCACTGGAGTTCACTAATGTCTATTCCCTGGTCCCACTGGAGTTCACTAATGTCTATTCCCTGGTCCCACTGGAGTTCACTAATGTCTATTCCCTGGTCCCACTGGAGTTCACTAATGTCTATTCCCTGGTCCCCACTGGAGTTCACTAATGTCTATTCCCTGGTCCCACTGGAGTTCACTAAGGTCTATTCCCTGGTCCCCACTGGAGTTCACTAATGTCTATTCCCTGGTCCCACTGTAGTTCACTAATGTCTATTCCCTGGTCCCACTGGAGTTCACTAATGTCTATTCCCTGGTCCCACTGGAGTTCACTAATGTCTATTCCCTGGTCCCCACTGGAGTTCACTAATGTCTATTCCCTGGTCCCACTGGAGTTCACTAATGTCTATTCCCTGGTCCCACTGGAGTTCACTAATGTCTATTCCCTGGTCCCACTGGAGTTCACTAATGTCTATTCCCTGGTCCCCACTGGAGTTCACTAATGTCTATTCCCTGGTCCCACTGGAGTTCACTAATGTCTATTCCCTGGTCCCACTGGAGTTCACTAATGTATATTCCCTGGTCCCACTGGAGTTCACTAATGTCTATTCCCTGGTCCCACTGGAGTTCACTAATGTCTATTCCCTGGTCCCACTGGAGTTCACTAATGTCTATTCCCTGGTCCCACTGGAGTTCACTAATGTCTATTCCCTGGTCCCACTGGAGTTCACTAATGTCTATTCCCTGGTCCCACTGGAGTTCACTAATGTCTATTCCCTGGTCCCACTGGAGTTCACTAATTTCTATTCCCTGGTCCCACTGGAGTTCACTAATGTCTATTCCCTGATCCCACTGGAGTTCACTAATGTCTATTCCCTGGTCCCACTGGAGTTCACTAATGTCTATTCCCTGGTCCCCACTGGAGTTCACTAATGTCTATTACCTGGTCCCCACTGGAGTTCACTAATGTCTATTCCCTGGTCCCACTGGAGTTCACTAATGTCTAATCCCTGGTCCCACTGGAGTTCACTAATGTCTATTCCCTGGTCCCCACTGGAGTTCACTAATGTCTATTCCCTGGTCCGACTGGAGTTCACTAATGTCTATTCCCTGGTCCAACTGGAGTTCACTAATGTCTATTCCCTGGTCCCACTGGAGTTCACTAATGTCTATTCCCTGATCCCACTGGAGTTCACTAATGTCTATTCCCTGGTCCCACTGGAGTTCACTAATGTCTATTCCCTGGTCCCCACTGGAGTTCACTAATGTCTATTACCTGGTCCCCACTGGAGTTCACTAATGTCTATTCCCTGGTCCCACTGGAGTTCACTAATGTCTAATCCCTGGTCCCCACTAGAGTTCACTAATGTCTATTCCCTGGTCCCCACTGGAGTTCACTAATGTCTATTCCCTGGTCCCCACTGGAGTTCACTAATGTCTATTCCCTGGTCCCCACTGGAGTTCACTAATGTCTATTCCCTGGTCCGACTGGAGTTCACTAATGTCTATTCCCTGGTCCCACTGGAGTTCACTAATGTCTATTCCCTGGTCCCACTGGAGTTCACTAATGTCTATTCCCTGGTCCCCACTGGAGTTCACTAATGTCTATTCCCTGGTCCCCACTGGAGTTCACTAATGTCTATTCCCTGGTCCCACTGGAGTTCACTAATCCCGCAATCATGTTGTGGGCATGGTCTCTTATTGTGACCACATAAGGAGGGAATGTCTTCATTTAATTTAATTTGTTATGACATTTATGTAGAATAAAAAATATTTTTTTTTCACTTAATTTTCTATTGAGAAAGACAATGACAACAAACGAGAAAAGAAAACAGAAAGAAGAAGACAAGAAAAAAGTACAAAAAGAAAAAAGAAAAAGCTAAACGAGACAAAATAGAAAAAAAGAAAAGAAAAAGGCTGCATTTTTCATATATTACATATTCATTGAATGCCTCATACACTGTCAATAGGCTGGATGAAGAGATCCCACTTTTCCCACTTTTTATAGAACTTATCCTCTTGTAGTCTAAGTATGAATGTTAGTTTTTCCATGACATACAATTCCTCAGTAATGTCCTTCCAATGTTCTTTCGTTGGTGAGAATGAAATATTCTTTTAACATAATATAAGCCAATATGGATTTATTCTTCATTATATTTGTATTATAATATAAAAAATATCTATAATAATAATAATTCGTCTGGAAAATAATGTTTGTGTAAACAATTGTGGAACATCGTATCGTAAACCTAGCATCATGATTCGATTCGTATCGTGACTTCAGTGAATCATAATTCCATCTAAAATAAAAAAAGAAGTGTTCTCAATGCATGTCAGCCGTTTGGTGGAATTGAACCTGAGGTTAAGCGTGGGTCACTCAGTGGTGTAAAAGTGGTGTCAAATCACTCATTGTGTCAGTAAGATCACAGATGGCCAACTGTGTCCTGACCTGTGCGAAGGTTCCGGCACCGTCTGAAATTGTCAACCATAGTTGTGTAACATGTGCAACTGTGCAAATTGTGCAAACGGCACTTTGACCAAGTTTTGTCAGAATGTTGTTAGCTGAATTAGCATTTATTTTCTTCACAATATCAAGCTGTTGTGTGCAGACTTCCTTTATTTTGACTGTTGACACGATATTTTACTTTCTCCTGCACCAGCAAAATACTCAAATGTTGCTGTAACGCAAAGTGCCCGATTTGCCACCACAGCGGTCGCCAGTGACAGTGTATTTGACTAGAATCTTGTGCACCTGCGGCGCGCTCGCTCGCGTCTAACGTCATGCACTCTGTGAATATCGTCTGTGTTGTTCCGTGTTGTTTTTTTCTCCGTAAATAAGAGAGAGAGAGAGAAGGTGAAGTAGAGCAGACAGCGATGTGTCTTCGGCGGTGTTGTTTCCGACGTCTTGTTGTTTCTCCATGAATGTCGTGTGTCCGCTGCCTGTGTATAAATCAATCAAATCTAGTAACAGTTATGCATATAAAATCAAAACATCAAAACAATTATAGGGTGCTGCGACAGCGAAGGCACGATCACCTCTAAGATCCTACTTAAATATGTATATTCTAAAGGCTCATACATAGTCTGGATTTTCGGTGGTTAGGTGACCACCGAACTACAACATGACGTCACGCGCCGCGGTGAAGAGCAAACCACCGCCACCGCTCCAGCCCTTCGCTCTGTTTTTACTCACCACCGCTCAACGTTATTTCAGCTCCGGTGGTCAGCTCACCACCGGAGCGGTGGTCACCTTACCACCGAAAATCCAGACTATGAATAGGCCTTTAGGCTATCGCATCACGGAAAGGGTAGCCTCGGTACCAGGCTTTCATTTTTGTTGGTGCAAAAATTGAAAGCCTGGAGGAACGCATTGGCCGCTCTGGTCTAAAAGTGGGAGTCAACCCTTCCGGGTGGGCGTCGCTCCAAATGATGTGATGTAGCGCTGCACTAGGGGGGAGAGGAGGGGCCGGGGGTGACGGACAGATCGATGAGATCCAATCAGGGCGTGCGCAAATCTCAGCCGCGACCCGCCCCTCTAGACCAGAAACCTAACACGTTAGGGAAACCACGGCGCTGGGTTGAAAATGCAGGGGATGGGTCGGTGACATATCGCTGCCACGGAGCTCGGACGTATAGGCAACACTTCCGCACTGGTCCACACGTGTCATGGTCTATGACTTGGCCAACTGAACTGCAGACTTTCACTTTAAAAAAAACCCCCTCAAAACTAGCAAAAAAAAAAAAATTAGCAAATACAAGAAATGAAATATGGAGACCAGGAGATAGAAGATTTGCCCAACAGCGATAATAATCCCTCTGTGCCTTCTTCTCTCTGTCTGACATTGTGATTCTCAGTGGCAGCCTGACACATATCCTCCGTTCCATCACCATCTAGTGATATATGGCCAGCTGCACTTGTGTACTATGATAACCACTCACTTGTTATGACTAAAAAAATCACTCTAGAGCTGGTCTGCCATAAAAGAAAATAAACAGCTACAGGGACCACCCGCATACGTTTTGTACCTCTGCAGTTGATGTAGTGAGGTATTTGTTGCACAGGAGACCTTTTCAGAAGTACATCTGACAGCTTGTTTCTGTACATTCTCTGTTCTGCGACAGAATGCTCAGAACAGCACGACGGGAGGAGATGGCACGGCCACAGGCGGACGCTTCAAGCTGGATGTCCTGAAGAACAAAGCTCGCAACTCCCTCACCAACTCTCTGGAGAACATCTTTTCGCGGGTAAAGTTAGGGCTGACAGAAAGGCCTTTTTTTTAAAAACTTTTTTCTTACTTTGTTATTAGCAGCCGCGACAGTGGCTGACTGTTATTGTTAAATACCGGTAGTGTTGTTCATCTATGGACAAATTCTGTCAACAGAAAAGAAAAGTCACAAAATGTGTGTGTGGTTGAGATCACATTCAAATAATTAAATATGTATGTGGTCCAAGTAAGGGCACCAGAAATAGGGGTAAACAGATACTCTGTCACTATTTCCAAAAAACCACGTGACTTCCATTGGAAAAGCATTGAGCCTGAGGCGGCCATGAAACACAGACAGAACAGATCATGTCCGGCGTCCGGCATGTGTGTACGAGGCCAGAGCAGCATGCAGCCTGCCCCGCAGTCCTGCACTGCGCGCAGGCAGTACAGTAGAGAGAACAGTGAACGGTGTGAGACTTGCTTGCTTGCCTGCTTGCCTTGCTACCGCTGGTTTCCCTCTGGTTTGCGCACCAAACGAGCTACTAACCACCAGTTAACTTGCCAAGTTGCCATATATGCTTAAATATTTTATAAAATCAATCGGATTATCACAGCTGAAGAAGCGTCAGCTTTCCGTCATGTTGCACTGAGTCTCGTTAACCCAGCTGGCTGCGATGAATAAAACCTAATTATTAATCAATGTCACCAAACGATCCATGGTGATATATAACTTAAACGCTACACGTAAAGCAACTTCGCTTCAGAGGAAACTAAGGGAGGGAGCTGCAGCAGCTATTTGTGTTTACTCACCAGTCACCACCACCACCACTGTATGGAATCCATTAGAATGATTGGAAATGGAAGTTATGAAACATTAATAGCCTATTCTAACGTGAGTTACATACATCCTTTATTTCGATAAATCCGTTGATTTCTCTCTTTTTTTTTCTGTCAGGCTTTTGTCAGGCTTCGGGCTTAACATTATGGTAATTTTTAGGGTCAGGCCGAGCCTCGGGCCGACCCAGTTAGGGTAGGGTCGGGCCGGGCCATAATTTTTGGGCCCGTTGAGAACTTTAATTGTCATATTGTGTCTACTTTATTTATTTCATTCATTTATTTTCTTTCTCCCTCTGTCCACCCATCTCTCTGTCTCATAAGGCTAATTTTCTGTATACTGCACAAAAACAACACATTTTAATACGCTAACTGCTAAGCTAAATATAGCCTTAACCCTCCGGGCTCCATATTGAACAAAGCCGTCCTCCTCCTATGTGTTTGTGTCTGTTGTGCCCTCTGTCTCCATTTGCCTGTTTCTGTGTCACTGTCTGTCATCCATGGGATTTGGATTGACCCATATCTGCTGGCAGTGAGGCAGCAGAATGATATCTTAGTCTAATGATCCAGGCAATCTAATAGCTCTGCTACCATCTGTTATTTGTGTCTGAGTCTTGACTGTGTAAACAACATTAGTCTGTAAACATTAGTACATTCATGCTGTTTTTAATTACTCGCTGCTTTTGCGATGCGACATAACAATACTCACTTTGAGATACATTTCACTAAAGTTCTGGAGTTCATAAGGGTTCGCTTTCTGACCTGACTCCGAGGATTGTGTGGGAGTACGTGAAGAGATTTGTTACAAGACACAGTTACTGTATAGCAATTCTGTTTCTCTGACAAAAGGAAATTAACTCTCCTCACATGTACGGTTGAGAATCATTTCTCAAGCAGAGAACCAGGCAGACTATTACTTACACTCCACAAGACCTAGCTGTTTTCCCGACCCTTAGCCTCCACTGAGACCAACAAACATTTCTCTGATATTTTTAGCTTCAAGTCTAGAGATGGTACTGTTGTCACCAAACCAGTACCAGAGGTAAGCGACCGTCAAATCACACTCTCCTCTACAATGCACCAGGAGAGGCAGGCTGGTGTTTTTCACTCTCGAAATGTAAACACTATTACTGGGGGCCTGTAAGCTTAGACCCTTATTGACCTCGCTTCAGCCCGAGGCATTGGTGTCGTGCCCTCTGGAAGAGCATACTCTGTTCTCCTCATTACTCAGTGTCGTGAGTTCGACCCCATTGTTTGGCCGGTGCACTCTTTATGGAGAGCGTTAGAGTGTGGCTGCCCCCATTGCATGGAACTCTAACCCAATGTTTAATAAAGCGCTATACCCGCACTGTTGATTGGCGTTCGTTCTGTTACTAGTATCTCATTAGCAGTGATGTTAAGCTGAGCACCCGCATCCTGTGTGGTTCTTCTGTTACCAATTATGGACTCTGATAAGTGTACATTGTTTGAGTGGCGCAGCCACGCCAATGCACAGTATGTTTAGGGTACCATGTCTGTTTTAGGTACTACCAACAGGTGACAAAGTGGCACTGTTGAGCTTCACACTGTGCACAGGTGCATGATGGGAAGCTGGGTTTTTAGCAGCCATTAAGTCTCTCTCTCAGTGACTCACACACACACACACACACACACACACACGCACGTGCACACACACACACACACACACACACACACATATAGAGGACGGACAGGGAGGAGGGCTTGTGCAGTATACTATAGTACAGTAGTACAGCACCACTCAGTTCAGACAAGTCTGATTTTGTTTATGCATCTCAGAAATCAATAAAGGAACATTTGTACATTACATGTCTTGAAATTCTTGTTGCTTTCCCCAAATTCATTTTGGGGCTATTTTACTGTCAGCAAATCATCATTATATTCTTCTTGGAAATGACCTTGCATAGACATTTATTTTGCTAACAAGTTTTACTTTTGCTTATGTTACATAATATGTTTCACCAGGGCGCCAGTCGAATGCGAGGCCGCTTGGGAAGCATTGGCAGCATGGGCAGCTTTGACAAAGTAAGTGTCCTTTTTTACGATATCTTTGGGGCTTTGTCTGCCTTTATTTGATAGTTGTAATGGGAAAATGACATTTCAGTCTATGTGAGCTAACTGTTGAGAGAAAATACTCTTCCACCTGTTGCCAGCAGTCAACAACCTATTTGTGTTTAGACTAGCAGAATAGAACAACATCATACAAGGACATGTGTTAAACCATATAAGGCTATGTGTTAAAGTGTATTTTTATTCTTTGGAACCTTCTCGAATTGTATAAGAGAGGATGGAAACCTGTAATTGGGAGTTGTCATAATGCTTCGGTGTTGTGCTGCTCCAGGACCGGTCTTGTAATAAACCAGTGATTGTGTTCTCAACACTTTTGACCTTTTACTTGATTTGGACTTCGACTTCTTTCCAATTTTTGATTGTAAGTCTGATATTCCTTAACATAGTTTACAGTAAGTTCACTGGAAATGGGGGTAGAGAGATGGGGAGTGACACGCAAAGCAAAGGTTGTCGGGATCGGGAGTCGATTAGCAGCCTAGGTGCCCACCGGGCCCAAAGTAAGCGACCTCGACTGGAATTGTGAGACTTCCTAGAGCTTCCCTCAGGAAACCTCTGGGAATTCTCACTTCAGACCATGAGGATAGGAGGTATTTCATCCCACCTGTCCTCAGCAAAGGGCATGTTGGTAAAGTCAACAACCGCCGTGTGAGCTACAGACTTAAAAAGACACCTTTGATTGTGGCTACCATGCCGTGATCCCCTCACACAGTTGGGTCAGTCCACAGTTTATACTGTATGTAAACTTGTTTAAAGACAAACAAGTGTGTTTGTGGAGCTTGTCAAGTTAGCCATTTGGGGCTTTGCTAGATGGCAGTGGGCTCTGTTATAGACAAACAAGTGTGTTTGTGGAGCTGTCAAAGTTAGCCATTTGGGGCTTTGCTAGATGGCAGTGGGCTCTGTTATGTCACCGGCATGCAGAATGTGAGGCTGGTGTGTGATGGCGTCTCCCCCAGGGCCCCGTTGGTTATTACAGATACAGGATACACTGGAACTTCTTAGAATGATACTGAACACACAGACATAAAACAGACCCCAACTATGCAGAGAGGAATCTTTACTTTCTGGTTTGTGTTAACGTTAAGACATGATTCTTATTCTTATAAATGTTATGATTCCATTCAGCTCCCACCTCCGTTGTCTAATCCCCAGGCTGTGACCTCCGGTTGAATACACAGAATTGTGTTTTTTGCACGCTGGTGGTGGTGGAGCTGAGTAAGTAATAGTCAGTAGGTTGGTTTCAGGATGCAGATCTCCTTGCAGGGCAGGCAGGAAACATGGGACAGGATGTCCAGTCTTGTGTGTCTGCTGAGCCATGGCTAATGCTCGCTTCCTTTGTGGAAACCTGTAAACACGACCTGACACAAGTCAACATAACTCTTTATCTTATCCCATATTTCATACAATACAGAATGCAAATACAGCATTTAGCGGAAAAGGCACTAGGCTTGAATGATTGTATCCAGCGCACCTTTAGAGTAAGTGGAACCAGGCGTTCAGCTGATGGAATGTCTCCTCCGATCAGCAGTGCCAGGTACAAGTCAACACACACTGAGTTTGAGATAAGGCATTCTAATTAGCGGTCATGTTTTAAGATGGGTGGTGTGTTTTTTACAAATTCCATCAACTTTGGCATGCAGCTGCTTCTTCTTCTTGCACAATATAGGAAATGTTGTAAATATTATTGCGCCCGCTGCTGCTTGCCGTGTCACATCTCTAGGAGGGCGGTGCCCCGGAGAGTGTGAAGAGAGGAGATTGGACGGTTTTGGTTTGGGAGCTGGCCTCCCCGCCAATCGCTGTGTGAGTCACAGGACCTCCGCGATTAGAATACAATAGACGTGGGAGAGCAGGCGTGAGGTTGTGATAGTAAAGGCCTGTAGCACAAGTGGTGTGTTGAACCTGTTTTTGTGAGTCTAGTTCTATAGACGGCACTGAGCTACAGCCCGGTGAGTGCAGACCTACAGCGTACTTTAACGTTTTATAGTTATTATTATGCAGGGATGTGGGTTGAAACTGTGCACCGTATTTGAATGTATGCCGTACGTACGTGTCATGTGTATGTATTATACTGTATGTTGGAATATTGACAGGTTGAACCAGAGACTGGCTCGCGAGGCTAGGGCGATGAAGACCTACAGGGCTATTCTGCACCTCAATACAAATGTTGCACTTTTTTCACGCTCTTGAGCACATATTATTTAAAATGTTGTACAATTTCTGAACAGTAAGACGCCCTAAAGGGGCGAGGTCGCGTGCACGCATCCGCCTGGGTGACGGCAGACTGCTGGGCGAGCGCTGGCGCTTTGGCATGGGGGGGGGGGGTCAGATCCACATATGGAATGAATTCTGTACTGGCCATATATGGAGTGTACAGGGTTTGATGAGGTCAGATCAACATAATGGAATGTCAGAACAGGAAGGACGGGTGGTGGAGTGATCAACATGTGGAATGTCGGAACAGGTCATGCTCCATATATGGAGATCTAAAGGGTTTGAGGTCAGAGTTAGAGTTGCTGGCCGGCTCCATTATATGCAGATCTAGGTGATGATCCAGTCTTCTCCATGTATGGCTATCCAGGGTTAGATGAGGTCAGTGGTCGTGATCTTCACATATGGATGACGGCCATATATGGCGTCACGAGAGGTGATGTCACGAGGCGTGACCATATATGGAGGCGTGACGTGACACACGGAAATGCAGGTTCTCGTAGTAAATGCGACCGTTATACATTTTGTTCAACTAAAAGCGAGTGCCACAAGTACAGTACCAAGAATGAACACACTTCTAACATCACTCTCTCACCCTCTCTCAGCAGGACGAAGAGTCCCCGGGTCACTCCCCTCCAGGGTCTCCCTCCTCCGGTTTCCCCGATGACGACCCGGACGCCCCTCAGTTCCGCCGGCGGGCCCACACCTTCAGCCACCTCCCCGTGAAGAAGCGCATCTCCTTCGAGGGCCAGTCGGGCCCCAGGCAAGCCCCGCTCCGCAGGCAGCAGTCTGTCAACGCCGAACTGCTGCAGAGGTACAGTGTTATTAACAGCATCACTTCCTGACTTCGTTTCCTAATGTGAAACCGGTTGGGAAGCAGATCAACTCTTATCTCTGCTGCTTAGGATCTGATATTTAACATGTATAATGAAATATCTTACAGTTTGAAGTTTTGAAGACACTTACCCCCCCCTACCTAAAAGCATTAACATTTAACATTTCCCCGCTCCTCAATCGGTTTTGTCTTAACCCATTCAGGCCTGACGTCGTAAAAAGTTGAGGCACGATTTTTCGAAAATAGCAGACCTACAAGCTCATAGCGCGCCACTCGGTGGCGCGCTATGAGCTTGTAGATCTGCTATTTTTCAGTAGCTAAATTATAACATAACGTATGTGACCACCAAAAGGGGTTCCCACTCAAAATGGGTTAAATGTGAAATTTTTATATGCCCTTTGACCCTATTACACATACAATGTGATCTATTCTGAGAAATCTCCCCGTCGTCGGCCCCCACGGTCCTTTTTTGAACAATAGCACCGCAGGTTTCCTGACTGACACCCTTTGATGCTGCATAGTTACTGTAGGAGTCTACTCTGACGCCTTTATCTTTGTATAACGTGTTTGTCCTTTTACTTGTGGCCGTTTTTCATGTGTTTTGGCTCTACCAGCCCAGTGGCCAACGTCTCGAGAACGCGCAGTGTCTCGGAGAGCGACTCCACGTCCGCCTTCAGCCTCCCCTCCTCCTTCTCCGCTCCCACTTTCCTGAAAAGCTTTTACCAGGGCTCCCTGGGCTCCCTTAGCTCCCTGACTGAGGGAGACGGTGGGAGTCCTAAGAGGTGAGAGGGAGGTGATGCACAGTCACCACCCCACCCCGCCACCCACCGCCAAAAGGAACGGCCAAGGGAATTGACCAAGGGTTTGGGGGGCGGGCGGGAGGGCGGGTTTATGTGATCAAGGCTGTGTTATGAGAGCCATATATATGGTGGCAGTCATATTTGTTTTGTCTGGTCAAACCTTTTAACATCTAGCTTCTTGTCCCTACGTCTATGAACCTATTCTTATCTTATCTGCGGCCCTCTTTTTCTTAACAGAAAAGAGCTACCGGCTGTTTTCTCTACAGTCAGCAGGGCACTTCCGCTCCCTATTTTCCCCCCTGAAGCAGGAGGAGATGCTGCAGTGCAACGCTAGTGCTTGTGTTTACTTTGCATGTGAATGCGCCTCTCTGCAGCCACGGCAAAATGTCAATATCAACCTATCATTAACACTGTCCGCCACTGTTTTCTGACATGCTTTTTCTTGTTTTCTTAACGGAAGCTGTTCCTGATCCTTTAAAGCCGCGGCGGGCAACCTTTTTGGGCACGTGATCACTTAAGCAGGGCTACAAACTAAACGTTGTTGTTCAGACTACCGACAGAGTTGAATGAAGTCGGGAGATCAATCGGTGTGAAAAATGTGTGGAAAAGGTTGCTGAATGCACCTCTCTCAGTTGGCTTGTAGGTAGCCCTACAAGCAGAACCCAATGCTACTGAAGTTTCTGACATTTTTTAGACACAGATAGCATGGGGTCCTGTTCCAGCTCCACCCTGCCACCGGGTACGCACACATAAATACACGTAAACAACTTCGGAAACTTCCTTCTGCGCTCTTTGACGGCTTCTTTTCCTTTGAGGGCTTCTGAATCTGTGAACTATAAGTACCTATAAATACAGCTGCGAATATCTCCTGTGGCGCGGAAGCCGTTAAGTATGTTTTATATCTTTGTTTGACCGATTTGGTCGCTTTGATTCTTCTTTTCCTTCCTTGTTTATTGACACCTCATTGTACCACCTATCTGGCTAGCTAGTGGCGCTATAGCTATGACAGATCAGAGGCAGGGACATAGCCGGCACAAGCCAACCGCACATCGGGAGGCGGTACAATTGGATGTCAATAAACAAGAAGAATCAAAGCGACCAAATCGGTCAAACAAAGATTAAAAATACTTAACGGCTTCCGCGCCACAGGAGATATTCGCAGCGGTATGTATAGGTACTTATAGTTCACAGATTCAGAAGCCCTCAGAGGAAAACAGGCCGTCAAACGGCGCAGATATGATGTTACCGAGCATATTTATGTCCGCGTTCCAAAATTCCCATACGAAAATATAGATACGCACAGGGACCCTACACAAAGCGACATCCAAATTTCAGAAAAGCTTTATGGAGGGTTCCGAGAGGGGCTAGCTTGTAGGTGAAAATAAATATGGCATTTCAAAAAGCAACACATTTATATGTGCATGCTTAAGACTGAGTTTGCTTGCTCTGCGAGCAACGTCTCACTACAACGGTTCGATCCCCGGCCGGGTCATACCAAAGACTAAAAAAAAAATGGGACCCAGTGCCTCCCTGCTTGGCACTCAGCATCAAGGGTTGGATTGGGGGTAAGTCCCTGTGACGTCATGTCCAGGGGGTGTATTTGATTATTTATTTTTTTTTGTTTTTTAATCTCTTTTAGCCTTTCGGCTAATCTTCCAAGAGTCCAAAAATAAATTAAAACATTACAGAATACATTATATTACATTACAAAATAGTACATTGCATTTCAAAAATACATTTCAAATTGCACTGACGCTAAACGTCAACAGTGAGTCAAATATTGTACTCCATATTGTACTCCGTATACTCCAGCCAGAGTATAGTGTTGTATGCCGTATTGGAGTTACATAATATGCCTTGTTGAATAGTTTTGCCATTGTCATTTGTCAACCGTCTTTGCTATTGGTTGATGCCCGGTCAAAGTTCACCAATGTTTACTCCAAGCTTCAGACACATTGAACGTGATACGGGTCAACACTTTCAACACACTGTAACAGGAACCTCCACCCCATGGAATTGAACTTGCTTCTGATGCGAATGTGTGACCGTGCCCTTAGGCATTAAACCGTGGTAATTATCCAGTGAACATTTGAACAAGGAAACCAGGCTTAGGATTAGCGTTGAATTTGTTATACACCATCTCCTGGCTGTGTTTGTACATTGACACGTGCCCCACACAGTCTAGCATTGTGAAGAAATGACAGCTTGTCTGTTGTTGGAAAGTAAAGGTTAACATTTCCATTATGAATGACAGTCAGTTCTACAGACTAGTGTATAGGGTGTCAATTCTCGGGGATGCTTTCCCTCTCACAGAGTCCAATCCCAAAAGCTTTTGCATTATTGATGTCACCCAACAAGGGGTGAGGAGAGATTTCAGGACACTTCAGCCTGGTTACGTCTAAGAAGGCAAGGTTCAGGTTACCATAACCTGAAAAGCTTTACGTTTCTTAACGTAGCCTCATCCCATACAGTGGTGCTTTTGAAATGAATTCCTTGCAACTTTTTCCCTATACCTCGATTGGTGTCAAATTACTGTGGAGAATTCAGATCAATCCTGTCGAGGGAGGGGAAGCCACAGATGGAATAATAATATCTCAAACTTATATAGCGCTTTTCTGAGTACCCAAAGACGCTTTACATGGGGGTTTTTACAGAGAACAACACAAATAAAAACGACTTTAATAGAAAAAAGAAATAATCACTAGAAGCTAAAAAAAAACATTAAAAGACAGTGAAAAGGGTTAGCTACGTAGGTGGTGTCCAATGGTGTCCCTTCTACAGCAGACCTACAAGCTCGCAGCGCGCCACTCGGTGGCGCGCTATGAGCTTGTAGATCTGCTATTTTTCAATAGCTAAATTATAACATAATGTTTAAAACACCAAAAGGGGTTCCCGTCCAAAATGGGATTAAAGACTTACATTTCATCTCGTCAGTGTTGAAAAGTGGATGATGGACAAGCAGAAACATATATACGGAAACGGATATATTTCTACTTGCAAAAAATAGATTTTAACCTTACTACGACTTTGTACTACTAGGACTTTGCAGAGGAAATTACGTAAAAAAAAAAGTTTTATGAAAATGTTATGCACATTTATAATAATTATTAAAATAATAAATTAATCATTTACATTCGGTGGATATCTTTCACAGTAACACATAACATAACACATGTTCTAGACATTCTAATGATCACAAAAATATATGTATTACATGCATCTTAGTTACTTTTATCAGGGTTAAAGGTCATAGGTCAATTTTGATTAAAACTTGTCCAGAGAGTTTGAAGTTGTGTAAATTTGTGCCTCTGGTGGGGGGTATTTATATGCAAATATCATGACACAATGGCATTGCAAGACAAAACAATGAACATCAATGATGATGTTTAGGTGAAAAAAGAGCAGAGGAAAAAAGTGATTAATTAAAATAAAAATGTTACCGAGAAGCATCGTTGGGGCTTACAGTTAAAGGAAGAAACCATTGTGCAGCACAGCGGTCTCTTCTTTTATGTCTTTTGACATTTCAGTGTTGACACATGACACTCGACAGCTCCTGCGTCTCGCGCGTGGACATATATGAGTTGTCGTGTTAAATTGGAAGTTCAAGTCTCTTTTATGACCAGAGAGCCAGCTGCTCTTTATTAATGCTTTCCCCACAAAAGCCACCTCTTTTCCAGGAAATGAACAGACATTCCATGCACATGGCTTCATGCACATGGCTTACAGTGTGTGTGTGTCTGTCTGATTGTTGTTCTAGTGTGATATACTAATGTGTGCTGCTTAAAGTAATGCTGTGACCTCATGCATGGGCCTTTTTGCATGTTGTCAGCAATGGTGATAAAATTCTTCACTGTTTCTCACACTCCGGTTGTTGATGATACACCTGTATAAGGTTTTCCCCATGCTGTCACATTGGAGAGAGAGAGACAGAGACAGACAGTGTGTGTATGTGCGTGTATGTGTACACCACACATGCACCCCTGACTGTACTGTATGCCTTCTGAAATGGTGCTAAAAGAGTCTAGTGTAAGATGACACTTTCATTGGGTGTCGGTGGTCAGTGACTGGGCTCTCTTGTCTCCCAGTAATGGAGAAGGCAGAAAGAGGACATCGTCGTTCTGCAGCAACGACTCTTTGAGTGGAGGGCTTCCTCCCCTGACCCCACGCAGGGTCTCCTGGAGGCAGAAGATCTTCTTGAGGGTCGCCTCGCCCATGAACAAGCCCGCTGCCTCCATGCAGCACCCAGGTGTGACTCTAGACACGCACGGGGCCTGTTGTAACACAATCACCACTGACATTTACCCAAAGGCACAACACGATACACAAAGGACAGGCACTAAATTATCCACAAGCATATAGATGTGGTACAAAGCGCAAGGGGAAAAAAGCTGTCGGAAAAATATGACTTCATTTGGAAAATCTCAGCCATACTGTATGTCCTGATATCAGCGTAATCCGCTAAGCATTTTGTACATGTATTTAGTTTTAACTGATAATCGTATTTCTTAGAATACTACCACTCTAAAATGTACTGCAGAAGAATACCAGCTGAGTGTCAGATATCCACAAAGTCTATTGGGAAAGTTTTACCAAATATATGTATATTTTACATTGTGACATTGTGACATTGTTGTTCTTAGACCACTGTGAAGGCAGAGAGCTGTTACCCCTCTCTCCTCGTGCGTTGGACCAGATCCATGACCCCCTGGGCGGCCTCCTCCAGCCCTCGGGTGGTGTCCACAGGACCGGGGAGAAGCCCAAACGGACCGGGCCCGACTACCGGGCCCTGTGGAAGACCGCCATTCACCAGCAGATCCTGCTGCTCCGCATGGAGAAAGAGAACCAGAGGCTGGAGGGTGAGTTACAGTTTAAGTTGGGCACGGGACGGGTCACATGATTTATTGATGATTGTCCTTGAATTTAGTTAGTCATCCGGTCACATGAATCTCACAAATATGAATGAATTGAATGAATGATTTTATTTAAGTGTCATGCCACCTTGTGGCCCATCCCCTCATGGGATTATATGACTCCTTTTCATACAGTTACAATTGTTCAAAGTATACACTTAATAAATACAAATATAACAAAACCTAAAACAAAATAACGTACCTAGTACCTAGCATACAGTACATATCCCTTACTGGCTGTACATTGCTTTTTTCGGTTAATTAGTTGAGCATCATTCATATCCATCATATTAACATAGTTTATATTATTAAACAATTCTTCTCTGACCCTCACATGAAAAGGACTAATATAGAATGATATGTTCTTTATTGCATTAGACCATTCAGTGGCCTTTCATGATAACATAAAATATCTGTAAAATGTATGTAAACTGTAGGAAGTAGGAATTATGTATTATAATGTATGTCACGGGGCCACTTTTAAATGAAAAACATGCACAGCACACACTGGCTGCCATTGTTATTATGACTTCTTGAACGTTCTTGTCCTTCATTTAGCAGTTAGTGGTTGTAATGGAAATGCTCCAGCTCCCCGTTCTTATTCTCCCTCCACCGTGATGAACCGACATTTGCACCGTCACTCTTCTTCACCACACGCTGTAACCCTAGAAGTACTTGTATTCTTATGTGTGAGAGGGCAACAGAGAGCCCAGTGATAGCCACCCGTTAAAAGTGTCATTTGAGACCACTGTTTATTTTGGGACGAGTCAAACGTTGCCTTCTCCCGTCGGGACTCTGGAGTGTGTGGCTATATTTAGAGAGGAACGCTTGGATCGGGACGGACATGTGCACATGCACACACACACATGCACACACAAGTAGATGCACGCTGGCATAAACATGCTCAGTTGGTTTCAAAGAGCACAGAACTGATTCCGTTTCATTTCAAATGTAAAGCGATGTATGTATATAAAGGCCATAGACTAAAGGCACGAGACAGGGCTTTGGGAAAATATCGCCCTCTGTTGGCCAGCATCGCACAGTAAAGACTATGCAACATGTCATGTCAGTTTTGTTTTCCACTTAGCACCAACACAACTCTCCCTTTGTTTGCTTGCTATGATACCAATGCTGGTGCTATGACGCTATTACCAATTGAGTAGAAGGTAAGTGATATGAAAGACACTCCCTTGGGTCGAGGGTGATGTTCTGCATGTATTTATGTATTGGTGCTGGTGAAATTCTGTAGGTTTTATTCTCATATATTCATATCAACCCCTTTGTGTTTGCATGTCCAGGGTCAATCAGACTCTATTGTCGGTGTCTTTCTCATTCTGTGAACCTCTCTATCCTCTATCTCGATTTTGACAAGCAACGAACCTCCCCAGCCTCCCACGTCAAAACTTGAAATGGTGTGTGAGATGAATGTGGCTTTGTAGCTTTGTGTCCATCTGCGTTACCATGGGAACTGTTTTTTCTTTTCCTTTTTTTGCCGGGTGAGAGAGGAGCCGTCTCCACGGTGAATTCCTGGCTCTGCAGTCTGACCTCTCTTTTAATCAGTCGCCTTTCCATTTCACAAACGCACAACCAAGAGTGCATTTTGTGCCTTTGTACCGTTTTTATCTCCCGTTACCCTCCTTACGTGTTGATTTACTGGCCCACCTCCTCATTGAACCATTAATGAACTGCTCTGCTGATTGTATAGCCAAGCTGAAACTGTTTCTCCAGACTAATGACTTGACACACAAGACATATCACCACATTATATTCATTAAGTGCTTACTGGGGTTCCACTACATGAACACAGAAAATGTAAAAAAAATTATATTTTGTCCGCCCTTCTTCTTTCTCCACTTTGCTGACCTTGCACCAGCGAGCCGAGACGAGCTGCACATCCGTAAGATGAAGCTGGACTATGAAGAAGTGGGCCAGTGCTCCAAAGAGGTCCAGGCGTTGTGGGAAAGGAGACTGACCACTCCCGGCAGAACCACAGTCCCACAGGACAAGGAGGAGGTGTATAATGCAATCTGCCAGGGTGAGAGAGAGAGCTGTTTTTCCTGTGTGTGTCTGTGTGTGTGTGTGTGTGTTAAGGCTGTCCCAGAACATTCAGGGTTCGAATGTTCGCTCGTTAGGGTTGGCACTCGAATCCTAATTAATGGGCTTGAACCATTCGTTTTTTATTATTAAATAATGTATTATTATTATTTTACTCGAAAATATGCGATATGCATAATAAGAGTATTATGTTCATGTTGTGTTTACAATAATTTGAAAGTCCTGCTGCAGCATGACAGCAGAATAGACAAACACAGTGACACACACACTACACACTCAATGCGCTTCTGAGAGTAGCCTACACAGGTGGAACAAATTCATGAACGAGAGACAGCTAACGAGCAAGCTACACTCTCGTCTTAAGGGCTACACACACTGTCTGCGAACGCCGCGCGTCAAAACAGCCGCCTCCGTTATTTTCAATGAACCTATCGCACACCGGTGGCGTCTGACGCGCGTTCACGCCTCGCAAGCTTACAGAGACATTGGGAAGTATTCTTCTCTAGCTCCCTCACATGCACATGCACACACACAGTGTGGACACACACTGTGTGTGTGCATGTGAGGGAGCTAGAGAAGAAGCGAACACACGTGTTTTTGTACATGTGTGTGCATGTTTCTTTGCGCGCTGGCTGGGGTCATACAACGTGGCAAATGCTTTCCAGGATCATCATCCCCCGTCTGTGTGTGCCTCCAGGTGTTCCTAAGAGCAGGCGTGGGGAGGTGTGGCTGCTTCTCTCCCACCAGCATCGGCTGCTGCGCCACCACCGTCTGCCCCCGCGCCAGCAAGCCCCCCTGGACACCCCCTACCAGGACCTGCTGAAGCAGCTGTGTGCGCAGCAGCACTCCATTCTGGTGGACCTAGGTAGGTGTGCAACACACGGCAAACCCCGATTACATAACGTTTTCCACAGCAGAGTTCTTGGAAACTGACTTGTTGATTGATTGGTTTCACCCTGCCTTACCGTTTCCGCCTGCCATTGCAGTTCTTTCTTTAAAGGAATGACATTCCAATTAGAACAAGGTTCAAGGTTCAGGGTTATCTTTATTTGTCTCCCTTGGGAGAAATTTGTCTTGGAGACAGAGTCACAGCTGCATACAAATAACACACATGTTCACATAGGAAAAATAAAAAACACCATGAAACACCCAACATACACAAAACAGAGGCCAAAACAGGCCCACTCATGAACAACGTAGGAACACACATAAACATCCGGTACATACTGTAGGCCTACACTTATAAAACAGTAATTCATTTTTTACAACTACACTGTACCTCTGAGGGTCACAATGAACAGTGAAACAGTGACCCCCCTCTTCTCTCTTCTCTCTTCTCCCCCAGGACGGACCTTCCCCACCCACCAGTATTTTTCTGCCCAGCTGGGAGCAGGGCAGTTGTCCCTCTACAACATCCTGAAAGCCTACTCACTGCTGGACACAGAGGTAGTCACTCACCTGTCTGTAGCCCGTCCCCGTCTAATTTCCTTTGGATGAACTAGAGATATTTAGTTTCCCATGAGGTAGAGATAGATCCAGGGTCGAATCCATGTGGTTACATAATATGGACAGTTGGACACACTGTTGGAGGAAGTTGTGGGCTGCTAAATGGTGGATTGGTCAGAGAACTGTGGGTTTTCCGGTACATTTTTGATTATTCAAAGGTATCCATGAGTTGAGGTGGGATGTCTGAAGACCTCTCTGCTGCCATCCAGTGGTTGGCGGTGTGTAAGTGACCATGCAGCATTCAGAGCTGTTGGGGTGGCCATGCTCTTATTTCTTGTATTGAATTGATTGATTGATTGATTGATTGTATTCACAGTATGTAGAACAGCTAGAAGTAGCTACATTTCAAACAAAAGCCAATACAAAAACTGCTACGAGTACGAAACCATGAAATGCACTAAGACATGTTTACATCAGGGTCCACCTTGGTCCCCATTTAAAGACGTACAAATATACAAATTTGAAAAACAGGAAATCACCCATCATATAAGTATACAGTTAAAGAAAGTAAAAAATCACACCCGTGTGAACTGAGTGTTGCAATTCCCCCCCCCCCCCCCCACCTCTCTGGCCCCTTTTCCACCGGTTGGTTCCCAATGGGAACCGGTTCAGTTCTTTTTGGTTTTTAGTCCATGAGCCAGAGCTCCAAAATTGAAACGTTAATTATGAATTGAGTGGGCAAAACCATACCTATATTAGATTGTTATCACAGTGAAACTTCCCCAATTGAGTACTTACATGAAGACAATGATCTATTGTATTAAAAAAAAAAAAAATTAAATATGCAAATGAGGCATTATGTAGGAAAATATGCAAAATAATCGAAAATATGAAAAAGCTACTACTGTGGAAGGGTTATCATGTATTCATTTACTTGTATTGATCCTATAAACAATTTAATATAGGGTATAGTTTGCCCACCAATTTTGGAGCTCTGGCTCATGGACTAAAAACCAAAAAGAACTGAACCGGTTCCCATTGGGAACCAACCGGTGGAAAAGGGGCCTCTCTCTCTCTCTCTCTCTCTCTCTCTCTCTCTCATTAGCAGGCACAGCACTGCTGCCTCTGTTTCTGGCGCCCCCTACTGGTACTAATAAATCATATACTCGTGCTCATGACCACTGATACATAGATAGATACGCACTGACATTGCTGGTTGTAGGAGTGGTTGCACCACTCAAAAAGGGAAAAACATGTACAGTACTGTATGGGAGAAAGGGGAGGGGGGGGATTTTATTTTATAGGGGCCAGTTTCGAATTGCAGCCACGCGTAGCTGCTCTTTGAGAGCGGTTTTGAAGGAGTCTAGGGATTCACATCACCTTGTATGTCCACATCGAAAATCGTGAACTATCAGTAATGTAGGTTTTTTTTCTTCCTTCATTTCGATTATTAGTATTGTTGAGATTGATGTAACCAGGGAGAGAAAGACAGGGAGAGATACACAGCATACGCCGTTGGGCTCGGGAATCGAACCTGTGACTTTCTGTCAGGGTGCTATAGAGCCTATGGTGGTACTATGCACTAGGCCATCGCCCATTATAGACCCTGGGCTATATCTTGCCCCTTATATTATCCCTAAACTTATTTGCCATTTTTTACAAAAAATCACACCCATGTGAACTGAGTGGTGCAATTCCCCCCCCCCCCCCCCCCCCCCCCACCTCTCTCTCTCTCTCTCTCTCTCTCTCATTAGCAGGCAGCAGGCACAGCACTATCTCTCTGTTTCTGGCGCCCCCTACTGGACTAAGAAGTCATATACTCGTGCTCATGACAGACCACTGATACATAGATACGCACGGACATTGCTGGTTGTCTCAAAAACCTTTTAAAATATTCCAAATAGCCAATCTACAAGCTCACAACGTAGATCGGCTAGTAAAACATAGCAAATAAGTCTAGGGATAAGGGGTGGCGCGAGATAGGGCCCCTTGACTCCAGCATGTGGTCCAGCCACATCACTGACTCATAGATTAATCATTGTTTTGTATTGCTTACAGGTGGGCTATTGCCAAGGTATCAGCTTTGTGGCCGGTGTGCTGCTGCTCCACATGAGTGAGGAGCACGCCTTCGACATGCTCAAGTTCCTGATGTATGACCTGGGATTCAGACGCCAGTACAGACCAGACATGGTCTCTATACAGGTACAGTACATGGATGAATGGATTGCACTGTGATTCTTCTGGCCTAGATTGACAAGCGTAACTAAAATTAACCAACGTCCTTCTTAAAGCATCCTGAAAATGCAGTAGTAAACTTTGCTATTTAAACTGTCAGGGCTTGTTCGCCCTTTCTGTATGGAGGGGGCGGTCGCCTGGGCAGCGGTCCCGATGCGTTGCGTCGGGGCCACTTTTCTTTCTTTTCTTTTCTTGTTTGTTGTTATGTTCTTGTTGTGTAATGTCTGTGTTTAATGTCCTTGATTTTGTAACTTAAAACCAATAAATATACTTCCAAGCTATTTAGAATCGTAGGGCTGTATTTTGCGTGTCTCAAGTACCAGGTCTTATTACTTAACTTAAGACTTGGAGGCGTGATCAATGCCATTTGTCTATTCTGAGTGTCCAAAGAGCATTGACCACGCCTCCAGGTCTTAAGTTAAGTAATAAGACCTGGTACTTAAGACACGCAAAATACAGCCCGTAGTTGCAAAACATGCCTACACATCAAACTGAAGTCAAATTCAGGCAAGTTTTGCACTTTAAAATGTTGATGATGAAGTTAAAGGAGAAAAAAAAAAGTATAATCTGAACATCACACTCAAATGTTTTGTTAAAGAGTGAAGGATTAAGAACTCTGTTAGCTATCAACAATCAATCAATTAGTAGTGTACGGGTGTGTCCACCCCTTGTACAAACCACAGAGCACGGCTTGCTCTGTTAGGTTCAGCTATGTAGTCGCTGACCTCACAGGGTTAGAAGCGTCGGCAGGCATGGTAATGTTTAATCTTCATCAGGTTCATAGGTTCCTCCCAGCTAACCAGTGCCCGCCTAGTTCTCGCAACGTGCTACCTTTTGCGGTACTTAAAGACCAACCCTATGTTCATAGAGATAGGACGTTTCTCCATTGTCTCTTGGTGATTATTCAGTGCGAGCGTGTTTACGGTAAAGTGTATTATTATACTCTTAACCGATATTATATTGTGTTGACAAAAGGGTGTGTTTCAAACTTGAGCTAACTTCTGCTTCCCTTTTCATTGTAAACAGCATTAACATGTGTTGAATCGTTTGCACAATAGCTGTGAAATGCTTTTGTCCCTGCTGTGCCTGTCTGAGCAAGCCTCTGACAAAACTATGTTATTTGTTTCCTGGCCAGGTAAAGGCTAAACGAGTTACATTATTATTTTCTTCTCCGATATCGTTTGCCCTCCTTGCCGATCCGGATGTACCAGTTTCTCAGTTGCAGTGACTGGCTGACTGCGTGTGCTGACCTGTGCCACTCTCGGTCTACAATCAAACATCTTGTTTCTTGTTTCTTGTGTGTGTGTGTGTGTGTGTGTGTGGACGTGTTTGTGCACGTGTGCCACTGCAGATTCAGATGTACCAGCTCTCTCGCCTGTTGCACGACTACCACCGGGAGTTGTACAGACACCTGGAGGAGCACGAGATCTCCCCCAGCCTCTACGCCGCTCCCTGGTTCCTCACGCTCTTCTCCTCCCAGTTCCCCCTCAGCTTTGTCTCCCGTATCTTTGGTATGCCGCATTAAAGGAGGAAGGCCAAGGCCTGAATGTTGTGTTCCTGGTGTTTTATAGAATTTCAACTGCGTTTGTTTTGTATTTGCACTGTGTTTTCACTGCTGTCCTTTTTATTTTATTTTCCTTTTAGATATCCTGTTTGTCCAGGGGACCGAGGTGATCTTCAAAGTGGCCCTGTGCCTCCTGAGCAGCCACGAGCGGCAAATAGTGGAGTGCGATGGTTTCGAGTCCATCGTGGATTACCTGAAGACTACGATCCCTTCGCTCACTCTGACACAAATGGAGCAGGCCATCACCAAGGTACTGTGAGGAGGAGGAGGAGGAGGAGGAGTGGGGGAACTAGTCTGGTGTTTGTATGTAGTATGAGGAAGCACATTTTTTTTGAGTGGTGCAACCACTCCAAGGAAACACATTGTGACTATAACACTAGCATTGCTCTGATGGTGACCTGAGAATTGTCTTAATTAATTTGCTGTCTGGAAAAAAGAAAGAAATTAAATTAAATTAAATTAAATAACCCAGTTTAGACGTATCCTCTGAGCCGTGTTTGTTCTATTGTCATAAAGGCCCGAGCACAAGAGTGTTCTTTATTGCAGTGCAGTGCCTCTGGGTAACAGTAGTATTGTTTTTATTGAATGTATTCCGCTCTGGCTGTAAAAACAAGAGTTCCACGGGGAGCCATTCCATTTTATGGCGATAATCCATTTTACAAAAAAACACATTTTACAAGGAAAAAGCGCATGATGCATCATGACTGGGGGCAATGTCGGGATGTCACATGACGGTGATGTGTTTTTATGTACAGTGTACACCCCACAGAGTTACTGTGTCATACATTTGCACCGTTCATTTTCACCATTCAGCAAATATAGAGCATAATATAGAAGAAATATGTTGTAACTAGGGCTGTCAATCGATTAAAATATTTGACTCGATTAATCGCATGATTGTCCATAGTTAACTGTGATTAATCGCAAATTAATCGCATATTTTGTATCCGTTCTAAATATACCTTATATCAGTGGTTTTCAAGATTTTTCATATCAAGGCCCATTATTTATTCTGCATTTGAGCCACGGACCACCATTTGATGAGATTTAGCCTTCCAGACCCAAACTAAAGAACTGTATTGATGTTGGCCAATGGTACCATTACGAGAGATAACAGGCCATGTTGATCAAAATAACATGTTTTCAAAGTTTTCTAATTGTGTAGACTCACTGGGAGAGAGAGAGAGAGGCGGAGCTCACTGACTGCCTGCATTCACATGCATGCGTCTCTCAACCATTCTGTCAAACTTCACAGTGCGTTAATCGCGCATCAAAAAGATTAGTGCCGTTAAAAGGATTGTGAGTTAACTAGTTAATAGTGCGTTAACTTTGACAGCCCTAGTTGTAACGCGTACTTAACCACTCGAGGATACATGCCGTGTGACCTGCCGTGCCGTGTGACCTGTGCGTTGCCAGGTGTTGGAGATGGACATTTCCAAGCAACTGCACGAGTACGAGGTGGAGTACCACGTGTTGCAGGATGAGATGGTGGACGCGTGCGGCCCTGTGTCCGACGACAGCGAGAGGCTGGACAAGCTAGAGAAGACCAACGTCCAGCTAAAGAAACAGAACATGGAACTGCTGGAGAAATTGCAGGTGAGAAAGAGCTGGGCCACATTTTCCATAGCCCTGTGTGAGAGGGAGGGTGACTGATTTAAGCAGTCACACCTGGCCTGAGTCAAACTAGAACTGGACTCAGAGCTGGGTGTGGCTGCGCACCTGTTGTGCATCATGCATGGACTTGATTAAGGCACAACAGGATAAATCGGTCATCTCCACAAACACTCAGGAGATAGCCTCTGTCCGGACAGTGGAGAGATCGCCTCTCCCATGTAAAAGGATATTATTGTGTATAATTCCCTGCACATGAAGGAATAAAGCCCTGACTACAGATTAGAGCCAGCTTTCCTTTTGCCCTGTTGCCTGAACTAGGAAGATGGCTGGAAATACTCAGCATATCATGGATTGACGCGTAAAAAGATAGTACTGCGTTGTCAGTCTGTATAGAAATGCCTGTGAATTTTCCTCCTGCCGATTGTATAGAGGTTTCTGCCATACTGTGTGTAACCCTTTCTCTCAAGTCTTCAAAAACCAAAAAAGAAATAAAACTACCTCCAATACTATCTCAGACCACCCATAGATGGCACTAAAGTACAACTGTTTGACGTGTGGAAAAACAAAGGAATTAAATTCTGTTTTTTTCTTCCTTCGAAATGTTTCCTCCATTTGGCTCTGTGATAATTAGTCTATACAGTAGGACACAGTCACACACAGTTACAGTCACAGCTGAGGGCCTCATCATTGATCCAGATCAGATAAGGCAGTGGAGCACCTAATGATAAGAACAGACAATTCTGGTCTTCCTCTGTTAACTCACAAATCGAAACCTTTGCTAAGGACTCGGACTGGTTAGTTGCTAATGGTACAACGTCGTCACCTTGTGTGTCGAAAACTGTTACTTTTCAGGAGATGGAAGAATTGATCTCTGTTCCAGTAAGGTTCCAATGGATCAATGTAGTTATGATTTGGTCACAAGCTCTTTGTTAATACTGCTATTTATTGAGGGGCGCTAGCCCCTCCTATTTACAGGTTTAATGTTTGTCTCTAGTTCAATGTTTATTTAATAAACGCCACTGACAATGAAGGGAAAACTTACGTAATTTTGTCCCTAACACAAACATTAAATACCATTAACAATATAAAGAGAATGTAATGTTTGTGTTGGCACCGTTTGTTTTACATCACCATTACATCACCTGATCAACATGAGTTACACGTAAAACATACCTGATTGTATTAAGTCTGAGTCGTTGTATTGTCAGGGAGAAAAATACTATAATGTGCCCTTATTGGCTATTGGCAACATGAGTTAGACTTTAATATATTAGCGCCCCTCACTTCACACAGGTGTGATTTTTTACTATTATTTGTTAAATATCTATAGAACTTCAGACACAAACTTCAACCTGGCTTCCCTATGTCATTATAGGCAAAAATATTCAAATATATAAAAAATAGAAATCACACCCGTGTGAAGTGAGGGGCGCTCCTAATTTTTGCATCCTCTTTTTTCCATCTTCATTTTTGTCTTCAATGTTAAGGGCTAGTGCCCCTCGAAGAACGCGTCACATTGAGTCATCAAGTTGTGAGATTGTAGATGGGCTATTTTTTTAGCCACTTTTTCACCACTTTTGAGCAATATTGTCTCTTATCATCGTACATCATCATGGCGTCACATCTCTATTCGCTCAGACACATATGACGTAAATTCTCCATTCATTGTCAATGGGAATGTAATGTTTGTGTAAGACAAAAATCTACACTAACAGCTGAATATAAAAACAAAAAAAAGTGAAATATGGAGATGTAAGGTTTCTGCCCGACAGCGACACATGTTGGAGCGGTCAGCGCGGCTCAAAAGGTGGCTCGCCACAAAGTCAATTGCAGCTAAAGTACACCTGATTGCTTTGATTTCTCAAGACACTTGAGCCTGAAAAAGACATGCTGGCGGTGTACACCAGCACCTCCCCTACATTTAACCCATTTAGGCCTGACGTCAAAATTTTAAAAAAAAAAGTCTTCTAATCCTGACAGTTTTATTAAAAACCCATGTTTCTATGTCAGTTGTTCTCAGACATATTCATGTCAAGGACCCCAAATATATATATGACATTGGCTGCTGACCTCCCATCTGAAAATATGTAGTTCCGGGGACCCTCTCAGTATAGCAAAGATTTAAGAGTTAAAAATTCGCTCTGAAAGAACATTATATTCAAAGATTTCAGGCACATTTTCATTTTCAGCTAAATTATAACAATGTTTAAAACAACCAAAAGAGGTTCCCACCCAAAATGGTTAAAAAAAAAAAAAAAAAAGGCTTCTAATCCTGACAGTTTTATTAAAAACCCATGTTTCTATGTCAGTTGTTCTCAGACATATTCATGTCAAGGACCCCAAATATATACGACATTGGCCGCTGACCCCCATCTGAAAATATGTAGTTCACTCTGAAAGAACATATATTCAAAGATTTCAGGCACATTTTCACGATTTTTCAATAGCTAAATTATAACAATGTTTAAAACACCAAAAGAGGTTCCCGCCCCCAAAATGGTTTAACGAGCTAAACTTAGTGTCCTTGTCCCTGGCAGGCGGCGCGGCAGAAGATCCTGACGCTGGAGACGACCGTGGAGGGCTTCCTGTCTCGGGAGAGCAAGATGAAGCACGCGATTCGCTCCCTGGAGCAGGAGAGGGCCAACCACCAGAAGACCATCGAGCGTATGCGCTCCTGCCTTCCTCCCGACGCCCTGGCGGACGTGGAGATGACCCAGATTAAAGCAGGGGGCGGGGGGCCCAACGGAAAAGCCAAACCGGCGGCCACCACCAAGAAGCCGTGATGGCTGCCTGTGCTGCTGGGGGGGGTAACAGACAGACAAGACAAGACAAGACAAGACAGACAGGCAGATGGACATGGCAGACAGTGACTGTATAACAATACGGAAACAAAACCAATGTAATATTGGTTGAATAACTGAAGCAGGGCCAGTTTGCCCCCCCCCCCCCCCCCCCCCCCGACGTCTTATTTCATTGTTATTGCCGCACAAAAAAAAAAAGAACAGGAAGGTTCTCGTTAATGCGTGATGTCTGGGGCTTTTTCGACAGGCAAAAGTGTACGGCGAATATATCTGTATGCTATTAGTCAGCAGACAATCCTCTGACTGTGGTGGGAGTACTGCTTCAATTATATGAGCCCTAGACGGTGCTGTTAGTGAACCAAAGCCCCCTCCCTCCCCCTTTCTCTCAGTCTCATCCGTTCTCACTGCCAGTTACAAGGTAAAAGACTGAGATGGCCCAACACCGCTATTCATCTCTCTGAGTAATCACTGGGGCTGTTTCTGCTGCTTCTGCTGAAAGTGAGAAATGTGTCTCCTCCTCCAGGTCTTTCATATGCACTGCCTTAAGTTTTTTCCGCAATCAAACTTTCCCCCCCCCTGTTCTGTAAACACTACAGAAAAGTGTGCCTGTTGTTGGCACACAATCCTTCTTCTGGCTCAAGGGCAACTGTTATATATGCCTTATAATATTGGGAGTTGAACGATTACCCCCCACTGTCTGTGAACTCCGTATGACTGTGTATGCGATTGACAATGCAACAGGTTGATCATCACCCTGCTTTCTAATCACCATGTGTTTGTTTTTTTACACTTGAAAATCATGTGAATGTAAGATCCCTCCAAAGAGCTTTGCAACTGCCTCATGTTGCTTGGTATAGCAACATCTTGGGCACGCAGGGAACACGTGCGTGCGTGCGTGAATAATCTCTCAGTATCACACTACAAAGGGACTTCTTCTAGCTGCAAACGCTTATGTGTGAGCGCACCAAATACTTTCTGCCGCTTCTCAGGAGGAAGTATACTTCTCCCCAAAGCCCAGGCAGGATGTGAGGTTGTCTGCCTTCTCTCTCGGCTTCCTGTGTGACTGACCGAGGTGTCGCCTCCGTCGTCTTGGCTACAATCAGACGCTTCGTGGCGGCTGCTTTGTTCAGATGTCATCAAGCGCTCTTGCGAAAGCACTAAAAAGGATAAGACAGGATTTTAATATAAGTGTGTATTGTAATGCAAGGCATTTTTTCTAATATATTATTATTTTTAGATCTTGATATGATTGATCATTATCATCGTCCTTTACTCTTATCCTTCCTGTGTGTGTGTGTGTGTGTGTGTGTGTGTGTGTGTGTGTGTGGGTGTGTGTGTGTGGGGGGGGGGGGGGGGCAATCAGCAGACAGCATTTCTCTGTGAGGTGGTTAATGATGATATTGTCTTGCTCAAGTCTCGCATGCAACCCACTGCCTGTGGTTACGTTGCAGTTGGTCACATGGGCTGCTGTGTGTGTGTGTGTGTGTGTGTGTGTGTGTGTGTGTGTGTGTGTGTGTGTGTGTGTGTGTGTGTGTGTGTGTGTGTGTGTGTGTGTGTGTGTGTGTGTGTGTGTGTGTGTGTGTGTGTGTGTGTGTGTGTGTGTGTGTGTGTGTGTGTGTGTGTTTGCGTGCGCGCGCGCGTCAGTGCACAGTTATTGAGACAGAGAGAGCGAGAAAGGCCAAACAGGAAATGTGAAGAACACAAAGTTGTTCCTCTCACTGTCTCATTTGAGATGCCTCTGTCTGCCGCTATAGGTCTACTTGAGATAACATACACAAAGACAGCGAACCAGGCTGACCCAATAGACACACAGACAGCGAACCAGGCTGACCCAATAGACACACAGACAGCGAACGGGCTGACCCAATAGACACTGTGTTCCGTGAGTGTCCTTGGCACTCTCTCTCACACTCAGTTTTCTTTCATCCATCCCCACCTCTGTATCTGACTCATCATCTCCAAGTGATTCTGATCTAAGCAAGAGATACGCTCAGACTCTGCTCCATTTTTCACCCTGACAACCTTTTGTCCAATTCAATGTCTAGTTAAAAGTGAGTGGTACTCAGACAGACAGACAGACAGACAGACACAGCCTGGAACACACATAGCTGTCTATAGGGTGTGGCTAGCACCACTCTCAAATAGTGCATTGTTTCATGGCTGTCCATCATCTTCCTGCCTGCCATTAATAATGTCACTTTCTATGAATCAGTTGTAAGCACTTCACTGTAAACATTACACAAGAAACGTTCTTTTCCGTTGCTTTTGGTAAAATAAAGACAAAGGAAGCTGAGGTGGAAATCAAACAGGTTATGTTGCCATAATGTGGTCGACACCCATGCAGTCAGCTACCAGTGTGCCCTACCCTTTCTTTGTTCGTTCTTTTTCAAACGTTTTGTCTAGGCAAGGCGAGTTTATTTGTATAGGACATTTCAACAACAAAGTTCTTCACACAAAACTTAAACGCACAAACAAACGTATCACGTTATAAATGAACATTTAAATTATTGAGGAAGTTATTAAAATGGAAAAGATAAGTGGATGTATTCCTGGGAATTGAACTTCTGATTCGCAGTGTTAATTAGCTCTAATTTGAGAGCCGGTGTTGCTGTTTTCGCACCTGATTTACATTAGCCCACTTGTAGATTTGTTGAAATAATGAAACTAATCCAGACATTTGCAGAGATGGATAAAAAAACAACAACATTATCTCCACCTGGGAAATGGTTTCTGCGATAATTGAGATGACATTGTAGCGGTTTGCACCAACCTTTTCAGCAACCGCAGTGAATGGTGGGGTTTCTTTGCAGTTTGTCCTTAAGTGGATACATATCTGGAATGTCCATTATAAAGGTTACCGAGGGGGCTGCGTAGGATGCAATTCCACACTTTCTTTTGCTCATGTGCTCGATTTGCATGATTACAGTATTTGTGGAGCAGTCTGCATCGTCTCATTTCATTATGGAACTAAATATGTGATGCTTTCTTCTCAATTTGTGAGTGTCACAAAAGGCTTCTGTCTGTTACAGTTGAATACAATGCTTAATGCAATGACCTTTTCATCAGTACTATCTTTGGACTTGTTGTTGAAAGTCAACAATTACTTTGACAAAATCATTTGCGTGCAAACCACTCTGTTCTTTTCGTATTTTCACAAACCTTAGCTTACTTTGAAATAATATCAGATACTGCCAATAAATACTTGAGTGTATCAAAAGAGCAATCAGCAGGTTTTCTTAACCTTCAAACCCAAGATGTATTTTCTTCTCTCAACGTATTGGTGAGTGCCAAAACGTGAGGAAGTCTCTGTCATCCACTGCCAGCAGAGAGATCGAAGAACATGATGGCGACATTAATTCTGTTTTATAAGGCACATCTTTCTGCTTCATGGCAACAGGTTTCTACTGCTTCATTCATTTTCCTTCTGGTGCTCTGATGCTTGGCTCTTTAAATAGTATTTGTATGTCCTCACGGCAATGTGAATTGAGTGTTTTCTGTTGACATGGGGCCTATACACAAAGTTCTTCAATAAACCTGAACATGCCTTTTTTTCTATCCACTCATTGAGTGTCTTTAATCTCCCATAAGCTCTCGTAAAGAAATCATGCTTCCTTACAGTTGTACATGGTAGCACTCGCAGGGTATGATTTAGCCCCGAGCAGAGAGAGAGAGAGAGAGAGTGTGTGTGTGTGTGTGTGTGTGTGTGTGTGTGTGTGTGTGTGTGTGTGTGTGTGTGTGTGTGTGTGTGTGCGCGCGCGCGGGCACACGCATGTGCGCAAACATTGCATAAAAGGCCAATGCAGGCAGTTTTAGACACTATTTTAAAGACCTTTTTATCAGTTTTATTTCTTTTTTCCCCCATTCTTTCTTCTCTGTAAAACGCCTTGAGTACAGTACCGGTACAACTGTGGGGGTAAAAGATAGAAAACACACACACACACACACAAAGCAATATCCCCTAGTTGAATTATCTCCACGATTCAACTCAAAGCTGTCATTGACGTCTGTAACAATTTAAAGGTAGGTTACAAACATTCTACAGTGTAAATGGGTTTTAGTCCCACAGTTACAATACAACATTTCACAGTGTACAGTTATTCTTGACAAGGACACACATTGTGGATAATATAATAATAAATAAATAAAGTAAAATAGCAATCAGCTACGCCAATCCAAGACGATGGCCATGGAGCTTATTTGTTCTGGGTCTCACAGCACACGCAAGCTCCAAAATAATTCGACATTTCAACAATTGCTAGAAGCACTCTGTCAAGGTTTCTAGGCTTATTATCCCGCCCTCAATGTCTTCACATATTGTACAGTACAGTATAACACTGCCTTATTACGCAATACCTCTGCTGGCTATACTTTCTGAAGTGGTCCATGTCATTTTCGTCATCCCTTTAGCCACCCCACCCCCCCCCCCCCCCTTTTTTTTGCGGGGGCACGGTGTCACAGTCGGTAGTGCTGTCGCCTCACAGCTATAAGGTCCTGGGTTCGATTCCTGCTGTGGGTGCTGGGGGCCTGTTCTCTCCTCCGTTACATCAGTGCCCATACCCGAGGTGGGGTTGGCGAAAGGGCCCTTCTGTGTGGAGTTTGCATGTTCTCCCCGTGTTCCCTATTGGGTAGCTACCCTCACAAAAAACATGCAGTAATCCTGGTCTCTAAACGACCTCCCCCTGGCCAGCCGGGGCGCCTGATGGAGGTGAAAGGGACTGGTCGGAATAACGTGTTCCTTCCACGCGCTATGTCCGGCCAGGGAAACTCTCCCCCTGTCAGGTGAAAAGAAGCAGCTTGGACTCCTCATGCATAGAAGGAGGCATGAGGTCAGTCCGGGAAGTGATAATTGACACTGGGTGAAACAATGGGTGCAAAATCATGGAGAAAAAAATGATTTTTTTTCACCCTTTTCGTGAAAAATGGGGGTCGTCTTATAATCAGAGTCGTCTTATATTCAGGGCGGTATGTTTTGCACTCCGTCTGTCCGTCCGTGTGTGTCCGTTCGTCCGTCCGTGTATAGCTAATCTCCGGCACCGTTGTTACGGCCGATGCCAAACTGTGCACACACACTCCCTGGATGCCAACGACTAACCTCTTCTGAACGGCCTGTTGTAGCGCCACCATGAGGCTGATTTTTGCAAAACACATTTCTTTTACATCGACGCATATTACACACTATCTCTATAGTCATGTGACCAAACCATCTGTTTGATCTTTCATATTCCATCCTGATTGGCTACGATTGACATCTAAAGTTTACCCGACTGGCCCGTTTATAACAAAATGGCTCAAATCATGAATTCATGCACATTACCACATACTATAAAAACGCCACTTAAATGATTTCACATCAGCCTCATGGTGGCGCTATAATAACAGGCCAAGTGGTGTTACCTATAACTGCACCGATCTGTGTACAACTTTGTATGTGCACTCCCTAGACAGAGAGGCCAAGGGAAAAACTTTGCCCTGCATTTTTCACATCTGCCACACACATTTCTTTACATTACTCATACAGATTGTATCCATACATCACACAAATCGGTATACACAATCCGTCACAAACACTCCTATCCTCCTGGTGGAGACCTGTGCCCTGAGTTGCACTTTTTCTTTTAGTTTTTTTGTAGCCTAAATAAAATAAATATATTCTTTTTGTAGTACACAAATGTATCTATTACTGTATTGGGGAACTGGGGAATAAAATGGATGTTGAAAAAGGTGTTTGTTTTTTAGTAATATGGGTGTCTGTCTGTTGCTTGGGTAGTAGGAACCTTTATATAACAGGTACTCAGGTGACACAGGAACCTGTTAATGGTTGCACCTCTTCACATTTGAGCTGGAGAGGTGTTGCAAACTCAGGTTGGATAAACCCATGGGGAAAGGGAAGGCACGTATACTTTCTCCCAAATAGGTAAGATATACATTGTTGTTTATTGTTGCTGCAGTGCTGCTGCTTCTGCCACTGTGAAGAAATGGGGTGTTAATGTGTGTACAGTGCGTTTTGTGTGTCATTGACCATCTAGCCCAGGGGTATTCAATTAGATTAGGCCGGGGGCCACAACTGTAGAATGATTGTGTGTGGGGGGCCGCACAGTGTGCGCGCGAAGCGCGGAAATTTGTGGGTTCTCAAAATGCTTTTTGTGCTCAAACACGAAGATTTATGTATATTTCCGCACAGTAATAAGCAGGATAATATGTCTATACAGGTATACCCTTATGGGTCTGTAACTCTGAGAGTGTACAAATGGAACCAAATGGACCTGGAACAGGGTTTATTATTGTGAGAATGATGGCTTCCATTTTCGCATTGCAACTTTTCAGGACTAGAAAGCCTGCAGTGCAGTTTATATTAGCTTGGATTCTCCATTGATGTCACTGTTGGGTGGGTTTCTGAACTGCCCACAGCCCTCCTATGTGACACAGACCGAGTAGAAAAAAACGTGTCATTTTATCATGATTATTAGTGAGGACTTATAGGCCTATATGAAGATAGGTTGAAAAGTGGTCCTTTAATGATTACCGTCATTATGGTAATCTCACAATTAATATCGCACACACCATACCTGTAACTTTTATTATCCCTCTGATTATTCTCAAAAAAAAAAAAAAAAAAAATTTTTTTTTTTTTTTTTTTTCAAAATTCTTCCAGGGGCCACAAGGGGGCGCTCCGCGGGCCACATGTGGCCCGCGGGCCGCCATTTGAATATCCCTGATCTAGCCTCTGCGATACAAGTAACTGTAAAATCCAACACAGACTGTTGGTGCTTCACGTGCGTGCAATGTTCCCCCCAAGCTCAGCTCCCTTGCTATAAATGCTATAAAGATCTGCACATACTGTATCTTTTCAGTGGGTTTTTTTTTTCTTCATATCAAGGCCCATTAACTATTGGTCATTTGAGCCATGGACCACCATTTTGATGACATTTAGCCCCAAAACTAAAGAAGATTTTGTTCACAATTCCATGCTGTATTGATGTGGTACCATTAGATGAGATAACAGGCAAACGATGATCAATTCTTCTACATTCTCTAATTGCGTAGACTTCTTGTAAATTAAGTAATGCAATTGTTTAACAATAATTGAACTCTTCAGAGTGTAAAATGAAACCAATTGGACCTGTAAGGGTCCATTTGGATTCAATTTACACTCGAGAGCTAAAGATCTATGAGGGTCCATTTGGTTACAAATGATTTAGCTGAGGACCACCTGGAACCCCCTCAAGGATTAAATGGTTGATTTAAACCATTTAATCCATTGTCTCCCCCTGTGTAATATACGATAAACCCGCTATTTGTTTTATTTGTTTAATTCACCGTTTTGTAATAATTTTAAAGAAATAGCAGATTTGTCGCAGACCTGGTGACGAGGCGGACGAGTTATGATGACGTAACGGGAAATCAACCAACTGCCGGCTTGCAAGGGCTTCTGGGAAACTGAGTCCAATGCAAAGTGAACGAGGGTGTAGAGACAATCTTAGCTCACTTGCTCTTTGTCTATGACCCGGATCACAGAAGTGGCTTTTTTGTCGGCTCAATAACACATCATTGGAGTGTTTTCAAGCGTATTTTAATGGATCAAAAGGTGCAAATACTTTGGCGTATGCTGCTCCAAAGGTAATTAAACAATCCCGGCAGCCTCGGTATATGTCATATTATTAATATAAAGCCCTCAAAGTGTTAAATGGAAGACATGGAAACCTTTCAGACTCCCGATTCAGCTGAGTTGCGAGTGAATGTCACAATGGGACATGCACGATTGTTTTTTTCTTTTCTTCCATACTGCAAATGATACCCTCCTGAGTTTGTTGAGAACACTTTCATGTTGCTTCTTCCTTAGATTCCCCCCCCCCCTAATACTTTATGGACATGAATCTCTGAAATAACCCACGGAGGGTTCCAATCAGCCTGCAGTGGGAGGGAGACAGGGATGGGGGGGTGGAGGACCTGAAAGATAGCAGCCCTGTGCCCACTCATATTGTTTTCATAGGAGGGGTTTTGCACAGAGGAGAATGGTGTGTCGCTCTGATCATCCACCCGCCAAGCCTAGAGCTTGTCCCACATAAACACAGACACACGCGTTCGCACACATACATACACATGGCCAAATACATCCCAGAGCTCACGGCACGCGTGTGCGCGCACACACACACACACACACACACACACACACACACACACACACACACACACACACACACACACACACACACACACACACACACACACAAATGGCCGCCAAATCCAGGGCCTATCGCACACTAAACAAAAGAGGCCACATTCCTGGCGTATTCCCACACGCGGACACTTCCTGCAGCAGGGGAACAGTGGGATACTGGTAGTCCACTGGGGATTGGCCAAGAACGACACTTCCTCTGCCGAGGGCCTTATCAGCGCTGTTTGTGTTTTTTACCCTGTCCTCCCTATCTTCATCCTTCAATCCATCCCTCCCTCCTTGTCCTTCTCCTCCCTTCCCCTCTTCTGTGCTCACGTTCCCCTCGGAAATGTGAGCTTTGATCTGAGGCCTTTTGTTGGGAATTAGGCACGGCAATATTTACTGTGTATTTTATGCTTTCCTAGCTGACCCCCCCCCCACACACACACACACACTCACACACACACACACACACACACACACACACAGCTGTTTCTCTGCAGGTAATTTCCAGAGAAAAAAAAAATATGTCGGGCATTAATGCTAAACGGGGCCATAACAAAACATCAGTACTCCGGGAGGCATGCATGTGAACCGTGACGTTTTTGAGTGGTGCAACCATTCCAAGGAACAGAAATGTCCGTGTTCACTTATGTGTTCGCCTATGTGATGTTAACCCACCCACCTATGTGACTATGAGCACCAGTATGACTATTAGTACCAGTATAGGGGCGCTGTTGTGCCAGAGAGAGAGAGAGATAGTGCTGCACTGTTGCCTGCTAAAGAGAGAGAGAGAGAGAGGAGGAGAAGGGGGGGGGGGGGGGGGGGAGGGTAGTTGCACCACTCAGTTGAACACACTTGTCTTGTCAGACGTCTTTCTGCTTGGATCAGTCCTAATGATCTCCGTCAGGCCACAGGCAAGAGGAGAGATTATGCTCCGACTGTTTGTTTGTCTGTATGTCTCTCTGCATGGGGCTAAACTCGCACACCGCAGGACCAATCAACGGCAACTGTGTTGTGCCCACTGCCGGTGTATAGGCGAAGGACGTACTGTACCTCCACATATATTGTGTATATTTTAGATAAAAAACAAAAACACATTAGATATAATCATGGTCGGATTTGGCGTTGATATTATGTTCCACAGAACACAACTGTCTATAGTTTATACTTTGTTATCATGTGATGGTGCGTGTGACTCGCAGAACATAACCTACAGTGAAAAACCTGCGTGCGTATGTGTGCGCGGGTGTGTGTGTGTGTGCGTGCGTGCGTGCGTGTAAAAGTTACTGGACCAGGGGCACAGTAGAGAGAGTATAGACAGAGGGTGCTGGCAGTGAGGAGAGCTTCTAGAGGGGTTTGGAACAGAGGAGTGAAAGGCTATAGAGAAGAGTGGGGCGTGGTGAGGAGGAGGGAGCGTTGTTAGGAAGGGTCCCTCCTGCCTTATATGGGAATTTAAACTGCACCGCTCGCGGTGCAGCCTGAAGGCTGGAGTTGAAATGAGCAGACAACACTGGAATACAGTCGGCACTGGCAGGTACAAAGTCTACGCACCAACACGGCAGTATACAGTTATCTCCCAATTCAAATCAATAATGTGGGTTTCAGGCAAAACACAAGGCACACACACACAAGCACACACATTACTCAGATGGATGCAATACAAAGGGTGAGGCAAACGAGCCTCACATGAGCAACAGAGAAGCGCTCTCGTTGCCAGCGGCGGAGGTGGGAGCGGTATAGGCGGGATGGAGACTGGGCTGGGGGTGGGGGTGGGGGGGGATACGAGGGTAGAAACAGCTGGAGGGGCGGGAGAGACTCAGGTGGGCTCAATCTAGTCACACACACACACACACACACACAGTCATACCCCCTTAAATCCCCCTTCTCACAGTTGAGCGCCAGCCTTTGCTTTTCCTTTTCCCCACATTTTGCCCAACCCCGGCTATTCTATGCTGATAATAAACCTCCTCTGGCTCCAGCGTTCGCCATGAGGTCAATGGTTAAGAAGAGATATTGTTAGAGTTAAGTTCAACAACAAAGGAAAAGATTCATTAAGGGTTTGACCTGCTGCTCCTGACTGCGCCCACAACTAACTAGCCTACAGGTCTAGAGGTTATCGAGCTTTGGAACAGCCTGCCCCTACAGATTGCGATAAGGGTTAGGTTAGGCCAGCAGGTTAAGTTAAAATTTAATTTTGATTGTAAGGTTGATTTTGGTGTGGTGTGCGTGTGTGTGTGTGCGTGCGTGCGTGCATGCACGTGCGCCTATACTCTAGACTTTTTACAGTTTGCTTTCTCTTCGATCCTCACCCAAGCCTATAGGCAATGAACTCTTCAGTATCGCAGCCTTGGATTCCAATCAACGAACCTCACGCGCGCGCGCACCGCACAGGAACATGCACGGTCGCGCACGCGCGCATCATGGCACTACTCGCAACGCTTCCGGTGACAGGTTTTAGTTAGCACGGTGACAGATTTAGCTTCCTATACGGAGTGCTTTTGCTCTCTCCTGTACCTGTCAGGGAAGTGTCTGCCTGAGGGGCTGGTGATGGCACACGGCCAGAACCCGGGAAAAAGACACAAGGAATGGAGAGTAGGACAATAATGAAGCCACAGAAGAAACTACTGAACTACACACTCACTCACTCACTCACTATTCCCAGGACTGGTCCAGCTTTACATTAGCTTTGGTTTCCAGTGTAGAGCATGGTACTGTAGCTCCGCGCCAACACTGCCTGGAGAATCCAGGTGATTAATGACACACCTGTCACGTCGGATCCTTCTTCATCTTCATCCTGACAAACGTCACTCTTCTTCCCCTCGCCTCCTCCTCCTCCATCCGTCCGTCCTCCCTCCGCCCCCTCAGCGGCCTGGCTGGCAGACACACAGTACTACCCATAATCCCCCAGGGGGGCCCGGCTGGGGGAGAATCGCGAGGCTTACCTGATCCAAGTTCATCCAACGCTGCATTCATCTGTGGGTCTGTGGGGACTCTGGAGGTCTGCAGAGACACACAGTGTGCCTTGTGCGTGTGTGTGTGTGTGTGTGTGTGTGTGTGTGTGTGTGTGTGTGTGTGTGTGCACGCGCACACACACACACACACACACACACACAAATGTATCCATGATTCCATGTACACTTATGAACACACACAGACACACAGGCAGAGCTCATGTAAGTGCTACCCCAGCCCCCATTCCCTCTGGCCCCCGTGCTCCGTAGTGCACTGCACACACACACACACACACACACAACACACACAGGGCCCCGCAGACCGTAAGTAACGAGACACAAGATATTATTGAGGCCTCTTTTTCCAGCTGAGATTTCCCTGACAAATGTGGCTGCGGTCCCTAGGTGACCTGGGTGATCAGAGTATAGGGACATCATGCCTGAGCCCCCCCCCCCCCCCCCACCCCCTAATCACATTATCCACTGGCCTTGCCTAGCCTACATCATCTCACCGATGATTAACACATTCCGTGTGGGAACCCCCTGTTGGTGTTTTAAAGCATTATGTTATACTTTAGCTATTGAAAAATAGCAGATCTATACAAGCTCATAGCGCGGCACTCGGTGCCGCGCTATGAGCTTGTATAGGTCTGCTATTGAGTGAAAATGTGGCGCAAATCTTTGAATATATATATATTCTTTCAGAGCGAACGTTTTTAACTCAACTCTTTGCTTCTAGGGGGTAACCTGGAACAACATATTTTCAGCGGCCAATTACATATATCTTTGGGGGTCCTTGACATGGAAATGTTTGAGAACGACTGACACATAGAAACGGGAGGTTTTTTTCAGAAAACTTGTCGGGATTTAGAGAAGACATTTTGTATAGAATCGGCCTTCCGGCCTAAATGGATTAACACAAACACGAGAGGGAACGAGAGGGAGAGATGTGAAGTGCGAAGAGGTGGTCAGACAGACGACGGAGTATGAGTCACACACAGGCAGGCAGCAGAGAGAGCCTCCTACATCCAGGCCTCTTCAACTTCCAAAGTGCAAATAACAGGGATTAGGTCCCATGCAGCTCCATGGAGACACCCGCCCGCCTCCATGTATGGACATAATATACGTATGTTCATTTCTTCTCCGTTCCCCTCCGAGTTTGACGTTATTATCTAGCTTGGCAACATTTGTGTGTACTCGGGGGTTAAGCCTGAAAGACTTTCAGGGGTACATGACATCAGCGATGGGGGACTTTGGGGGCGTGTGCAGTGAGGTGTTCATCACAGGAGGGGGACCACCAAGGGTGAAGATTTGCGACGCGTGAGGCGGTGGGCAGATTTTATATGCATGCATGCGTGAGTCAGTGTGTGCTCTGGACAGAGTTTGACGTCAGCCTGGGGGTGAAAACATGCACGGTGATACAGAGAGACTAGAGTTTACGCTCATCACCACCACCTCTGGCCACCTTCCATCTCTGCCAGTCCCCTTTGGATGCCGCTTCAGAAACTTGCAGCTTAAGGCTCAGATCGGGCTTTGCGATGTGCAACGCTCTTCTTCTTTTTTTTCTTCCATTCTCCTTTTTTTCCCCCCACAGGTTCCATGCACTCCATGCTGTTATACTGTGAGCAGAGACTATAACTCAGGTTTTTACTGTGTTTGATCGACATTGCTGGAATTGTGGCTCGCGGGGAGCACCCTTTGTTGAGTGCCAGCGTGAACTCTGCTCTCTTCCACTGTCCTAGACTCACCCTGGCTCTCTGTCCCTCATGCCTCTCTGCACAGACACAACACCCCTTCTTCAATGTTTAGTTGAATCCATGCATCCATCCATGCATCCATGCATCCATCCATCCATCCATCCATCCATCCCAGTAGACATGAAACCTTCATGTCCTTTCCCATGGTCACCCTCCTGATGCGCGCCAACCCGCAAAAACCAACAGCAACCCCACATCTAAACCGTGGACTTTGATGTGTTTTCCTGTGTGTTCAAGGTCAGGCGAGGCCACCGCGGCCGGTTTGCTTGAGGTGAGGAGGACGCCACACGTCCGCCCTCCCGCGCGTGCAGCAATGGAGTAAAGGATGGTGAGACTGAATAAATGCTAACCGAAATGGGTCAAGCTCTCTGTCTTGTGGTCTGTCATGGGCCCATGATGTGAGCATGAGGAAATAAGTCCCCCCACAACGCCATTCAGAGCACTTTTATCTTTTATGGGAGCGGTGAGAAAAGGGGAACTGTTTGTCAGTCATTTAGTCTGTTGTACTGCATGTCTGTCTGACTGTCTCTCTACTGTATATCCCCTCACTCTGTATCTTCCTCTCTGAGGGTCCCAGACTCCTAGCAATCTGTTTCCATTCTCAC
Organism: Protomyctophum parallelum; assembly: GCF_964188405.1. Lineage (NCBI taxonomy): Eukaryota > Metazoa > Chordata > Actinopteri > Myctophiformes > Myctophidae > Protomyctophum > Protomyctophum parallelum. The sequence goes on along the minus strand of NC_139707.1, from coordinate 41,234,635 downwards.
TCCATATTTCTCTCTCTCTCTGCTCCTCTTCTGTGCTCCTTCCTTGCCCTCGGCTGTAACAAGGTCTTTCTCCTATCTGTCGCCGTGTGATACTCGCCGAGTTTGATTTCCCACTGTGCGTCATTAACCTTTTCTTTTCTCCTCTCGGTTAAACCACAGAGTGAAATCTTCTGCTGCAGACTAAGGAGAGAGAGTGTGTGTGTGTGCGTGTGTGTGTGCGTGCGTGCGTGCGTGTGTGCGTGTGTGTGGGAGGGGGAGCACATCACACTCACTCAAGTGGGCTGGGGGTGGGTATACGGGTGGGTGTGCTTTCACCCGAGATCATAGCTACATCCTTGTTAGGCGAGCTGAATTGCGGCCGTAGCCACAGTTGTCTTTTTCTCATCATACAACCGACATGAGTTTATTATGCCGCCCCGTGTGTGATCCATGCGTGTTATCTCACCCCTTTTCTCGCTCACATCTGCACCGGGAGGCGAGTCAATGCAGATCTCACTTCCTCCGTGCACTCCGAGCTGTCATGTGTGATCACACAGTACAGTACAGCGGGGTCGGACACGAACCTCAGCCTGTCAATATACTGTATAAGATGCTCATCGTCGGATCCCCAGGTGACATGACCCGCAGCACGTATAGCTTTATTGTCGATTCCACGGGTCGTTTCTACGGGATGGAGCAGGATAAATCCACCCGTGAAATACAGAGAGACTGTCGGCTATGTCTCTTAATGTGCGTCTAATATAAAGAGCATGGTGTAATGTAAATGTGTGCGCGCAGCCGCGCACGTGCGTGTGTGTGTGTGTGTGTGTGTGGGCGCGTGAGACCTAAAAGGGTGTGGGTGTGAGGATGCAGTGTAGTGCATGGTCGCTCTCACAAACGCCCACTCAGGGAAGGCTGGAGTGACTGGGAGGCTAGTAGAGCACTTGGGTTGTGTGTTGGATGTGTCCATTTCTCTTTGTGTGTGTGTGTAGTGTGTGTGTGTGGCTGTGTGTGGCTGTGTGTGTGTGTGTGTGTGTGTGTGTCTGTGTGTGTGTGTGTGTGTGGCTGTGTGCATGCGGGTGCATGTGAGTGCACTTGTGTGTCCATTTGTGTGTGCTGTACTGGGATGTGGAAATTGAATGGAGCCTTTCACTTCTACTGCTCGTCTCCCCGGGGGTGAGAGACTGGTTGCCATGGTTATCCTGGAATCCTGCCGCTAATGGGTGGGAGTTTGTGTAGCTCTGGCAACCTGGCCTGTCTAGGGCGGAATACTTACTTTGTGTGTGTGTGTGTGTGTGTGTGTGTGTGTGTGTGTGTGTGTGTGCGCTGTGCGCACTGTGCGCACGCTTGCACGCACATGTGCGCCAGGGGGTGTGGTTGGGTGGAGGCGGCATTCTAGGACACAGGAGGTCACATATACTGTATGTTTGTGAGAACGCCAAGCCACCGTTCCTGTCTCCTATGCAGTCTCCTATGTGTCTCCTGGGCGCACATGCAGATGTACACTCCACCTAATGTATACATGCACTTTACACCATATATATACAGACACTTTGCTGTACATCACCAGCCCCCCCCCCCTCCCCTCCCCACACACACACACACACACGCAAAGCACCCACAGTGCACATCTCTGTTAAACCCTTTTCAAAACACCCTGTCAAAACAATAACAGCAGCTGATTTCTTTGTCTCACCGAAGCACAATTTGCCGTGTTCTCATGGCAATAACAAGTCTGCGATCCACACACTAGCAACAGAAAGTGAATTCACAAAGTGTTTTCACAAAGCCGACGACAACGTCGTGAGACAAGGAACGTGGCAGTCGCCATAACACACACACACACACACACACACACACACACACACACACACACACACACACACACACACACAGTGATGAAATAATGCCCTGCTTTTACATCATTATTGCAAGGGTGATATAGAGTGCAGTGAAATAGTTAAAGCCTTGCTCTCTCCCATCCTCCCTCCACTGCCACCCTGCTGCCCTCGGGCTAGTGAGACTCTATAACTGGCCACACAGTGGATAGTGGAAAAGAAAAAAAACCTCGACACAAAGAGTGGATTCCTGATACATTTCCCTGAGTGTGTCCTTTTTTTGTCTTGCAATACTTCACTCTGCCTATAGCTGCGACGCCTGATCGCCACCTTGCAAATAACGTGTTCACAATCTAATCAAGGCCTATACACGCGCAATTCAAATGAGACCCCCGCACATCAACGTCTTGTTTGAATTGCATAATGACTTTAGTGCCAGGTCCTTTATTGATATCAGTCGTGTATGAGTACACACATCGCCGCATGCAGAATTTACGGCCCATAATATTCATTGTGACCAGATAATCCTTGGTTTTTTCCTATTCCCCATGCGTTCTGGTAGTGATATGGCTCAGTCCTTAGCTGTATAGTCACACAGATGTCTTGGCTCCTGTTGCTTGCTGGAAGACTGATCCATACGCTGCACCGAACCCCCGTGGATTTAAAGGAACTTGGCGCAGGAACACTATCCACCATTCCAGTAAGTATATGTGCTAGCCAATCCCACTGTGTAGCCTGGAAAAATGAGGGAAAATGTTTCTCTTGTAGGGATTCCAGCGTGCATAAAAATAGAAAATAACGTGCTGCTGAAAAAAAAGCCCAAAAAAAAAGCAATATGGTGATTACGACCGTGCATGATACGTTCAGTGTGTACTCTGGAAGTGAGTCTGAGGGCAAAGGGATGAAATCACTTTTTCAGGCACTTCACTTTGGTGATGAATTAGATGTGGTATTATTCCTGTTGGATTGCGCCCATTGCAGAAGAAATCGGCCCTTGAAAAGCACACAGACCTTCTTTAAAAAAAAAAGAAAGAAAAAAAAAAAAAAGCAGGGTCTGAAGAATGTGGGCAGGACTTGTGGTTGAAAACCCAGCAAATCGTGGGGGGGGGGGGGGGGTAAGAGGGACCTTGTAAGCCCACCCCTTGCTCCTTAAGCCTTTGCCAAAGAGTTATGTAATTCAATAAACACTCCCAACTCTTGTTGCTGAGGTCCAGCCACAGGAGGCCGTCCAACTTTTTCAACCGCCATATGATCAGCATTTTCGAATGCATTATTATTACCAACCAATTATAAAGCTCTTAGGGGGGAAAGGCAAATTGAAGTCAACTCTGCGACATAACAAGTCTGTTTTCACTCATGTGAACCTGATGGTGCCACGCTCCTTTTATGTATACGAGAGGAAACGGATCCGCTGCAAAGTGAAGATTTCTTGTTGGAAAACGTTGAAACAATCTTTTAGAATCAGTCTAATCTCCACTGATCGATGGGGCTGGTTATGGTAAAGCACTTCCATAATAATACTGTACACGTCAAGAAAATCATGGGCTCCGTATATATATATATCCGCTGTTGTGTCTATCGTCTTATGTAATGCATTGTACACATCCCTTTCTATAGTCTGTGCTGCTATACCAGCCAACATGCAAGCAGTGACTGCCAGCTATAACGGAATAGCAGCTTTTTCATATCCACCGAAAATGTCTGTGTGGATCTGTCGAACCCTTGTCACTATATGAGTTTTTCCTAATCCATTATCCCATTTTAGGCGGGTCTTAGCATTATGTTATGCTTTAGCTATTTCAAAATAGCAGATCTACAAGCTCGTGGCGCGCCACTCGGTGGCGCGCCACGAGCGTGTAGGTCTGCTATTTTTGAAAAATCAGAAACATAGCTTTTTCAGAAAACTGTCATTTTCAAACAGACATTTTTAGAATCTGATCTCAGGTCAGAATGGGTTATTCTGCATGTCGTCGTCTCCCCCCCCCCCCCCCCCCCCCCAACCCCCCCCCCCCCTCCTAACCCCATAGCCCCCGTGCGGAGTTTCCACTCACTATAGCCTCTCGACAGCCTTAGCCTTGACTGCAGGCCACCCTATGCTCTCACTGTCCAACTATTTGAACTAACCACAGTGAAAAGGCTTCAATTTCAGGCTCACCGCTTACAGTCCGTCCCGACTGTGCAGGGCCCCGGCCAGCCAGCACCGCTTGGGGGTCTTTCTGTAGACCCCAGGTATATGGTTTTGGGGGGGGGGGGGGGGGGGGGGGGGGGTCAGAACCGGCCAGATGAGGCAGAACTATAGCCCAGCAGCCGGGCCGCCGTTCCACTGCAGCGGCTGACCTCCGGAGACACATACGTCAGTCAGACGGACGGAGGTCCCTCGGGAGTGATTGGGTGAGTTATGGCCCTTTAAAAAGCTTGCTCTCTCCACCTTCTCTCACTACGTGGAGCTCATGGGTTATTGGATGAGAACCAATCAACGTCTCCATATAAAAACCCACACTAAAGAAACAATATATTCTGGTGGTTTTTCGTGAGTTTGTCTGCTCTCTGTGATATAAGTCTGTGTGAGAGCAAAAGAAAAAAAGGAAAAAAGGAAAACTATGCAAATGCCTTTATGCCTTTCTCGCTGCGTTAATAAAAAGGCAACTATAATAAAAAACGGAATACACTGTAAAACAAAAAGTGAAACAGTCCATGTTTCAGGGACAGTGGTTTCTGTGTGTGTGTGTGTGTGTGTGTGTGTGTGTGTGTGTGTGTGTTTTTTGCTGACTGCGAGGACTCTGGATTTGTCTGGATGAAGGAGAATACATTTATGGTTTGGAGGAGTATGAGGGCCCACACCAGCCACCCTAGGGTCTTGTTATCCTCTCCTATATGCCTGTGCTCTCGGGGCGACTTTAATGAATCCTCCTGTTCCAGCCCCTCTTCTGGCTCCAATCAGACTATCTACAGGGCTACACCCCCCCCCACCTCCCTGACTACACGCCTGTCTGCATGGCAGGTCTTCTCTCTCCTTGCAGCAGGAGGAGAGCAGGCTAGGATGGAGGGAGACAGTGGGGAGGCTAAGGTGATGGGACTGAATAATTGATGTGTGGAGTTCTACTTATCAACTTTTACACCTTGCCTGTGAGTGCATATTGGGCACCGCACCGCCGACTGCCGTGTGTGTGCAGTGCACTTTGCTCCAGAGGAGATTTGAGAGTGAGCAAGTGGTGAGCCGGGCCTCCTGGTAGTACCATGTTAGAATCACATACTGTAGCCCTCGTAAGCGGGCTATGAGTAACTGCATGAACTCCTGAGGTAGGGGGTGGGGGGGGCGGGGTCAGGTTCTGCACCAAAGTAGAACTAATAATTGGCGGTCACGTTAGAAATTGCAAGGGATGACTTAGATAGCAAATTGAAGTCTCCCTGGAAATGTACTGTAGCTGTAAAGGAAAACAGGATGGTGAAGTGAAGTCATACCCACTGGACTGATAAGAGACACCCGGTGTCTCGTGGGCTCGCTGTGTGTGTGTGTGTGTGTGTGTGTGTGTGTGTGTGCGCGTGTGTAGGGCCAAATGACGAGGCCTACAACTCCCATTACCTCATGGGCGGTGCTGCCGTAAGAGAGCCAAGAACCGAGAGAACATTGTAGGGGGGGTGTCTGCAATTGACACTGTGACTCCTCTCGTGTACAGTGAGTTCACATTAGACGGACCTTAATGTGCAGTACGCCGTAGGAAATCACATACGAATGTGGCGCATGGTATCTCATACGTATATACCATACTTTTGAGCCAGGTTTCTTAACCATAATGGGTCTAGGGCTGAAGAGGGCATGGGCATGGGCACATTGCTAGTGTGGGTAACGTTTTAATGAGCATATGGGGGTCCCAGGGTGAGAGACTACATTTCCTAGTTGGACTTACTGAAACAGTTTAAGACCACAACATTTGGATTCAATATTGGCATGATATTACTACAGTATATATCACACAGCAGGCTATGCTATAATGAACCAACGTTGGACAACAACATGGTCAGTTATTTTTGTTAAAAGTGCACTGTAAGTACAGGGCAAAGGGTGTGTGTGTGTGTGTGTGTGTGTGTGTGTGTGTGTGTGTGTGTGTGTGTGTGTGTGTGTGTGTGTGTGTGTGTGTGTGTGTGTGTGTGAGTGTGAGCACGTGAGCACGTGTGTGCGTGCGTGCGAATGTGGATGTGGAGTATTGCTCGGAAAGCTAACACTTCTGGAATGCCCCCTGCGGAGTGAGGACTTGAGGGTTGGACGTGTGTTTATTGGAGCGTTTTGGCAGGAAGAGGCAGGAACCTGGGCCAGAATAACGGAACAACAGTGGAATGTGGTACAGCGGGGAATATCCTGAGTCAAAGAGAAGGCAGTTTGGGTGGCTGAGGAGGAAAATAAAGCTTTGTGGCAGAACTTTTTGAATACTGTATATTTGCAATCGACCCAGTTGACACTTTTCCATAACCGTTGCCCTCTCGTTTTGCGAGACGTGGAGCACGCAAATCGGGTCGGGTAGACATTTTCCACGCGAGACTTTATACGTGTCTCGTGAAATGTCTCTCAGAGCTATAGTGACTCATGAAAAGAAAAGTCCAAATGCGAGAGTCTTCAACTGTGGCTTGGGTTGAATATGAAGTGTTCACATTTCTCTCCAGGCTGTGCATTAGGCCGGATGCCACACACCTTCGCCCACTCTCCTCCCACGACCTAGTGCCTGCACACAGAGGGCAGAATCTGAGCCCAAGCTGCAAGCAGGCAGATAAAGGCAATCTCATTGATGTAGGAGCAGCTCACTGGTGAAAGAGAGACATCTCTGACACAACCCTGCCTGAGCTTTTAGAGTTTAGAATTTGATTAACTGGCGCAAAAAAACTATCATGGGTGGGCTTGAACCGAAGGCGACATGCAGACATGACATACGTATACAGTGTGAAGGAATAGTGCAATATATTCTTGCATAGCGGCTGGTACGTTAGCTGATGTGTGTGCGAGCGTATATTGGTGTCCGGTTTGTGTGTGTGAACCAGAGACCTGGAAATACCCTCAAACTGAGACACAATGACTGACAGTTAAAATTGCCTGTGCATCCACCAGGACCTGTGCTGTACATGACACGTGACTGCTTTGGTATACATATGAATGACTAGTTCTACCCACACAACAACCATCAGACAAAGCAAGTACGCATTTATTACATCTGTTTTGTAATGTATGAAAACATGATTAGCCTTTTGAGGTGTACATTTATATAAGCCTCAACATACCGTCTGGGAATTGAAGAGAAACAACACCCCCCGCCTCTCTCTCTCTCTCTCTCTCTCTCTCTATCTCTCTCTCTCTCTCTCTCTCTCTCTCTCTCTCTCTCTCTATCTCTCTCTCTATCTCTCTCTCTCTCTCTCTCTCTCTCTCTCTCTGGGTAAACCCAGTGACTGTTTTTGATTGAATGGCGTCCTTGTGATGCACAATAATGAACTTATCAACCTAGCGGCACCCGCCCATTACTTTACACCACAGGACATATTAGATAAATGCCATCAGCATTCCAAGTAGCAGTATCACTTACACTTCTACCTGCCTTCGGGAACATTCCTCCAGGTTTTGTCTGGCTCTTTTTTTTTTGTCTTTATGAACAAGCTGTTGAACAGTGCCGTTGTCTGTATTGTCTGGATCAAGTGGCTTTGTACGGAGCATGGGCTGGGCACAGCTTGTCTTTCTCTATACCCCTATAGCTTACTGTATATCGCTTCGCTGTTGTCTTTCTGTTTGTCTCTCACGCTCGCCTTCTGTTTCTCTGGCTTCATCTCCTCTTGTCTCTCTTTCTCTCCCACTCTCTCTCTCTCTATCGGTCCGTCTATCTCGGTTTTTACATTTACTCATCTGTCTCTATAACTTCTTTCCATTTCAGATTCTACACAGCATAATTATCTGAGTTAATTTAATCCAGAGAGCGTTTAAAAAAATGCCCCCCCCTAAGGGTCTCATTTCTACCCTCTCGGGGTTAAATTAACACTTGAGGATTTTACTGTGTCAGCCTGCTATGTCCTCCCCTTGCCTACTTGTCTGAAACCAACTCCTTGGCAACCTCGGTTGCGGCGTTTCTCAGACAGGTAGTCAGCCTCTCTCTGGTGCCGCAGCAACCCTACACAACATCGGACAGGGAGACATGCTACATTATTAACCAGCAAGCAGTCAGGAGGGGCCGTGGAGACCGGAGGACACAGAGAGGGAACATTGAGGACAGGGAGAGATACCTGAGAGAGAGAGAGAGAGAGAGAGAGAGAGAGAGAGAGAGAGAGAGAGAATGGGGACAGGGGGTAACAGTTTGGCAGCTCCACTGCTGGCTGGTACTACTGTAAACTTCATAGGGGTAGACAGCACTTCCAACTTCAATTGGACATGCATGTGCACACACAAGGGCACACACTCTAGCTCACACATGTGTGTGCACACACAGAACGAGAAATGCTTTTCCCTTTTGTTTTCGTGAGTACTACTGCAGCATGTAAGAGACAGACGGAGGGAGAGGGTTGTGTGTGTGTGTGTGTGTGTGTGTGTGTGGGGGGGGGGGGGGGGGGGGGGGGGGGGGGGGGGGGGCAGAGAGGGAGAGAAGAGAGTGGAGTTGGAGCGGTTACATTCAGCCAAATCCACAGGGGGATCAATAAGGAACATCTGGGTCTGGGGTGGACAGGGCTGCTTTTGTTTGCAGGGAGTACATTGGCCTGACACATCACCCAGATACTCTCCGGGTTTCCACGGTGAGGGGAGGGAGGGAGGAGGGAGGAGGGAGGAGAAAAGACAGGGGGTGGGGTGGGGTGGGGTGGGGTGGGGTGGGGTGGGGTGGTGGAGGAGGAGGAGGAGGAGGAGGCGGCGTGTGGGGTGGTGAGGGGTGAGAGAGGGGCCGAAAGGTGTTTGCTTTTCTACAGGCAGAGTGTGGGGCTGTTCCAATTCCAAGGCCAAGGATCTGTGACCAAACCACAACGTTAGTACCTGTGAGAATAGGGAATTCTAGTCCTGAGCACTGTTTTAACTCACGGAGCACTCTCAGAGTGAAACTGACACTCAGGAGTTTTGCAGTGTACAGAATTTTTTGGTCCAGGTAGAACTAGTGAAAATAATATTAATAAAACATAATTACTACTACTACTACTGCTGCTGCTGCTGCTCCATATCTATCTCATCTTAGCCAGCCTGGCAGGCAATACCTAGAGTCAAAACAATAAGAACCTGTGCATGGCTCCAGTGGCAAGCAGTACAGTAGCTAAGGAAGGGGAAATGGAGGCAGCCATTGTAATACAAAGGACTTTTACTAAACTATTGACTCGGACAAGGAAGGCACGTCTACGTGCATTGAATGTGAAGCTTGACACGTATAGCTGCGAGTGATGTGTATCATGGTTTTAAATGTGCACAGCGCTGCATCTAGCCATGCGTAATGGCCTATAACGTATAATTGAAAGAAAATTTGGAATGGCATTGACTGTGTCGTGTCCTTCATGTTCCCCATAAGCGTGTACAGTAATGTCTACAGTAATCATTCACTGGTAGTATTTTGTTCCCGTTCTATGTCTTATTTGTTCTATGTATATCTTACTGGAGGAACATGACAGGTAGTCTGGCCATGCCAGGGGCGCTTGTGAACACAAACACGATGATTTGATTGGCTGATCATCATTCACCCCATACATAGCGATGATTTGATTGGCTGAGCAAAGTGCATATTGAGGATAAAAAGGTCAGGGCAGAAAAGTGAAGACGCCAAAAGTTGATTGGCCGGAATGACGTTTGTGATGATTTGATTGGCTGAGCACGGAATGCGATGATGTACATGTATATGATGATGTATGATGATAAAAGTGTATAATCAGAATTAAAGAAATACTGTGGATTTGACTGTATTGAACTGTAGACCTGCAAAGACTGAGTAAAAAAAAGAAATCTGCGATCAGGTGTCATCAATTGTCATGAAGGTAATAAAGTCCATAGACTTGGCTGCCACTACGTTGACATAGTCAGGGGTGCACATAAGTGGTGCGTCAGCATGCGTGGTCAAAATGCATGCATGCTGCACAGCAGATCAAAGGCATGGAGGAGCTTTTGCGTACCAAGAGCTGGGGCTGCTGGGATAGGAATTTACTTCCCGAGAATCCTGACACAACATTCCGCTGCATTGCAACCATGCAGGCACTCGTCAGAATGTCCAAGGAGCAAACCGCATTGCGAGCTCTGGTGTCACGTACTACAAATGTATATATCTACATCCTGTAAGACTAAAACTAGTGTTGACTAATCATTATTAGAGATGTCCCGATACTGTATCTGTGTCGGAGAAGTATCGGATCGGCCCTTATTTGGTCATAATCGGGTCATATCGGTATCGGCGAGTATGCCAGTCTAACCACCGATCCGACACAGGGGTAAGGGGTCGACACTATAATAAATAAATAAATAAAATGTTGGGGCATGTGGAGTTTGCTTTGGAGTTGCCCAAGTGAGGAGTGAGGAGTCTGCTATAAACACAACACGAGATATACAGCTAGATAGCTATAAACACTATTCCTGGTCGGTGGACTCCAAAATAAGATATCTGTTTCTATTTCTATTTTTATTATTATATATATTATTAACCAAGCTACCATGACAAGCCGTTCAGAGCGCTAGTCTAGCCAAGTAAACAAGAACCTGTGTGGATTAAACATAAGCTTTTGGCCAAAGTTCATATATTTACGATATGAAAACCAATGCATCTGTCACTTAAACAATGTACGCACTTTGGGAATTTCATTAAACATGATGGAACCTCCGTGGCATTAGGATTAGGTGAGTCATTGGTTTTAGCTGTGTTTGCAACGCCTCAATAGTTCTACGGATGCAGAGTTCAAGCACAATCTCATGTTGGCTAATGTAACGTTTGTGGTAGACTCTGTGGTAGAGTGAGTACACACACACACACACACACAGACACACACACGCACACACACAAATCGGCCAACCTCGGTCAGAGCCACACCCTAAAAAATGGAGGAGGACCAATGAACCATTGTTTATTCTTCATCAGCTATAGACAGTTGTGTCTCTACTCTGGTAGCTCAGCTCAGTCCATACTAGTCCTGGAGATGAATGTACTCCCCAAGTCAACTCTCTGCATTAACCAGGGAAGATATACAGTATGCAGCAAGATAGATCAGGGGGTGGGAGGACAGGGGTGAGCAAGAAAGACCGGCAAAAGAGCAAGAGAGGAGGGAAGGAGCAGCCAAAGTCCGAGGAGAGTGGCAGAACAGGAGAGGGGGTCGACTGTGAGACCAAGGGGGAGTTGGAGGGAGAGATGCATATGAAGAGGGGGAGAGAGAGAGAGAGGGAGAGAGAGAGAGAGAGAGAGAAGGAGAGGTAATGAGGCCAGTGACTGGCTTTACACCTCGTCTCTGTGGAAACTAATTGGGAGAGAGCTGGAGGGCACTAATTTGAGCACTCTGCTGGGTAAATGTAGTGCAACGAACTATGAAGGGTAAATCAATGTAGTACCTCTCTCTCCCTACACCTCGCCTCGTCTCTCTTTCTCTCCCGTCTCCCACCTTTTTTTTTTTCCGCACACACCCATTATTGTTTCCTAATAAAAAATTCCATTGGCTTCAGCTTGTGCTTGTGGGCACAGAGGTATTGACCCCCAGGTAGATATCATGCGTTATGCTGCTGATGAGGTGCAGCTCTCACCAGAGTGGAATCCAGTAGTAACCACTTAAGCTCCACATACTTAATTGCATGACAAATATCTACAAGGTTCTCACCTTGTAGATTTTCAATCTTTCAATCTGCTTGTAGATGAGCTATTTTAGATTTTATTTTCCCCGACTCCGATAAGCCCAAAATAGGGACACCAGGTTGGAAGTTGTTAAAGAACTGAATCATCAGGACTCCAGGTATCTTTTCAATATACGTAGTCAGTGGCCATAAGGTGTTGGCATGTGGCGTTGTCTGGAACATGGCTGAAGGTGTGGACCTGAAGCCTGTTTTATACTGCATTGTGTCAGTAGTTTTTGTAACTGTAGCGCTCTCGCTATCCGTGTACCTTCATTCATTCATCTCTAACGTGGAGATGCACGTGTGGGGTCTTTGTCAGTCTATAACGATAAGCCCTGAATAGGTGGCGCCAGGTTGAAAGTGCCGGTTAAAGACCTGAATCATCACTCAGGACTCCAGGTGTCTGTTCAATCAATTCAGTGGCCATGTTAGTGTTGTATCTCTGACATCGAGATGCACGTGTGGGGTCTTTGTCTGGGTGGTAACGTTCTCCGACGGGAGAAGGAGAAAAACTTGAATACTTGCCCCCTGTGGCGAGCCCATGGGTGGTGGTTGAACATAGGGAAAGGCAGAAGAAGGGGTCTTAAGGGGAATTATCCCTCCCCACCCCCCCCCCCCCAGGCCCGGGGGATACAGCAGGGCTTTTCAGACTTACATAAGCGAGGAGGCCTCTGATCTGCACACAGAGAGAAGTTCAGCAATACTGAAAGACTAAAGGCAAGAGGAAACAAAGGCTGCGGCTGTGTGTTTTGAGGGAAAGGGGAGTTTCGGTGCCCTGTCATTTCACCAGACAGTTGTTGCAATATACAGTGTGATGTTTGCCCGTTTGTGTCAGTGATGTATGCATCGACTGGCTTAAATTGTTGACATGAGTGTAAGATTAAGAAAATAGACATAAAATAAAGTGTTCTAGCCGTCCCATGGTGTGCCATATTGGACAAGAGCAGGACTTCCCAGCGTGCCCTGGCCCCTGAGGCGCACTCACGCACATGTATTGTTGTATTTTTGTTCATTTAGCAATGTACTGTAGTTGTTATGGGGAATGTGTTGGGGGGGATTAAATGTGTTATGTTGTTTTATGTCATCTCATGCTGTTTTATCATTTTATGTATTCCTGAGAAACCATGGGCGATTGGAGTAGTTGCGTTGCACATTTGCACACACCCACTCACAGATGTTTGGTTGGAGCTGTCTTGTGTTGCAAGCATTGAACCTGTTACCCGTATAAAGTGATTGATTGAATTGATTGGATACTTTACGAGCAGTTTGCTAGTAAAGTGCAGGAAAGTACAGTTCAATACAAAGTCTGCCAAGAGGATTTTAAACCAAAGAAAGCCGGCTTGTTTCCATTTTGGGTCCTTTAATTGTAGTACTCAATTGAATTCAGCGAAACATAATGACGGGCAAATATACAATTATATGCAAGAACATCATATAAACGGTTGGAAATCAAAAAGAAAAATACGTAAGGTAATTGTAGTTGTAGTTGACATGGACTCGCTTCCTTTTGTATCTTCGACCCACCGGTCTTCACAAAACAATATTCTCTTTTTGAGTGGGTGAAAATGTCTGTGCATCTGTTTGTCTAACCCCACTTTCCATTGTGGCGCTCGCTCGGAGGATGCTGATTTACTCCGTTCAGCGCCATCTGCCCCCCTCTCAGCGGCCCTGCCTTGCAGCTTGGCCCCCTGGGAAATAGCTGTGGATAAGTTATTCAATTAGAGGCGCATTATTGGCCCACTCTCTCAGAGGACAGAGCTGATGATGCTGTGATTATCCTGCTCTGCATTCCTTTATGGCTGTGCGCACGCACGCGCGCGCATGTGTGTGTGTGTGTGTGTGTGTGTGCACGTGTGCATGTGTGCGTGCGTGCGTGCATGCTATTTCCACCCCACCCAGCAACCCCACCTCACCTTAGTGGCATATAGCTGTGTGTGTGTGTGTGTGTGTGTGTGTGTGTGTGTGTGTGTGTGTGTGTGTGTGTGTGTGTGTGTGTGTGTGTGTGTGTGTGTGTGTGTGTGTGTGTGTGTGTGTGTGTGTGTGTGTGTGTGTGTGTGTGTGTGTGTGTGTGTGTGTGTGTGTCTGGCCGCAAATTGGCAAATAATGTTTTGTAGGGAGAAGTGGGAGGAGGGGGGAACTATCAGAAATGCTTGAGTGATTTCAAATGAGCCCTCTAAGGTTGAATTCACATGTACACACCCTTCTCACCCACACACACCTATGTATACAAGTATGCACACACAGATGGACTGACCATGTGTCAAGTTCTGCCCTGCAAAATCGTTAAGGTTAATTTAACCCTGAGAGTGTAGAAATGGACCCTGATGGGTCATTTTAATTGCCCCACTAGTGGCAGTGCTCTATACTAGGTTGGTCTGTCAGTTGATTGGATTCAACACATCAATGTAGTGTGTTTATCCTGCAATGTGCCTATTAGATTATGAGATGTGTGCAAAGTTGACATTTTAGCCTTGAGGGTGTTGCTAGAGAGCAGCGGATAATCCCAAACATTTTTGGCCGTGCACCCGCTGTTACCAGGGGGGGGGGGGCAGTCAGACATATTTAACCAGGGGGGCAGTCAGTCAGACAGATATTTAACCAGGGGGGCAGTCAGACAGATATTTAACCAGGGGGGCAGTCAGACAGATATTTAACCAGGGGGGCAGTCAGACAGATATTTAACCAGGGGGGCAGTCAGACAGATATTTAACCAGGGGGGCAGTCAGACAGATATTTTGCAGGGGGGGGCAGTCAGACAGATATTTAACCAGGGGGGTGCAGTCAGACAGATATTTAACCAGGGGGGCAGTCAGACAGATATTTAACCAGGGGGGCAGTCAGACAGATATTTAACCAGGGGGGCAGTCAGACAGATATTTTGTGAAGCCACTGAGGAAATCGGGATTTCCTGAAAGTTCATATAATGGCCTGTTGTGGCGCTGTCATTGAACCCAGAAAAACCCATAGCTCCATAGAGGCCCATGTATTTGGGCCCAACTTCACCTAGACTGTATTACCTTAAAGATGGAGTGCCACCATTTTTTTCCACCCTAAAACATGATCATCAGGTATTATTACAATATAAGGGGGAAGAACTTTTTCCAAAAAGTGTACAGTATTTGTTAAAATCATGCTTTTATATGGACACGCCCACCAGTTCATTAAGTATGCCTGGTTTGCCTGGTGGGTGGTGATGAGTGGCGATCCACCTGAACTGAAGCCACACCCACAGCTGTAGTTGTATGATAAAGGGGGAGGGGTTAGGGGAGGGGCTGATAGTGTGGTGTCACATTACTGTTTACTTCATTGGCTCGTTTGACTGTCAAGGGTTCAGCCTCCAGGAAGAAACCCTAAATACAAAGTCAATACACAATTGCACATCTTCCAGTCTGTCTAATTAAGTACTGTCACCTCATAGACACATGAAAAAACTGGAAAAATACAAAAATTGTGGCACTCCATCTTTAATAAACATGGTCATGAATACTTTCTGCTTCCAGTCACTAGTTTAAAGTCTCATTTCTAATGTCATAATATTCTTTTTGGAAAATTATGGTCCCATTTATTTAACAAATGACCATAAAGTCGCGCATGTTCTGAGGGGCGTGGCTACCGTTACAGTCTATGATCGGGATTCCCCTCCCACTCGAGTCAAAATAAAAACCAACGGAGAAGAAGGGGGGAAGTCCCGCCTCGTTGTCTGGGCCAGCCAATGGGCCAGCTGGGCTAAAACGGATCTAGAAAGATGGCGACTTACAATACAAGGACTGACAGGCTTCATTTTACGTTCATGTTAGACCCGGAGAACGCTTTGTCCATATTTTTTACAGTGTATGGCTGTTACCTCCCGAACTAGCTGACGCACCCCGCCCACATGGAAATGAAATATAGGAACATATGCAACATATATGTTTATCATATTATGACATATGCCAAATTGGCCGCCTGCTACAGTATGTCGCATAAACAATATATAAAGGCACATATTTCCTTATATCCACTTATATATGTGCATATATATATCCACATAATATGCACATGGATATGACATATTCTGCATACTTGCCATATATTCGCAGAAATATAATGTTCCTATATTTAACCCATTCT
>NC_139707.1:41176409-41213909 GCF_964188405.1 Protomyctophum parallelum | reverse complement strand
AAGGTTTTGGAACCCCTGCTGTAGTCTCTGCCAGTGACAATATACACAGTAAAATCCTCAGTGTTCATTTGTCATTATCATATTTATTTGTAACTCTGAGAATGTATAAACGTACTGCAAGCAAATGAACACTTTGCGGGTCCATTTGGTTATAGTGTTTCTACACACACAGAGTTACAGTATAACGTAACACTGATTTACTGAGAATTATACTGTGCAGCTCACTTTGCTGAGAGTGGAAGAACAAGACGTCTGGCTAATCGCTGCCTGATTCTGAACTCCCGGTGGAACTATATGCCGAGTTAAACTAAAAGATATTGATCTTATAATAAATCTTTGAAGTTGCACGCACTGTGAAAACATTGGTAAAAAGGAGCCAAATTCAGAAATGACATCATATTTTTCCTCTTGTTGAAACAAAACCGTCCATGTGAAATAACTTGGAATTGCCATGCCTGCTCTCATGCATTTAACCTACTGTATTTTATACCCTTTTTTTTGTACCCTTTTATAAAGGAAAAAATATCCTTTACAAGCTCAAGATACACCATTGATTAAACATATAATCAAATGTTAATCAAAAAGAGCCACTGTACAAAGCTTAAACGTGAAAATATTTGAAATATGTTTTTTAAAATATTTTGCCTATAATGACGTGCCCAAAACAGGAATGCCGGGGTTAAAGTGGTTAAGTTCCACCGACGGTTCTGCGAGTGTCTCCACAATCGTAACATTACAATTGATTGTGCAGCAATGTGCGTCTCTTGATTACCACCCCCATTCTACTTCCTCCGTCTGCCCCCACTTCACCTCACCCTGTCTCTTTCTCTTTTGCTCCCTTCCTCGCTCCCTTTCTTTTCTTTCTCCCCTCAGCATACATCCGTCTCTATGATTATTTAAACGGGTGCCAGAAAATGACTGTGACCCGTTTAATTTGGGCTGTGAGATAGAGGAGAGAGAGAGAGAGGGGCCCTTGCAATTCTCCACACTCCCTTTTTACCGAGCAGGGAAGTGACGGGTGAGAGAGAAGCTGTTGCCATGACTACCCGCTGGCAGCTTCTCTCGTGTGTTCTGAGAGCACTGGCTGTTCCCTCTCTATATCCAACACTCGGGAGAGAGAGAGGAGGGGTGTGGAGGAGGGTGGGGAGAGAGAGAGAGAGAGAGAGAGAGAGAGAGAGAGAGGTGAGAGAGGGAGGCCGGAGCAGGCGAGCGGGGAGGCTAGGGAGGGGCGGAGCTGCCATGGGGAACAAGGCAAGGTCTCTCCGCCACAAAACCAAAGGGCTGCTGGCTGGGAAAAGCTCAACAAAAGAGCAACATTGGGGGCTCTGGTGTCAGATCAGCCCCTCTGCTCCGTGCACACCAGTGTCCCTGACAGGCCTGACAGCCATGGGGGGATGCGGGGGAGTGGCAGTGGATAATTGCTTCAATGCCTGCCTTACAATTCAGGTGTCTCCATAGCCATCTGCGGAGGCTAATCTCTCTGCCAGTGCAGCACACGGCCGCTATTTAGCTGCAATGTGGAATTCGGAAATTCGTCCCACATTCGGCGTTTTCTTTCCCTCAAATAGGAACATTTGCAGTCAAAGCAGCACAACACATGCATATATACAGTAGGTATCAGTCGATGTGACTGTAATTATTCCGCCGTGATCTCTTTCTCAGAATAAGACATCGAGATGTTTCAATTACACCTTCGGCTGGGCCGTATTTCGTGCCTGAAATTTCAGTAACATCATTGATCTCGCTGCAGGCCTCGCAGGGCTGCCTGTGTGTGTACATAAGTGAGTCAAGTATTTCAGGGTTGAGTGTCAGTGACTCCACCCTGTACCTCTAGTCGCCCAGTAAGACGATCCAGGTAACGGATAGCTATGGAATGGACATAATACGTAGGCAGCAGCTTTAGGGACACACAAAGTCTCCTTGTTACTTTCATAGGCACTCTCTTATTCTCTTAAGGACGGGGGGGGGGCTATAGTTACTTCATCTACTAATCCAAGCTATTTCCGTCTCATTGTGACTTTCTTTTATCTCATTTTTTGGAGGACAAAATAAAATGTAGTGGCCTTGCTCTGCTGCCTGCTTCATTTGTTGTGAGTGTGTGTGTCTGTGTCTCTACTGTATACTGTATATTGTGTATGCAGTATCATGCGGTATATATGTCTCTTTTTGTATGTGTGTAAGAGGTCAGCCTAGGAACCCATTCACAGTTTCTCTTTCTGTGTGTGTGTGTGTGTGTGTGTGTGTGTGTGTTACCTCTGCTTCGACGCTGTTGCTATTGGACACAGCGTGCTGCTCTGGGCCTGGTGGTCATGTTGAAGCCTCCACCCCGCCCCCACACTCCCCACCCCCTTCAACCCCCCCCCCCCCCCCCCCCCCCCCCGGCAGGAGGCTGACCTTGGCAGGGCCTGACAGAGAGCTGGCCTGGAGGGGGACCCATGGAGCTCCACGCCAGCCCACTGAGCCAGCCCACTCAGTATGTGCAGGTGTATCGACGCCTGGACAAACACACACGCACGCGCACACACACACACACACACACACACACACACACACACACACACACACACATGCGCGTGCATGCACATGCATGCAGTGCACGCTTACAATATGCATGTATACGCAGTACACATGATCACGTCTGTTTTTCACACATACACGTACAGTATGTATCTGTTACTCTCTTACTCATACAGTACATAGTCATACAAAGGCACGCATGCACGCATGCACGCACGCACGCACGCACGCACGCACGCACGCACGCACGCACGCACGCACGCACGCACGCACAAAGCCACTGGACCACAGTGGAGGCCCTCCGAGCAAGCAGATGTCCCGCTTCTCCGTTCCCCTGTTTTGTCACTTTCCTGTTTCTTGCATCTTCTCCCCCCTCCGTTCCAATTCTCTACGCCTCTCCTATACTATACTGTACCTCGGTCACCCATTCCTAATCTCGCTTCCCTTCTGTCTTCAACTTGTTTGTGTCTGGCTGTTTTCTCTCTTCCCTTTCCTCTCTTTTTTTTTATCCTTTCTCCATCCTCTTTTCTCCCATCTAGGTTTGTCTTATAATCTCTCTTGGCTGCTACTTTGAGCCCCCTCCTCACTCACTCGCCGCCGCATCGGTAATCGTGGGGAGATACAGTGGAAAGCACTTCAGAATCGTGAAGGAATAACATTCGCAATGTCGTTCATTCCTGCAGAATTCTTTCTTTCTTCTATTTTGTAAATCGCAAATCTTTCCAGTGGGGTTTTGGGTGGAGGGGATGGGTGTGGGGCAACGTGGGTGAAATAATAGCAGCTATACTGGAAGCTAAATAAACCAAAATGGATAGACTAGCCTTGCATGACTGGAATCCTAGATGGGTTGATAGATGCACATGAATAAATACATATCGAAATCTATGTACGAATCAATAATTTACTCTCCGTAGCTCTCCACCAGTGTTCATTAGCACATCATCCTCAAGATGTAGATATAAGAACAGTATATGACTTCAGTGAGAGTATAATGCATCTGGGAGTTTCTGCACATCCGATATGGAGGTCCCAACGGAGATACAGATAGTAGAGCCACACAGCAAGATACAGTACACTATAGACCACTGGTTCCCACACACTGGGTCGGGACTCATTTGTGTGTCGCGGACACATTGTTATGGTTCCCCTTACTTTTTGTTTCCTACATTTGTTCGTTTTTTTATGATTTCAAAACATTTACAAAAAACATTACCAAAAAGTTAAGCTAAACTTAGTTTTTTTTCCTGTAATTTAATGGAGAAATCAAAGAAAAATCTGAGAAATTCCATAAATTAGAAAACAAATGTGGCCAAAATTTGACTGAGGGACTGCCATTGGATTCTTTTGAATTTTCGTTGACATATTGGTTGTTCAGTTTGACCCACCAGTTTTGGAGATATGGCTTATAGAGTAATGTCTTGCAGAAAACAGCGAGTTGAGAAAACAGGCTTGAAAGGTTCACTTATGTGGACTCTAACATTACAGCTACATGCATGTTTAAGCATTTACTTCATATTTATATCGATATCAGGTCTGATATTTATTTCAGACATTCTTATATGTGAAGAGTCTGCATGTGCTATTAACTCATTTTGGATAAAATGAGTTAAAAAGCTGTAGGTTGCATGATGGCAGTCTCTCAGTCAAATCTGGTCACAAATGTTTCATAAGAAGTAGGGAACATAGCCAATCTACAAGCTCACAACGTGGCGCAAAGCGACGTGTTTTGAGCTCGTAGACCTGCTATATGTTCAGTAGCCTAGTTTGGGTCCCGGGCAAACATCTAATTTCTCTTTTGGGTCACAGGCTAAAACGTTTAGACAGTACACACTTTTGAGACAGATGGGTGTCTCTTCATCTCTGGGGGCTATAAACCCCAATACCCACCCAGCCTTTTGACTGGCGTCATTCACTGATGGAATTGCACACAACCGTTAAAACGAAACATCCCAATTAGGTTGAATTAGTTAAAAGGTCACAAAGGTATTGCATCATACCAGGAGTGGTCCCTCGGAATCGACTGCAGCACCAGGAAAAACATACTGTATGATATATTTACAAGACTGGAGTGCAAAGGACTGGGCGTCGGCGTCACTGAGGAGCCCATGTCTGGCTCTGTTTTGGTGGCGACACATAATTGTGTTGTTATGAAGCAACCAGTGGTCCGGGGACCACCAGTGAGGTGGTTCTAGCCGCTCCCTATAGCTAAATGATGGAGAGTATTGGTAACCAAATGGACACTTATAGATCTTTAACTCTTGAGAGCGTAAAATGAAACCAGAAGGGCCGGAAGTTTTACACATTTAGAGAATGTAGAAGAATTGTCATTTGCCTGTTATCTCTCCTAAATGGTGCCGACATCATTACAGCATGGAATTGTGGACAAAATCGTATCCGACGGCAACAAAAATATTCTTTTAGTTTTGGGTACTCTGAGAGGCAAAATCTCAATGGTGGGTCCGTGGCTAAAAATGCAGAATAAATAATGGACCTTGATATGAAAAGGGTTGAAAACCAGTGTTCTAAACTCTAAAGGACTGCTGTTATATTCCCTGTCTTGTGGAGTGGACAGTGTGCTCTCCTCATTTTGTCTGTGTGCTGCTGGCCCTGCTGTAAGGGGCAGCCACAATGGGAACAGAGTGGGAGTGCCGGGGCTTGGAGAGTGGCTCTGGAGGTGAGCTATTTATTGCCTAGAAACCAGGGCTCTCAGGCAGTACGATTACATTGCTGGCTCTGCCCATACTGCTTGCTTTCAAGACTTTTAGTATACTTCCCAGGCTGAGTCTTTCTCTCGTCCTCTTTTTGAGGGGCGCTATATAGCCTCTCCTATGTCCAGCTTTGTCCTATACACAAACATTAAATTACGATTGACAATTGAATGGACAATTTTACGTCTATTTTACGTCATGATGACGTACTATGAGCGCCCCTCACATCACACAGGTGTGATCCCTGTTAGTTGTTAACCAAAGCAACTGCTTTCCTGCAGTAGAACTTAATTTGTAACATGTCTCTATTTTTAAATAACTCTAAATCCATCTAAATACAAATTTGCCGTACGTAGTTTTTAAGATTCACAGCCCGCCATGGCGGTTACAAACTTGCAAAGTGGAGTGAAAGCTGCTACTGTACATACATACATACAGTATATGTATGGATGTACACACACATGTTTAAGTATGTATGTACAGTACTTTGTGTTTCCTTCCAGCAACTAATGAAATCTTACATGTCTTGAATGGGATCTTGGGTTAATATTTTCTTTATATTCCCTCATCCCCATCTCCCCCCCCCTCCCCCATAAGTGTGCAGTGTGTAGTGTGGTCAACAGACTGTGTCCTCAGCCCCTCTGCTCCCTGCTTCCTTGTCTGGCATGTCTGTTCTTTCGCTCCTGGGTCTAAAGTTCAGCCAGAGACAACAGGAGGGGACCATCTCATCGCACAGCTCTCAGCATTTCACAACACTCACACCATTTTGTTTTTGCTGAGTCAAATACAGGCTTCCCCTCTGCTCTGCTCAATAAGAACGCACACCCTTCCCTGTAGGCACCGTGTTTTGCCGGAGGAGGACAGAAGGGAATGTTTTGAGAGCACTATTGCCGGCACCGGCCGGCAGGAAATACAAGAGTCAGACTAAAATGGCTCATTTCACACTGTTGACTGACCATTTCGTAGCCTAGGACAAAAAAAAAACGTATTTTATGTACGTGTGCATCTTAGTAAATGTAGATTCTGAATAGGATAGTGGTGTTATGATGTCTGTTACACAGTGCTATATAGGGGTGCACGATTATGAAATTATGACCGATATCCGAGCTCCAATTATTTGCAAGGTCATATCTGCCAATACCGATTCTGAACGATTCCGATATTATACAGAGGACCACAATGGAAACAAGCCTATAGGCCCTATAGGGGCTTGGCCCAAAGCCTGTTAATAAAGTATTCAATCAATCAATAAATAGCATATACTATTTTCCAAGTGTCTGTTTTCACAACTGAATGACTGAATGGGATGAGTACACTTTTTTCTTTTTTTTATCCCACGATTTTGCAACCCAGTTATTTTCCACCCAGTGCCAATTATCTAATGTAATCCTGGACTGACCTCATGCCTCCTTCTATGCATGAGGAGTCCAAGCTGCTTCTTTTCACCTGACGGGGGGGAATTTCCCCAGCCGGACGTAGCGCGTAGAAGGAACACGTTATTCCGACCAGTTCCTTTGAGTACACACATAAAAAAAAAAAATTAGTTCATTTTTTTTCATTTTTATTATTTTTAGCTGGTGAAAACCGATGAAATAATCTGTATTATTTTGAGACCGTTACGATACCGATATGGCATTTCTATGGCCGATTTTATGGCCAATTCCGATTATGCCACCGATTAATCGTGCATTTCCCTAGTGCTATTCTATCCCTCTACACCTACTGTTTCTCTACTGTTCCGTCCCCCGCCGAGGGCAACGTGTGAGGAGCCCGTCCTGAGTCGGTCGGGGTGGCCTTCGGAGAGGCCCTGGTGACTGCAGGGGCTCTTTAATAAGCTCTGCTGGGGAGGCAGGAAGAGAGGCTATGGGAGCCCTGGCTGGAGTTACCCCCCCATCAACTCAGTCACTGCCCCTTCCTTTAGTTACCTCCCTCCCTCTCTATCGCTCTCTCTCTCTCTCTCTCTCTCTCTCTCTCTCTCTCTCTCTGCCTCTCTCTCTCTCTCTCTGCCTCCTGGCATACCTCCCGCAACCCTCCCCCATACTAGTCCATCAGACCATCTCCCAGCATCCTCTCCTGCCATGCCTCCTTTCCTTTCCGCCCCGATCTCTCCAACACATCTCCTCCTCCTCTCTTCCTCCTCCACTCCTCACTGCTGACTGCACCTCCCTCACAGCTCCCGTTTTACAATCCTCCCCGCCTATGCCTCCCCGCCTGCCTCCCGTCAACACATGCCAGGACTCCTGGGGTGCCAGCCAGTTAAAGAGGGCGAGGACTTCATCTCAAAGAGCTCCTCGGGATGTCATTATAAAGATCATCAGCAGGTCTTTCCTCGCTGATCTTACATAACTATTCCTTCAAACAGAATGGCCTTCAAAGACAAATAATTACCCGGTCTTCTTATACTCCACGAGTTATAATGAACAGAATCAAAATGTGCGAATAGCGCTGAATGTAGAAAGTCAGGTTTTAAAGATCATACTTGTCAAATTATCAGTTTGTCAAATTGTGCCATATATATATGGCTCTCATTTTTAGCGATTATATTTCTGTATGTTATGCCAATGTTCTGGATATGAATTACGATAGGAAGTCATTTTTATTCTGTTATGTCATTAAAATGATCTATTGTCTTCTGATTTCTGCTGTCAGTTAATTCAATATTTAACATTTTATACACATAATGCATTTTGAAAAGGCCATTATCCACAGAGAACGTGACATGAACCGCAGCCTTATATTCTGGGGGAGAGCATTCCGCAAAAATATCTATAAGCGGGTTGCACTCGATGTGTTGTGAGCTTATAGTTATTTTTTGGTTATTTTTGTGAAAGCTAACGCAGCAAGCACAGTCAGGACCTGGACGAATTAGTGACGTCTTGATTAGGGCCAGATCAAGTCAAACCAAGACTCGTCAGATCTGGCCCAGAATATCACCTGATTTCAACCAACATAATTTTCTGCCCACTAAGACGGACGTCCCTGGATAATACAGAGAGAGTATACGATACGAGGCCAGATCAACAAGTCCGATAGAGTCCAGATAACAGTTTACAAGAGGGTCCACCTTGTTCAATTCATCAAAACATTTAGAGATGTACAAATATACACTATATAGCCAAAGAACAGAACAGGACTTCATCATACTGATCAGCACCGACTGTAGGTAGGGCGTTCCACATTTTGCTGGCATAGGAGCGAAAATAATTTAGTCCCTTGTTTGTGCCGAATCTGGGTTGCACATATGGTTTGTTGCACTCCCTCATGGTGTTGTGGGTGTGGACTTCGTTGACATTAAAGAAGTATTTAGACAGGTACTGACTGTTAAGGTACATGTGGGTATCTTGGTCAAACATAATATCATAACTAGTCAGATCTGGCCCAGAATAAGCAGGCTATGTAGGCTATATTATTTCAACTGCTGAAGACATCCTGGAAATGAGTAGAGATCATCCCCATATGGGCTGTGATCTGGCCTAGTCCCAGTAGCGATCGTCCCCATATGGGCTGTGATCTGGCCTATAGTCCCAGTAGAGATCATCCCCATATGGGCTGTGATCTGGCCTATAGTTCCAGTAGAGATCGTCCCCATATGGGCTGTGATCTGGCCTATAGTTCCAGTAGAGATCGTCCCCATATGGGCTGTGATCTGGCCTATAGTCCCAGTAGAGATCGTCCCCATATGGGCTGTGATCTGGCCTATAGTCCTGAACGTCACCGGAAAAGGACTTCATCCTAACGTCATCATGCCGTCATTTGCTGGGAAGAGAAAGGCAACTATTTAACCCAGCGGTTCGTTCAGTTCACACAGTTGAAAGGGTATGTGCTTGGTCTGCAATTACATTCCGCTGCAATTAACACCAGAAACGGATCTGTTACCGGAGCATAATATCCTTCCTCTCAACATCCATCCGTCCGTCCATCCACTCCCTCAGTCTAACCCTCAAAATCTACCCATATACAATTTGTATACATAGCTTGCCGCATCCACCCGGCAAGCTGAATATCCAGCCAAGCCTATCAATCTATTCTCCCTGCCTAATTCCTCTATCCTACCCCCGCCCCGCCCGGCCCCATTCTAAGGCGTTGCCTCCATTCATGGGCGAGATCATTATTCCGAGAATAACGAGAGAGAAAAAAAAAAACATAGATATCTGTGGTGAAACAGAATGCATATTAAGTTGGTAGCAGGTGGACCTAAATAGTCATACCCCCCCCCCCCCTCTCTCTCTCTCTCTCTGTCTTTCTCTCTTCTGTCTAATCGCGACGCTGCAGCCCCACGCTCTAGGTCTCTACTACCATGTAACGTGTGGGCTCCATCAGCCATGCAGATGAGCATAGCTTCCTTCACCTTAATTAGAGGTCCCAAGGGGACTAGATGTGGGCGCTCGAATACCATCACCGTCAGACACTCGCACCGTTGCGCTGCCTTTCATCGAGAACCGGGGAGAAAACACAGGGGAAATTGTCATCACTACATGTAGCCTATATGACTGAGGCCCATTAAAGTATCTAGTGGGAATTTACATTAAGGGGTGTGTGTGTGTGTGTGTGTGTGTGTGTGTGGGGGGGTACTTTCCTGTTATTTTATTCTGTACTGCATGTGGCCACTGACAATAAAGTACCCTCTTAATTAGCTGCTGTTATAGTTCTTTTCTTTTTTTATTTCTTTTTTTAATCCTGTGTTTGGTCTATGTTTCTTTTCTGTACCGCCTTACAGTTTTACTGCTAATAAAGAATGTAATCAATCAATCAATCCGGAATAGTGGCCCCCTGAGAACTTTGGGTACTATTTTTGTTATATTTATTTATTTTATTTTATATTTAGGCTACTTGACTTACTATAAATAAAATGTAGGCTACATTTCAATTACAATTGCCACAGATTGATTGATACAAACCTACCTGTGGATATAGCCAGTCATTTGGAAAGTTGAAATAAAATTTAGGTCATGATGAACCAAGCAATATTATGTTCAAATGCTGTAGGCCCATATAGTTGGCCACACTTTTTAAATTTATTTTCGACTACATTTCAAAGCATATAATAATAATAATATTATTTTTTTTTGCCATTTTAACATTGACGCCAACACCCCCCCAGCCCCACCCCCAAATCTCCCGTAGACGACTGCAGTGCAGACATGCATGCATCATCTATCATCATCAGGTAAAGCCACGTTGAGAATTGATTGATTGATTGAAGTATTAACAGTTTGCAGAATGGATAGCCTACAGTTCACATGAAAGCACAACTCAATACAAAGACTGTTACTTAGTGTGGACGACACAAAGCAACACTTATTTACAACAGGCCCAAGAAGCTAGCACCTAGCTAATAATGTGATGTTATGTTACTCAGGCCAGTACAACATGCAGGTTGCAGGAGGAGTCAAGGACCGTTTTGGTATCGTGTTAAAATGTCATTCATGTTTGTTATTGCCATTGAGTATACTTTCACGTTGCCTATAGTTGTTGTTCATTTGTTTAGAATAGTTGGCTATCCTATATCTCGTTGGAGGCTAGCTATTGCATGATGATTTTATTGTTTGGACACGTGACTTGTTTACACGCGCACGCATACGCGCACGCACACACGCACATGCATGCACATGCATGAGTGGTGACAGTACATCTGGGCACCTCGATGTAAAATTGGCTATTTGGTCCAAAATGCTAAAAATACAATGTTTGGGACATTCGACCGCATAATTATATAGTCTACATATTAGGTAGGCTAGCTGTCACTGGCCTAATCCACAGGTAGTAATGCTAAACACTATGTTTTACTTATATTAAAGTAACTCAACCTGATTACATTTGATTGCATTCTATATTGATGTTTTAAACCAGAATATATATATATTTTATAGTGTTGTGCAAATATCATTTATTTTATTTATTTTTTATCCCACGATTTTGTAACCCAGTTTTCTTTTCACCCAATTGCCAATTGTCTAATGTAATCCTGGGCGCTACACTTCCTCTGCCAACCTGGGGGGGGGGGGGGGGGGGGCAGCGGACTGCCTCCTTCTATGCATGAGGAGTCCAAGCTGCTTCTTTTCACCTGACAGAGGGGAATTTCCCCGGCCGGACGTAGCGCATGGAAGGGACACGTTATTCCGACCAGTTCCTTTCCCCTCCATCAGGCGCCCCGGCTGGCCAGGGGGAGGTAGTTTTAGAGACCAGGATTACGGCATGTTTTTGTGAGGATATCGGGTGACAGCACTACCAACTGTGCCACCGTGCCCCACTTTTGATTTGTATAATGGTGATTTTTTACTGTCAAATGATATTTGAGAGTATTTTGTAATAATGGACTCTGTTCTCTGTTACATGCAATACTTCCCAACTCTGGCAATGAGTCATTAGAAATGATAGCATTTTATGATTAATAACAATAATGTTGTTATTGTGCCAATGTGTACAGTCCCTGTCAGCTGTCATCTGCCAACCTCTACTGCCGTCTCCTCCCATACACATGATGGAGTCACCAACCACTTATTTTCTCACCAGTGACATGGAGTGCGGAGGAAGAAGATATATCCCTGAGTTCTGCTTCCAACCAACCTGTGGGAAATGGCCGGTGCATCAGCAGCATCACCCCATGGTTTCCCACCCCAGTGAAAACACCTATATATCCTGCCGGAGGCGCGGTGAGGAATTGAGCCCAGTCTCCACAGCGGTAAGGCAGAAACGTTATCCCTTTACCACACACACACACACACACACCTACCTGGTCAAATATTAAAATCAACCTAAATAAATGAGAAATCTTTAACGTTAACCCATTTAGACCTGAGCTCGATTCTACAAATGTCTTCTATTCTAAATCATGGCAGTTTTCTGAAAACCCTATGTTTCTATATCAGTGGTTCTCAACTTTTTTTTCAAAAATAGCTTGTAGATCTGCTATTTTTGAATAGCTAAAGTATAATAATAAGACAAGAACAAGATGATAAGACAAGACACAAATTCCAAATGTCCTGTTTAAATTCATTACATTTAATAAATATCAGTATAATTTTTTTAAACCAAATATAATAAATAGTCTACAATTTATTTTTCTACTTAAACATGCCTATACAATACATACTATTAATATTAAGTACCGGGTATTTAGCACACTGTTCTGTATAAACACAACATTTTACAACAATTAATGTCCCCCCTTCCACTAAACATAAACAACAACAATCCTCCTGTCCGCCACATGTACGTATGTGTAGGTCCCCCCCCCCCCCCCCATGTCCCCTTTAAACGGGGAGGTTCTCTCTATGTGTGTTCACCCCCCTACTAGCCCCTGGGCTCTCAGCTCCGGGAGGGCGAGAGAGAAAGAGAGAGAGGGAGAGAGAGGAGAGAGAGAGAGAGAGAGAGAGACTTGCTTGCTTGCCGGCCGAGTGGACGCGTCGGAAACCTCCCCGGAGGGGCCCTGTGTAATTCGATGCATGCTGTTAAAGCTTAGAGTATATTGTCTTCCCTTTTGCTTATGAAGTCTCCGCCCACTGGCCCACCCTACATTTAGAGGATCATGTGACTGGGGTAAGTCATTTGCAAGTACAACCGTTCTCTGTGCGCTCCCCATTCATTTCCTGAGAACTGCCAGAGCCGAGCAGCTGAGAGGCAGAAGGGGAGGGGAGCTACTCACTCACTCCACGCACACACACACACACACACACACTCACGCACACACGCACGCACGCACGCACGCACACAAACACACACACACACGCACGAGCGTGCGCGCACGCACGCACACGTACACACACACACACGCACACGTGCGCGCGCTTGCGCACCGACACATACAACACAGAGTGAGAGAGAGAGGGGAGAAGAGAGAGGAGAGAGAGAGAGGACTGTATAGAAGAGAAAACAGTCTCCACGGCTCTGCAGCTTCTGACAAGGTCTGTGCATTTTCTCTCCTACCGTTGCTCTGCCACTCTGTGCGCTTCGTTTGTCATGTCGGTGGCGGGTTTGTTGGCTTCTGTTCCGTTCTCCGTGTGTGTCTCTCTCAGCTCAGCTGTCATTGCTCTGTCAAAGCCAATGACAAGTACGGATCACCTGTACGTACGGCACACTGTTTTCCGTGTGGTTTGCGGCATTGTGCTCGCTGTCAGTCAGAGAATGGAATACGGAGAGGCTATCTATCTACCGATGCTGACTGGACTTTATAACACCTCTTTCTCAGTATGACTCCGGTCCATGAACTGTCATGAACAAGAAGAGTCTTCTTGCTGTAATGTATATACACATATACAGAGTGGACACATCAGGCATGGACATCATCCCCCCTATACTGTACCGGTTGCACGTTCTCGTTGAGGTTTACTTTGTTTCCTCTCAATGTCTGGACAAATTTTGTTGCCTCATGATTTGTAGTGTGTGAACTTGGGTCCGGTGTTATTGGTGGCTATATAGAGCTGACTCGATGTCTCTTTTTGACCCAGGCATACGGTTTTAAAACGAAACGGAGTGAGCAGCAGAACTCTCTCTCAGCACTTTCGTTCTGGAAAAAAGTTTGGTGGCTATAGTCAGAGTTCTGTGCATGTGTTATAGTATAGAGTGCGGTGCGCCTCACTGTGTGAGTTTTTATGTTTACGTGTTGTGTGTGTGTGTGTGTGTGTGCGTGTGTGTGCGTGTGACTGTGTGTGTTTTGACAGCCTTATTTGCCTACCGTATACTGTAGCTCACAGACATGAGAGCCAGGGCTGTTAGCAACGGGTTAAACATTAGGAGGCTCGGGTAGCTGAGGAAGGACACCGTTGGGTGTGTGTGTGTGTGTGTGTGTGTGTGTGTGTGGGGGGGGGAGGGCGTGGGGGGGGGAGGGTGTGTGCAATGCATGTGTATTCATGTGCGCGTGTGAACGTGCACGTGGAAAGTGTTTGTTTGAGCGTGTGCATGTTTGTTGTTTACGTGTGTGTGTGTGTGTGTGCGCGTGTGCGCTCTCGGTGTGGGAGTGATGCGGGGCTGGTGTCTTGGGTGTCATCGACAGCGCTCTCACTTCCAGGGTAATAGTCATTGGTATTGATGGGTGGCTGTCAGGAGGCAGGAGAGAGAGAGAGAGAGAGAGAGAGAGAGAGTGAGTGGCTAGAGGGGCTGGCCCTCGGCTGTTATTTTCAATTACAGGGGACCGGGGTAGAGCTGACAGCAAAGGCATTTGTACACCCCAGCGAGGGCGGAGGTAGTGGGTGGATGGGGCGAGGGAGGGAGGGAGGGAGGGAGGGGTCGGTAGTGGGTGGGTGGGTGGGTGGGTGGGTGGGATGGTTGGAGAAGAGACTCTGGCCCCTCTGCTCCTGGGTTTGATGTGGAAACTGAGCACTGACCTCCATGACTTTACCCCCGCACACTGGAGAGGCCCTCCCCCCCCCCCCCCCTGCCTTTAACTGTGTGACAGCAGTGTGTGTGTGTGTGTGTGTGTGTGTATATATGTGTGTGCGTGTGTGTGTGTGTGTGTGTGAGATGTGTGTGTCTGTGTGCGCGCAAGCCTGTGTGTATAGCTATGTGTGTAAGTGGTATGGAGGGATTTTGTGAGTGAGCAGGCATAGGAGAGAGATGGGAGGGGAGAGGAGGGGAGAGGAGGAGGGGGGGGAGGGGAGGGGAGAGGAGGGGAGAGGAGGAGGGGGGGAGGGCATAGAATAGACCCCCTGGAGCTCCCGGGGTATTCAGTGAGCGAGATTAGTGCCCATTTAAACTCTCACTTAAATCCATTTACCATGGACCCCTCACTCCCCATACGCATAAGAAGCCAGATATCGCCATACATTGCACTTTTATGCTACATGAACGGCTCAGTGTCACGTCTGAACGGCTCAGTGTCACACGCACGTGCGCACACACACACACACACACACACCCGCTCGTGCAGTGCACACACACACACACACACACACACACACACACACACACACACACACACACACACACACACACACACACACACACACACACAATAAATGAAAAAATACTCACACTCTGGCTGCACCCCACCCCCACCCCACCCCACCACCCACATAGATATTTTGTGACCGTCTGCAACCAGATCAATGGAGGCTGTAATCCCCCCACCGCCCCAACACCAGCCCCGCATTAAGCTATTGCTATCATTTCGATTCCTTCCTCGGTCGCAATCACCCCTCAGATATGGTCCAAGGGCTTATGATAGTGATCAGCTCAGGTGGGGGACTCAATTAAAAAGCCAATCACCAGCGAATAGGCCCTATCTGTCCATCAACAGCGCTCCCCCCCCCCCCCCCTCCACAGCACGTTTAATTGCTCCGCAGGATTCCGCCACTAAAGGCATCATCTGTCTGCCACAGATCAGGACACACAAATTGGGCCGCTTGTTGACAGATGGAATCTTCAGGATGGAATACTATAGTGCTATATCATTCGAAGGGCACATACCTATTCTGTGGACGAAGGGGGTTGTGGAATTCCCCCATGCTATGCCTAATCAGTTGGGTTAACTGCCAGCATATTGATTGACTGCTGTATCATTGATCCAGCTGCATGTTATGGACTGTATGGCCATTGATTGGAGATAGACTGCAGCAGTGCGCTGTGTTATATGGCCACGCTCAACTTGCTCAAGAGGCTCCATCCTATACTGGAAAAGCCAAGAGCCCCCCGACTACTGGAAAGCCAAGGCCAGAGGGTAGTGGGGGTGGGGGGGCGGGGGAAAGGGGCGTGCTCAAGGTGCATTGTGGGATAGCCCTGTCCGTGTGTGCGTGTGTGCGTTGTGTGCGTAGCGGTGCGCGTGCGTGTGTGCGTGATGGCCCCTGGCCACAGAGAGGGCGTTGTGTCTCTGGAGCTGTCAGACCTAGCTATTCACAGGCACAGGAGCCGACCATCACCACCACCACACAAAGACTCCACGCACGCACGCACGCACGCACGCACGCACGCACGCACGCACGCACGCGTATACGCACAATCTGTGAGACAGATTGCCCCGAAATGCAGGGGTGAATTTGTATAATGACGTATTGACATGTTCCAAAGAGATGAAGAGATCACTGATTGAACTAATCAGAAACAATGTTTTTTTTAGTAAGGATGGAGAAGTGCTTCATGGTCTCTGTGTTCACTGTCTGTGAACATGCATGAGAAACATGCATTATTGACATTATTTTCAAGAGACGTTTGTGTCTGGATCGCGTGACACTCTGTTGTATTTGCTAAATACTTAATAGTAGCACATTTGTTTCAGCAATAATTGAGTATATACTATACAGACAAAAATCTGTTCAAATCACATTTTATTCTGACCCCTCCACGAAAAGGCCTCGTTGTCCCTGACCCCTTATCCATCATTTATACATTATGAATAATTAGTGTGGACTTAAATAGTTTTTCGTCTGTAGTACTCAATGTTTTAGGTGAAAATCTTCACAAACAGTTCAAAAAAAGCAGATCAGATCAGATCTAACAATGTGCCGTGTTGCAATACGCTGTGAGTTTGTAGATCGGCTATTAAAAAAATATATATTTATTGGTTATTTGTGTTTAGTTTTATTTGTTTTCTTAGTTGTTTTCAATACATTGAACTCATCTAAATTTTTCACATTGATTAGGAAACCTAATATTGGTCAAAACAGGTAATCAGTGGTCTAGGACAGTGGTTCCCAAAGTGGGGTCCGGGCACCCCCAGGGGTCCTTGAGGAGTCCCAGGGGGTCCCCAGCTAAATGATAGTTTGGTACAAATGGACCCTTATGGGTCTGTAACTCTGAGAATGTACACATTTTACTCTTAACATTGATTTTACAATATAAATTGAGGGTCCCAGAGATAGAAATGCATTAAATAGGGGTCCGTAGAATAATGCATGTCAAACTGGGGGGTCCTTGAAATTAAACGGGTTGAGAACCACTGCTAGAGCTGTAGAAATCTTCTCTCATGGGGGTCCCTGGCATAATGTTTCAAATGGGGTTCCGTAGGCTATAATTAGTGTCAATTTGGGGGTCCTTGACTCTAGAAATGAGACTTTTATGTGTTGGTTAAAAACAACAACAAGTCTCCTGCTATCCTTGTCCATGTGTGTCATGACCAAAGTTTGACAAATGTTCTCCTGCTCTGTGTTTTCCCTTGTGTATTCAACCTTTGACCCCTGTGTCCAGCCCACATTTGTTTACCAAAGTTGACTCTTGGGTGTACATCATGGACTGCTACTTCACGTGTGTGTGTGCGTGTGTGTGCGTGTGCGTGTGCGCGTGTGTGTGTGTGTGCTCACAAGAGAGAATTTGAGAGAGAGAGAGAGAGAGAGGGAGAGAGAGCAAGCACAGGACAGTGTTGTGAAAGTCAGTGATCACTTAAATAGTGAAAAAAGACAAAGCACAACCTGACCCTGTGTGTGTGTGTGTGTGTGTGTGTGTGTGTGTGGGCGCTCGCTCGCTCGCATGTGTGTGTGTGACTGACCAGCACATTGATCGGAGCATATTGTGCCTCACACACACAGGACACTCAGTGCTTACTGGAAGTGACTCGCTGAAGGGGGAGATCAGCCCCCGACTCTCTGATTTAAGGTTGCTTTGACATGTTTCGCTGACTGTGTCGAAGGTGTGGCTAGGCAACGCCTCTCAGTTCTGTGGTGAACTTTACCCTTCTCATTAGACCGGCTCCAGCCAGGGCCTATTCTGCTTGAGCCGATCGCGGTTGATCTGTGTGCTCGACAACAGGGGGAAAGGGGAAGGAATGGGGGGGGGGGGGGGGGGGGGGGGGGGGGAGGAAGGAAGTCAAAGTAGAGAGAGAAGGGAAGGGCATTTCAAGGCAGGTTTGACCCACTATTGAGCGCTATGCTGCTGCAGCTATAGACAGGAAAATAGTTTTCCCCTCTATAGTGCGGCTTTTTGGAAGCATCTCTTTGGTCAGCGGGGTAGATGGCTTCAGCAGACCCTCTCCCCCCCCCCCCCCCCCCCCCCCCCCCGTGTAGCGATGCTGCACGGATAACTGTGAACTTTGTTTCCAGTTGTACTGTAGGTCAACCGTTCGGGGAGGAAATTATGCAAACAACATGTGGAATCCATTTAGGAGGCCTGTGGCATTCCACAGGCTGTTTGGCTTTAACAGAACCAGAGCCCATGCTATAACGTAGGTCCACGCTATGGACCATAACTCCTCTCAATTAGCATCTTCAGCCGGGGCCCTTCAGCTAATGCGGCGATAGCCGAAAATGAGAAGAACAACAGTCAAAGTGAGGCCGCGAGTAGATGAGTAATAGAGGTAAACACAGCTGCTCGTTTTATTAAGCTGCGTAAGAGAGCTGGAATGGGTCAAACTAAAGGGGGAAAAAAACTCAGTTGGCATAAATAACTGCACAGCACACGGATCTGTAATAAGTGTCAGTGTGCTGGAATGTTTAGGTATAGGGTTAGGGACGTTATTATTGTCTGTTTCCATGCTCTGCTTTGGGTTGAGTTGGCCAAGTCAGCGCAAATTGCTGCGGCGAGCCCAGATAGGGAAGCCACTCCGTGACGCTGCATTGAGAGGCTTTGCTAGGCCATTAAACACTTTGGCAAAATGCAAGTGCATGTGTCTAAATGTGTGTGTGTGTGTGTGTGTGTTTGTGTGAGTTTAAATCACAAGGGACAGCGGGTGAGAACAAGAAGGAATACGAGGAAGATAAGAGTGTGTGTGTGTGTGTGTGTGTGTGTGTGTTGCCGTGCCGTGTGAGAGCAGAGTACTAGAGTAGAGGGGATGTGTTCTACATGAGTTGTTTGCAGTGGCTAAATGTATGAGTCAGTCGATTGGAGCTGTCTGTCTGTGTATACTTGGTTGTTTTTTTGTGAAAAACATCTAGGTCGATTGTTGAGTGCATGTGAGTGCAAGTGTTGTGATGCATGCATTAGACGAGCCATTGTGCATGGTATGTACGCGATACATACCGCACGTATGTTGGGGGAGGGCCTCGCACAGCGCGCGCACGCACGCACGCACGCACGCACACAGCACACAACACACACACACACACACACACACACACTGCCAGAGCCTGAGGGGGATAAGACAGCAGCCCACTCAAAGAATCCCCCCATTAGGCCAGGAGTACAGTCATCCCTAGAGGAAAAGAGAGGAGAGAGAGAGAGAGAGGGGGGGGGGGGGTTTACAGAGTGAGATAGAGAGAGAGAGGAGTGAGTGAGAGGAAGAGGTGAATGGGTGTGTGGAGATGGCTGGGGTGATTGTAGGTCACTGTGGCGATGCTAAACAATATATATAGGTGCTGCGCACACTGAATCCCCCCCCCTCCCCTCCCCGCTATTTTGCCTGATTTTTTACTTGCGTGCCGGCATCGCACAGCCCCCAAGAAATAGCAGATCTACAAGCTCACACTGCGATGATGCGTCACACTGCGGCGCATTGGTGGTCGCAACTAAAACTAAACTATAAGTACTTCACTTTGCTTTCACTGTGAGTTCCTGTTCCATAGAAAGCAGCCCTATCCTGTTTCAGGAGAGGAGCGGCAGCGCAGATGTTAGCGCTGTGTGACTGACTGACTCATTTTGCCTCGCTGTGTTTTCCAGGGAATGCAATGTACACTCACTCAGCATCTACAATACGTTACCTGGTGTTTCGTTTGTCTCATCACACAACGATGCGTCACCACCTCATAATATAACCCTATTTTTTTACAATTAAATAATTCATATTCACACTTGTATGCTTTAGTTTTTCTTCCATTTTCAAAAATCTGTACAAGGGTCACATAGTTTCATTACGTGGCGCGCTGGCTGTGAGCGTTATGAATAGATATTTTCATTTTTTTTCCTATTCTCATCATTATTCTCTTGTTGTTGTGAGCAAAAGTCTTGCCGAACATCTCCACACCACCATTATTGTAGTATCCGTATGAGTGAGTTGACAAATAATGAACCCAGTCTTGACTCTCCTGAATTACAAAAAGGATATACCTTTTAATATTGTTATCGGAGCATTTTGTGCGTTTATGCCTTCCTATACCAAACGCAGTGTTGTGACACTAGTGTTTGTCCCGTTTTTTTGGACCTTCTCATATCCTGTACGTACGGCAAAGTGTGCGCTGTGTGTGTTTGTGTAAGTCGGTCATGTTGAGACAATCATTAAATACCGTTGTGTAGTCACCTCAACCCCCGCGCCCTGTGCACTGAGAGTAAATAAGAGACGGGAATGGAGTCAGTGAGTGCATTTGTTATTGATCGCAGAGCGCTAACCTTTCTCCATCTCTCTCTCTCGTATAAGCCCCCCTCTCTCTGTTTATTCTTTTCCCCATTTCTCTTCCTCTCTCTCTCTCTCTCTCTCTGGCTTTGTCTCATACGAGACCGACGGACACTAGAGTTGCATGTTGTGGACAGACACGCCACAAACTCAGAAACACACCCACAGTCCTCCACCCCCCCTCATGGCCGTCTCCTGGAGAGCTTGCTACCGATTAATCTGCACGTTTATCCTGGTTCGCTCCACGCTCCACCACCTCCCCCCTCGGTACAAGTGAGGTTTTTGTGTCAGAGGCTATTTTAGATACACAGCCGACTGACACCCTGCACTTATGTGGAGGTGTGGAGTTTGTGTGTGTGTGTGTGTGTGTGTGTGTGCGGTGCGTGCGTGCGTGCGTGCCTGTGTAGGGTGTTCTAGAGAGGTCACCCCATTTAAAACGGCTACAGTACATACAGGACTGGTTGTTGGTCCGTCCTGGGGCAGTGGCCAAAATCCTCCGGCGTGCGTTTAACTCTTCTGAGAGTGTAAAACAAAATGGACCCCGTGATTTTCCACTCTCGGGGGGGTTAAATCAACTCAACACTTTACAGCTGTGGTGGTCGTCATGGCGGATCCTATATAGCGGCAGGACATGAGTTTTTCCATCGGTTCACTCGTTCACTCGCCAACGTTATCTCTTATTGGGTTCGAGCAGGTCGAATGTTGCCACGCAAAAACACAGACGAAATGAGTAAAAAAATCATATTTTATATTTTGTTTATATTAACCGAGGGTGTACAGGTGCACTGACCACAGTGTACAAATGGGTGTACGGGTCCATTGGGTTCCCATTTGAACACTCTCCTAGTTAAATAAACACTCAGGCTTTTGCAGCGTACACCACCTCACTTTTAGCGCTGTCACAGGCAGCCCCACAGCTTGTTTTAATGTTTCACCGCAGCATTTGAGGCACATGATGCAATAGGATGTCAGAGTCTTCTGTTTACCTCTCTCCGGGGCACTGTGGAGGAGTGCATCTGTGTCGCGTGTGTGTGTGTGTGTGTGTGTGTGTGTGCGTATGCGTGTGCGTGTGTGTGTGTGTGCGCGCGCTTGTGTGCGAGCATGGCGTGGGTGTGGGTGTGGGTGGATCTTTGTTCTGAAAGGTGTATTAAGCATTATCCCTTCTTGTGCAGTGCAGCGATATTAAGAAACACTATTGTGTCTGTGAAGCCTGCTTTAGACTTGGTTGCCTGCTGGGGTCGTGCCGGCTGAAAATGGCAGATCGACAAGCTCACAGCGGTGTGAGAGCAACAACGCGCCGTGAGGTTGTACTTGTAGATCTATATACTGTTGTAGGTGCCCAGCCCGCAATTACAAGTATAAACCCTTCAATGTGAGATGAATGTGGAGTGCAGTGGGTGCAGGCAGGGGTCACAAGACTCGTGTGTGTGTGTGTGTGTGTGTGTGTGTGTGTGTGTGTGTGTGTGTGTGTGTGTGTGTGTGTGTGTGTGTGTGTGTGTGTGTGTGTGTGTGTGTGTGTGTGTGTGTGTGTGTGTGTGTACAGTATGTGTGCGTGTGTCTGTAACAGCCAGATTTAGCTGCAGAACGGAGAGCAGGGGCTCAGGAAGTCAGCTTATGAGAAGTGGGTAAAAATGCAGACAGAGACAGCAAACCAGACGACTCGCGCCTCCTTTTTCATATTGTGAACGTTTCCTTCAGAGGAGGAGGAAGACGACGAAGAGCTTCTCTTGTTTTTCCTCCACGTTCTCGAGACGTGAGAACGGACAGAGAGGCTGGTGTTGGTTTTGTGGGTGGAGGCAGGGCTTCACTTTTGCCGAGATAAAATGACATCGAACAGATGGCATAATGCTGTTCTGTGAAAAGCTGATATTTGTTCCTCAGCGTTGATCGATAAATGCAAGGTACATCGTTTAGGTTAAATAGTTCCCCCCCCCCACCACCCCTTGGGCAATTCTTTTTTTTTTCCTCTATTGGATTGGAATTGGAAACAATAGCTCATTAGTTTGATCTCAGTGTGTGTGAATTAATTAAATTCTACTTTTGTTTTGTTTTGTTGTGACTCCTGTAATAGTGGTCATACTCTAATGCCTGCTTCTCATAATTTACACGTGTGGAATTGATTTTGTGTGTGAGTGTATTATGGAGCGTTGTGCGTGTGCGTGCGTGCGTGTGTACTGTAGTGTAGTGTAGTGTACGGATCTGAGCTGCATCCGGCGACCTCATCCACCTCATCCCGACAGGATTACTGACACAGGATCTCCCTGCCTGCCCCTGGCAGAAATAGCCATAGGACCCAAGGGCAATCCACCGGAATATGGGAACTTCCACCAGTCCTGCTATATTGCGTGTCAAATTATGTACATGTGTATGTACAGTATGGTTCTTTTTCGTGTGTTTATACCACTTCCAGCCCATGATGTCCCTATTGTGTGCGCGTCGTTATAGGTGTAAATGTGGTAAATGTATTCATTTTGGGGGAGATGACAGATTTACGCATGTGCATGTGTGCGTGCGTGCGCGCACATGTGTGTGCATGTGTGTGCGTGTGTGTGTTTACATCTCTATAAATGGAGCTGATTTCCTCTCAGGTGCTGAGGCCCATGGCTGGGGCACTAAAAGAGTTATCTCTCTCTCTCTCTCTCTCTCCCCTTCTATGTCTCTTTCTCTCTTCCTGTTCCCTTCCTCAGATCTTTATAGATAATTTGCATAAACACTGATTGAAACACAAACTTTCTCGCGTTATTGCTAGTGAAGATGACCATGTCGGGGCGCTCCTTTGAAGACGAGCCTTATTATAGTCCTCAGACGGCGAATTAGCTGTTGCTCCCATGTGGCTTTCTGCTTTAAAGGGGGGGAAAGAAATCCACCTTAAAACAGAATTTACTTACTTTGCGTTATTCCTTGTGATCTTGGACATTTATGTCAATATCTATACGAACGTAGACGAACTGTCTTCCTGGTCTAATCAGAGCAGCCAGCAAGACAACCTTAGCCTGGAAACCAGACGAATCTGCCACAGGACAAAATAAAATAATCCCTGGTGAGATTGGTCTGTCAGTTTGAATTACATTTCGCTGTGGGGTGACCAATCAGAGCACCACTATTCAAAGTGAGACTTTTTTGTTGCTGTGATGTTGGAATCTGTTTAGTAACCACTAAGTACCTCCCCTTGGAAATAAATCTTCCACACCGAAGTTCCAGACTATAATATCTGTGCAGTGATATTAGTGCGTGTGCGTGTGTGTGTGTGTGTGTGTGCGTGTGCGTGTGCGTGCGTGCGTTCCCACGGCAGACCAGTTTGTACAATTGCTGCTTCTGTGTGTGTACATTATGCAAAAACAACGTTGGTCCCCTGCCACATATGATTAATGATAACATGTGGGCCTACTGTACATCTGTATGTCATCATTCAACTACTGGTCGTCGAGGTGATGTCCACATAATAACAGGGGGGGCTTTATAAATGCACATAAACATTAAACAACATTATAAATATGCAGTTATGTAACGTTTTAAATAACGTGGCCTTTATAAATGTTGAGCGGAAACCTTCTCTGATTAGGGGAAACCGGCGTACATACAACTTGGGATGGTGTCTGAGGCTCATTTTGTAGACATAATTATGGATGAGTTTACTGACAAACCGTGCTCATCGTGACCCAATTGACCATCTAAATGAAGATTTGCAAGTTCATAGTGCGGCACGTAGTGACGCGCTATGAGCTTGTATATCTGCTATTTTTGAATAGCAATTGGGTTGGGACACGGAGGCAGACAACGCTTCTCTCTGCTTCCACCAGAACAAGCCATCCACACAAACACCCA
Organism: Protomyctophum parallelum; assembly: GCF_964188405.1. Taxonomy (NCBI): domain Eukaryota; kingdom Metazoa; phylum Chordata; class Actinopteri; order Myctophiformes; family Myctophidae; genus Protomyctophum; species Protomyctophum parallelum. The sequence continues at coordinate 41,189,672 of NC_139707.1, read as the reverse complement.
CCCACAGACACTGTTGGATGAACAAAAAGAGCAGATATACAAGCTCATAGCGCGTCACTTCGTGCCGCACTATGAACTTGTAAATCTTCATTTTATTTTTTTGGAAAAACTGAAAACCTTTGCAAATCTTTGAATATATATATATATATATATATATATATATATATATCCTTAAAGTGATTTTTTTAACTCAAACCTTTGCTTCTGGGTTTCCCTGGAACAACACTTTAAGAGATGAGGGTCGGCGTGGCCATCATTTTGGGGGCCCTTGATGTCAAAAAAGTTTGAGGCTGAGCGGCTTTGTGTGTTTTTGTGTGTCTACCCCATAGCGGTGATTTGATTGGCTGAGCACGGAATGCGATGTATGATGTATAGGAGACGACATATCTGCGGTGTAAACTCGCAGGTCTTCTGCTACATTGAACGGCTGATGTTATAGTCTGCTCAAACGTTACTCTTTTACCCGCTTTAAATAAAAGTTTGTATTGCAGGTGCAGACGTTGTGCGGGCCTTTGTGCACTTTGTGTGCATTCTTCTGAGTACATTGAGCCCTGGCTATACGCACCCGACCTCACAGCATATAGGCGTGCATAAGACTTTGTTTACCTGCTTTTTACTAACACTAACTTTACAAAGATGCCCAGAACATCGGGATGAGCCTGTGTAGTTTATGGCTGCTCCAACAGTAGTGGCAACATACATTCAACTTTGGAGAAAAACGGAATGTCAAAAAATACACCACGGTGGCTGAGACCAGAGCCATAGAGTAATGGTTGAGACGAAGCAGTGAAAGGTCCTGAAAGATGCATAAAGTCAGTCTTTCTGTTGTATGAACACAAGGCCGCTGTACTTTATACCTCATGAGGTATAAAGTACAGCAGCCTTGTGTTCATACAACAGAAAGATTGGGTATTGGGTAAGACTGACGTTATGTATCTTTCAGGACCTTTCACTGCTTCGTCTCAACCATTACTCTATGGCTCTGGTCTCAGCCACCGCGGCGTATTTTTTGACATTCCGCTTCTCTCCAAAGTTGAATGTTGCCACTACTATTGGAGCAGCCATAAACTACACAGGTTCATCCCGATGTTCTGGAGCATCTTTGTAAAGTTAGTGTTAGTAAAAAGCAGGTAAAAGAGTAACGTTTGAGGCAGACTAACATCAGTCACTCTATCATTCAATGTAGTAGTTCAATATGTCGTCTCCGCCTAGAGGAAATTCGTTCTCTGCGACCAGGGGACCCGTTTCTGTCTATAGCCAGCTTTCTGTGTCTGTGTGTATACCACGGATTTGAGGGTGAAAAGTGAGGATGCCAATTGTGATTGATGTATGATGATAAGTGAGAAACCTGTTGGGAACTGCTAGGATTTAGACTGTTAGGCATTTCATTTTGTAGAGTTAAGGTAGTAATAAGGGGCCAAATGCCCAAAAGGGTGCTTTTTTCTATTGGTATGAATGTGTGATGTCATCAACTGTGACACTGTGTTGACCTTGACTGTGAATTTGTGGGCTCATACAGTTTTTGTTTTGAGATATCATATCACACATCCAGAAGTTTGAGTATACTTCATGGGCTTATATCACAAAATGTACACGTATCCCAGGAAAACTATAGGGGTCTGTTATACTATCCTACACTTTGAAATTCTGAGAGTCCATATAACAACTTTAACCTAATATTTGGTTACATTTGTAGAGTTACAAGTGATTAACCCATTTTGACATGAGATCAGATTCAAAAAATGTCTTCTACATCCCGACAGTTTTCTGAAAAAGCTATGTTTCCATGTCAGTGGTTCTTCGATTTTTCAAAAATAGCAGACCTACATGCACGTAGCGTGCCACTCGGTGGCGCGCTATGAGCTTGTAGATCTGCTATTTTTCAATAGCTAAATTATAACATAATGTTTAAAACACCAAAAGGGGTTCCCGGCGCCCAAAATGGGTTAAAAGCTTCAGGATTTGTCCCTTGACGATGACATCATCACTATACAGTCTTGTCACTCTGTAAAATGGAGTTGTAAGCTATATTATGATATAAATACAAATATTATGTCAATTCAATGTTGGGGTGCATTTCCCTTTCAGTTAAATAGCACACACACATCGTGTTGACAAGGTTGTACGAGCCCCGGTATTGTCTGCTGTTATACGTGTGGCGTGATGTGATCAATCTAATCAATATGCAGCCGTTAGACCAACTCCATTCAGCCACACGTACACGTTTTAGCACCGCATGCATCTCTGTATGTTTCCCTTTTGTGTGTGTGTGTCTGTCAACTCTCTATAAATGCCATTTCTTTTTTTTCTCTCCCTTAAGTGGCATGTTGACGAGCATATTGTACATAATTGGCCCCTGACAAACAAGGACACCGGGCTTTAAAAGTGTTCCTGCAAGGCGGATAAGTGCCGTGATGTAGGCTGTCTCTACAGTGTATACATGTTGCTGGCGACAGCCACTTCAAATGAAACCACACCGCGTTACGGCTCCATCGTGACACTGACTTTTGCAACATCGGTAGCAAGAGCCCTTAGATGTGTGTGTCCCCCCCCCCCCCACTCCATTTCCTGACTCGCAGGGTATACACGTCTACGCGGGTGCCGTATAGAACGCCCCGTCTTGCACCTAAAATAGCCAATCTACAAGCTCACATTGCCTCGTGAATGATGTGGCGCTTTGTGAGCTTGCAGATCGGCTCATTTCTGGCCATGCGTCACCTTCGTAATACGACGAAATATAAATCGGGGCTCGAGAGAGAGAGAGATCGAGAGAGAGAGAAGTATATAGTCACATAATGTATGCCACGTCGTCACATTCTGTACACCTGAGCTCCAAATGGAATCGTAGAGAGAGATAGAGGCGGCAGCTAGACGTTTCAATATGGATTTATGGGGGAACGAACCGTGATAAGATCTTCATGTTGGGCTGTCTATTCCCGGGGATGAAAAGAAGCACAAAAAAGCATGAATGGCGCAGCTATTCCCCTCTAATAACCGCCGCATTCAAGAAGACATGTATTCTTTCTCTCTCTGTGGAGCTGATTGGTTCCCATGAGGAAATGTTTAGGGTGCTTTGAGGCAAAGTGCATCAGTGGAGGAGTGTGTCTCTAAGGTTTTTCTTTTTCCTTTTTTTTCTCCTTCTCTTCGTCGTGTTTTTAGTTTTCTTTTTTTTCCCTAAAGGAACTTTTCTTTCCTTTTTTTACCCCCTTTTTTTCCAAAACATAGCAGGCCCATGCCAGGGTTTGATGCTATTGTGAGTTGCCGGTGCTTATGAGGAGTGTGAATACTTCGAACAGAGAGAGGTAGTAGCACTCTGTGCTCTCTTGAGCCTCGTTCAAAAAATATGTCCCAGAAGCATCCAAAAGTCTTTGCCTGCTGCTCCCCTTGCCAAGGGAAATACGCCTTATGAAATGGAAATTCTGAGACCATTCACACAGTGCCAGGAATGATTCGAGGAAAAAAAAAAAAAAAAAAAAAGATTCTCCATGTCCATCTCCAGTACATCCAGGGCTCAGGGCTGAGAAAACACACATCCCCATCAGCCACTGTGTTACACACACACACACACACACACACACACACACACATGCACGCCACACACACACACACACACGCGCACACACGCACGCGCGGGGGGCCGAGTCGCTGCACACAGTACATCATGGAGAATATTTTACCTGACGCACGCTGTGTGTAAGGTTGAGGGTGAGAGTCTGGCTGCAGAGATGAATTATAGAGGGCTGTTTGGAGTTCACGTCAAGGTTTTTTGTCTGTGCTGGAGGAAGAGCGCATTAGGAGGGGGAGAGAGAGAGAGCTTTTAGTCAGCCATTTTTGTGGCTGTCCACTTACTCCGGCTAAGAGGTAAGCCTGCAGGGAGCTGTTTGAACGAGCTCCCCGGGCCAGAATAAGGGCCACATAATAAGGTCATGATCAGGCGGCTTAACCCATTTTGGACGGGGAACCCCTTTTGGTGTTTTATAAAGCCATTATGTTATACTTTAGCTGTTGAAAAACAGCAGATCTACAAGCTCATAGCGCGGCACCGAGTGCCGCGCTATGAACTTGTAGGTCTGCTATTTTTGGAGAAAAAAAAAAAAAACGTGAAAATGTGACGCAAATCTTTGAATATATATTATTTCAGAGTGAACATTTTTAACTCAAATCTTTGCTTCTGGGGGGACACACAACATATTTTCAGATGGGTGTCGGCGGCCAAATACAGATAATTCTGGGGGTCCTTGACATGAAAAAGGTTGATTACCACTGACATGGAAACGTTTTTCAGAAAACTTTTAGGATTCCGATTTTTTTTTGTTGATTTTTTTTTTCAAGAATCGTCCTCGGGTCTAAACGGATTAACATGTAGCAGGTTGAGGAGGTTAGCCTGTGATTCAAATAAGCTGCGATTCAGCCTCTTTTCCCCCCGCTATAGCACGCTAGATTACAATATGTTAAATATTTCATTTTATTATTACACTATACGGATCAGTCCCAGGCTCCACTACTCCCTAACTGAATTACAGTAGTATTATTATTCAGCCTATAATGCCCATATGCCAGCAGGAAAAGTCACGGTAAAAAAGAAAACGCTGTTTGTTCTGCTCGGGCTCTTTGTTATGGCTGCCTTTGGTTTTTTGACTCGTGATATGACGACGGGCATATTGTTGTGCGTGTGCGTGACTCCATGTGCTTCTTTTTTTCTGTGTATTATTGCCCCTGCTCAGTAGAAAAAAACCTGTTGCTATCATTGGTTATAGTCAAAGAGAGAGGAAGTTATAGTTAGGTTAGTCATTGGTTATAGTCAAAGAGAGAGGAAGTTATAGTCAGGCAGTTAGACTGAACTGCAAGTAATGCTGGAGGGCAGTAAAAAAAAAGCCAGCTGTACTTATAGTCGTACGTTGGTGTTCGGCTTGTCACCAAAAAGAGCAGATCTACAAGCATGCAATGCGTCGCGATGCTACATGTTGTGAACTTGTAGATTAACCCATTTTGGGGCGGGAACCCCATTTGGCGTTTTAAGCATTATGTTATACTTTAGCTATTGAAAAATAGCAGATCTATACGAGCTCATGAACTTGCAGGTCTTGCTATTTTTGAAAAATCGTGAAAATAATTTTTTATATATTTTTTATCCCACGATTTTGTAACCCGTTTTCACCCCTGTGTCAATTATCTAATGTGATCCTGGGCTCTATACACACCCTCCGCCAACCCGGGGAGAGCAACGGACTTGAACTCATGCTTCCTCCATGCATGAGTGTCCAAGTCGCTCCTTTACACCTGACAGGGGGGAGTAATTATATTCTTATAGACTACGTTAAAAATGTTCGCTCTATAATAGAGCGAACATTTTTAACTCTTCCGGGGGGTGTCCCTGGAGGAACAACATCATTTTCAGATGGGGGTCGGCGGGCCAAATACAGATAATGTTTGGGGTCCTTGACATGAAATAGTTTGAGCACCTACTGACATAGAAAGAAGACATTTAGTAGAATGTCTAAACACGTCACATGGGAAGTGAGCAGCTAAGCCTGTAGACGCACAATGACACGAGACAGGAACTGCTCTCCTCTTGCATCTTTAACCCATTTTGAGCGAGAAGTTGAGAACCCCTTTTGGTGTTTTAAGCATTATGTTATACTTTAGCTATTGAGAAATAGCAGATCTACAAGCTCATAGCGCGCCACCGAGTGGCGCGCTACGAGCTTGTAGGTCTGCTATTTTTTAAAAGTCGTGAAAATGTGGCGCAAATCTTTGAATATATATTTCAGAGCGAACATTTTTAACTAAAATATTGGCCCCTGGAACTACATATTTAGAAATTGGGGGTTCGTGGCCCAATAGAGATAATTCTGCGGGTCTTTGACATGAAAAAGGTTGAGCCCCACACTGACATAGAAACATGGGTTTTTTCAGAAAAAAGGTTAGGATTTAGTTAATCGACTTTAGTCCAAAATGGGATAAAGACTAGTCTGCAGGCCTTATAGTTCAGATACCAGTTCAGGAGCGATACAACCTCGGCCGTGCCACAGCACTTATACCTGTACATTGTACAAAATCCTCTGTGTGAGTTAAACTGACACGTAAGGATTTTGCAGCGCACACAGCGTAACTTAATCTTCGAATCGAGGAACAACATAGAACCGCCGATGATGTCAGCAGTCTATATCAAATACAAGATGAGGAAATATGGAAGTGTTTTCAAGGCAATTAAAGGAAGAAAAAAAACACGCAAATTGTTTTTTTGGACTGCTTTCTCTCTCTCATGCACTTTCTGCTTCTTATACTCTCTCTCTCTCTCTCTCTCTCCCTCTTTGGTGGAAGTGTGGGGTTGGGGGTGGGGGGGGGGGTGGGGGGTGGGGGGGGTCTGTTGGCATGCTTGCACCGTGTGCTCTTTGCTCGACCGGGCCTTGGCTCGGGTCCATATCCCCTCTCTCTCTCTCTCTCTCTCTCTCTATCCCCCCTCTCTCTCGCCCAACACCCTTCCCCCTCGTCAGCCCTCTCCTATACTCGCCTTGTGGCTGCAGCAGCTTCTCCAACAACCTCCCGCTACGCATGCAGTGTTCATTTAACTCTGTGAGTGTCAAAAAAAAAAAAAAATGGCAGCGACGAACTCTCTCCAGAGTTAAATTATAACTATAACACCGGGGTTTTCGCTGTGTGTGTACTGCCAGAGACTCTGCTGGGGGTCTTCATAGTCCCCAACCGACCCCAACCCCCCCCCCCCCCTTCCCTTCACCTATCCTTCCATCCACCACCTACTCCATTCCATCCCACCCACCCACCACCCCCTCACACTCACTCACTCACGCACACGCACGCGCGCACAGACACGGCACACACACGCAATACCCTTCCTCTGCTGCTATAACCTTCCTTAACACTCCCCCCCCCCCCCCCCCCCCCCCCCACATATCTCCGCTAATATGGTCCATGTTCCACCCTTCCCTCCTTTCCTCCCCTTTTCCCCTCCCCTCCCCTCCCCTCCCCCTCCCCTCCTCCTCCCCATCCCCTCCCCTCCTTCTCCCCTCCCCTCCCCTCCCCTCCCCTCCCCTCCTCCTCCTCCGAGCCCCATGGCAGCAGGTCCAGAGCCTCTGTGACACAGATGCACAGTACAGTGTTGCTCTGGGCGCTCCGCATGGGAAAAAAGCATATAGGAGGTGGTTGAGTGGGTCCGTCTGTTGCGATACATGTGTGGCTGTTCCTGTATATGTGTGTGTGTGTGTGTGTGTGTGTGTGTGTGTGTGTGTGTGTGTGTGTGTGTGTGTGTGTGTGTGTGTGTGTGTGTGTGTGCATGAGAGAGAGAGAACATATTAGAGTATAGATTTTGTAGAGAGAGAGAGAGAGAGAGAGAGAGAGAGAGAGAGAGAGAGGGCCTGACGTCGAAATATTAAAAAAAAAGTCTTCTGAAAGAATATTATATTCAAAGATTTGTGCCGCATTTTCACGATTAAAAATAAATAAATAGCAGACCTACAAGCTTGTAGCGCGCCACTCGGTGGCGCGCTATGAGCTTGTAGATCTGCTATTTTTCAATAGCTAAAGTATAACATAATGCTTAGTTAAAACACCAAAAAGGGGTTCCCGCACAAAATAGGTTAGTATATAGATTTTGTATATATTGTTGGCTTAATAATTATCGGAGAACGACATTCAACACATTGTGATGATTTGAACAAGGTGGACCCTCTTGTAAACAAGTGTATGGTGCTTTATTAGGTCGTCCACTCACAGTTAACGGTTTTTGTATTGAGTTGTGTTTTAAATCTATACTGTAATTCTGCAAACTGTTAATAAATACTTCAATCAATCACTCAAAACACCACCCTTATCCCTTATCCCTAAAACTTATTTGCCGTTTTTTACTATTTAGAAAATAATTTTAAAATAGTTCAACTAGCTGATCTATACATCTTACACGTTGAACGTTGAACTATTTTAAAAGGGTTATTTTTTTTTTATAGTAAAAAAATGGCAAATAAGATTTAGGGATAAGGCGCAAGATGTATAGATCCTAACATCCCCACAACATTACTGTATATACATACTGTATGACTTCTACGCTGTACTCACAGTATTCTGTATGCTGTTTGTTTCAAACCTTTTAACTCCACTTCCTATCCAATTACGTTTAAAAACCTGACCTTTTGAAAACAAGCCGTAATTAACAATGGGCAACAACTGCCTTATCAAAGAGAATACATCTTAGCCTCGTTCACACAATGTATCAGCACTGGTTGATCGGTGGGTTAGGTACAGAAGCATGCATGGGAACATGCTGTTGTTGGCTGGAAGCTCCAGCCAACATTGTTCAGTGACTAGTGCCAGTGTCCTTATGATAGGTTAAATATCTGCACATAGCAAATGCAGTATACTGGGTGAGTGTGTGTGCGTGCGTGTGTGCGCAGTGTTGTTTTTGGCAGCAAATTCCGATTTTTTGTTTTAGTCATATGGGGCTGTATTTTGCGTGTCTTAAGTACCAGGTCTTATTACTTAACTTAAGACCTGGAGGCGTAGTCAATGCTCTTTGGCCACTCAGAATAGCCAAATGGCATTGACCACGCCTCCAGGTCTTAAGTTAAGTAATAAGACCTGGTACTTAAGACACGCAAAATACAGCCCTATAGTCTCTTGAATAGTTTTCATTTAGTTTCAGTGCCATTTTAGTCACCCGGGAATGTTTTAGTGTTAGTCCAGTTTTAGTCGACTAAATATCATAAGATTTTAGCCGACTAAATCTACAGTTGATTCAGTCGACTAAAATGTATTTTGGCGGGCCTTGATGCCGTCATGATAGCACTTGATGACACTTGTAGATCTGCTATTTTCAGCATGCAACCGTTCTGTAACATGCCTTATATACTGGATCTCTTGTCCACGAGTCCCTTCCTATAACATTTTAGCCTGACTTTTATTCGTTGACGAAATTGTCAACATATTTATATTTTAGGCGACGAAATCAACACTGGCGTGCGTGAGTGCGTGCGAGTGAGGTCAGTGGGTATATCAGCATTGTGTCCTCGAAGGTCGTGAGTTCTCTGTCGAAGGCCTGTCACCTCTTATTGATCGGCCGGTCTGGTCGGTCGGGGTCTGACTGGCGCTATACGTAAGGTTCTGGCTGTTGCCTTATCCGTGCGCTCCAGCCGAGCAGCTATCAGCTATATACCGTCAGCAACAGGGGCTGATAGCCATCAGGTAGCCGCTGGACCTCAGCCTGGAGATAGCAGAGGCTTGGGGAGGATTGGGGGAAAAAGGGCTTGACACGAGTTCCAATGCATGAGTAACAGATACATAAAACAGACGGGTTTTTGTTTTTAAAGAAAAAAAAAAACACCCAACGTCATTTTTTTTTAACCCTTCACAGGGAAAGGTGTATTATACAGCAGTGGTTCCCAAAGTGGGGTCCGGTGGGGACCCCTATAAGGGTCCGTGAAGGGAGTTCCAGGGGGTATAGCTAAATGATATAGTTATAGGAACCAAATGGACCCTTTTTACGGGTCCATGTAACTCAGAGAGTGTACAAATTTGTACACTCTCAGAGTTAAATATATATTTTTATTCTGTTTATTGATAAGCACACTCATTCATACAGTTGTACAGAACTGGGATGACAGTGAACATTTACAGCATTATTGTACTTTTGTTTTGTTTTTTTCCCCCATACATTAACTCTCCCCACTCAGTGTTTTTTTCACAGTAAATCATCATTTCCCCCCCCCCATTTTTTATATGCATGTACATACATACATACATACATACATATGTAACCCCCCCCCCCTCCCCCCTCCCGCACCAGAGTGTCAGAGTTAAATTAACTTTAATTTTACAATATAAATTGGGTCTCAGAGATAGAAATGCCATTAAATGTCAAACTGGGGGTCCTTGAGAATCACTGCTAGAGCCGTAAAAAAATCTTCTCTTATGGGGGTCCCTGGCAAATCTTTTCAAATGGGGGTCCGCGGGGCTCATTAATGTCAATTCGGGGGTCTCTTCATGACATGGAAAAGTTTGGGAAAACCACTGATATACAAGCACGTGGAAATCCACACATTACTACCTTCTCTCTTTCTTTCTCTCGTATAGCCCTGGCCTCATTCTTTTGCTCGGTCCCTCTCTCCAGCTATACCCAGGGATTTGGTTTGGGATGGGGAGGGGAGGGGAGGGGAGGGGAGGAGAGGGAGGAGGGACAAATGAGATGCCTCAACACTCCACTGCCCTCCCTCCCCCCCCCCCCCCCCCTGCGTCCCACACTCCCCCTCACACCTGGGATGGCCATTTCATTTCGGAGAGCAGCAAATGGAAAGGTGATCTTAATCTGCCCTCTTTCCAGTCTCTCCTCTCCTCTCCTCTCCTCCCTCCCTCCCCTCTCTCTCTCACTCTCTCTCACTCCCTCTGTCCTCATCTCTCCCACACACCGAGCCTTCGGCTGGCTGACGGACAGTGCACTGCTGGCTTATTGAGCACCCGGCTGCCAAGCAGACCAAATCTTAGCAACAGAGCAACGCTGTGTATAACATACAATACACCACTTGTTTTATTATAGCTTTTAAAATAAATCTTCTTTTCATTTCACACTTGTTTCTCTGTTAATAATAATAAACATTCCCCCCCCGCCCATGGGTGTCTTGATTGGAAATTAATTGAGAGCATTTCTGTGAGAACGAGAGGGTTATGACAATCGACTTGGTCAAAGTTTTCCGATGCGACCCCTACTACCATGCCGCGGCGCGCTACTCCATGAGGTCATTACTCTGTGTTAACCCATTTAGGCCTGTCTTCTATAAATCCTGACGGTTTTCTGAAATACCCGTGTTTCTATAATATCAGTGGTGCTCCATAGTCCATATTTCATGTCAAGGACCCCAAGAATGATATGTAATTGGCCGCCGACCCCCCCACCATCTGAAAATATGTAGTTCCAGGGACCCTCCACCAGAAGCAAAGATTTGAGTTAAAAAAAACGTTCGCTCCGAAAGAACACATAATATTCAAAGATTTGTGCCAACATTTTGACGATTTTTCACAAAAATAGCAGACCTATACAAGCTCTATTTAAGCTATTGAAAAATAGCAGATCTACGAGCTCGTAGATCTGCTATTTTTCAATAGCTTAAATTATAACATCAAAACACCAAAAAGGGGGTTCCCGTCCGAAGCGCGTTAAGTCTCCGTGCCTGCTCTTAGCTCATTAGTCATTACAGCCACAAGCAGAGGCATGGCACTGGCCATTGATTTCCTATGAGGAGAGCGTGCTGCGGGCTCAGTTCATTAGGAATGTGGTCACAAACCACTGGATTAGCTGGACTGTGGACACACTTGGAGAGACCCCCCCCCCCCCCCAAGCAATGAGCTGCGCTCACTGCACCGTGACACGATTTTTTTCCCCACCCTAAAACATGATCATCGGCTATTATTATAATATAAGGAGGAAGAACTTTTTTCCAAAAAAGTGTACAGCATTTGTTAAAATCATGCTTTTTATGTGGACACACCCGCACCAGTTCATTAAGTATGCCTGGTTTGCTGGGTGATGGGTGGTGATCCACCTGAACTGAATTCCACAGCTGTGGTTGTATATGATAAAGGGGGAGGGGTTAGGGGAGGGTCTGATAATGTGATGTCACTATATTGCTGTTTATTTCATTGGCCCCAGTTTGACTGTCAAGGGTTCAGCCTCCAGGAAGAAACCCTAAATACAAAAGTTAATACACCATTGCACATAAAAACGACTAATGAAGTACTGTCACCTCATAGACACATGAAAAACAGGAAAAATAAATAAAAATGTGGCACTCCATCTTTAATAATATATTTGCAAGCCGGTGTTCATTCACGCGCCAGCAATAGCAGATCTACAAGCTCACAACTCATCGCGGTGCGGCGGGTTTGTGAGCTTGTAGATTTGCCCATTTTCCCGGGCGAACGACACCTTTCATGCAACAGCACGGTGTGAATCAGGGTTTATAAGAGTTCTTAGTTCCACATTTACCAGAAAGTCCACGTGATCAGAAAATTCTATGCGAGCATTTAGAGTAGGAGTTGAATGGACTTTTTTGTGGCAAAGCTACACTGAATAAAAAAAGGAGGCCTGCCTAGCAGCAGCAAGCAGCAGCACCCCAGCATTCATATCCTTGAATAATATGCGGGAGAGCATGTTTTTGACACAGTGGAAAACGTAACTGCCCACTGGGCAAGATCGAGACCTTATACCCGTGAAAGGTCTCGGCATGTTTTCTCATTTATTTATTTATCCCATTTTGGGGCGGGAACCCGTTTTGGTGTTTTAAGCATGACTAGTTTTAGTTTAGCTATTGAAAAATAGCAGATCTACAAGCTACATAGCGTGCCACCGAGTGGCGCGCTATGTATGTATATGTACATATTTTCAGATGGGGTTCGGCGGCATATTACATATAATTGTTGGGGTCCCTGACATGAAATATTGAGAACCACTGATATAGAAATATGAGGTTTTTCAGATTTTTTTTTTAAAGACATTTTTTCTTTTTTTTCTCGACGTCAGGCCTAAATGTGCTATTTATTTATTTATTTATTTTCAGAAGAGGAGAGAGAGAAGGTCTCTGGCTGAATGATGGCCATCTTTTTTAGAGAACAAACCTGAGTTTCTCTCTCTCTCTCTCTCTCTCTCTCTCTCTCTCTCTCTCTCTCTCTCCCTGTGTGTGTGTGTGTGTGTGTGTGTGTGAGTGCTTCTCTCTCCCTATTCTCCTCCCCAACACATGGCTCCAGGCTGGACTGTGCACATGCATGCATGGCTCCACCCAGCCCAGTAACGTTGCCATGACAACCCTATCTGGGCCCTCTACCACAAGACCTGAAGCCGAAGGACATATCCTGGACAACAATACAATAGCAAGCAGCAGCAGCAGCACAGCCCAGTGCATGCAGGGTACCTGGGGGACCTAGACCTAGTGTGAGAGGGTGGGGGTGGTGGTTGCACATCCAGGGTGAACATATTCTCCCTACTCCTCCTCCATCTCTTTTTCCTCCCTCTTGCCAGTGTTGTTTTTTTTTGGCCAGGACATTTCTATTTTAGTTTTTTTTAGTCTTTGGACTGAAACATGTTTTATAGTCACCTGGAATGTCTTGGCGTCGGTCTCGTTTTAGTCGACCGAGTGTCGATTTTGGGCGACTGAATCTACAGTTGATTTGGTCGACTGAAATGTATTTTGGCGGGCCTTGATGCTGTTGTATATAAGGACAGATTTTACACTGGCTGAAAATAGCCGATCTACTCAGCATGCA
>NC_139707.1:41156918-41176209 GCF_964188405.1 Protomyctophum parallelum | reverse complement strand
AGGTGGTCAGGTGAGTACTGGCAAAGCGCTTCTGGCTCTCTTAAGCGTGCATGGCTGGCCGCGCTGCTCGCGTTCTGTCTCTCTCTCTCATCTCTCTCTCTCTCTCTCTCTCTCTCTCTCTCTCTCTCTCTCTCTCTACTCTCTCTCTTCGGCCGTCGGTCGGTTGGCGATGATGATGATGATAGCCCAGGTCTGGGCCACGCATCCTGTTGTTCGGTGCCAGCAGCAGCAGCAGCAGTAGGAGAGAGAGAGAGAGAGAGTAGAGAGATGTTTTGGGAGCACTATTTGCCTTTTTGCTTTAGCATTCCTCCGTGTACTGCTTGCTGCTAAAATAATAAGAGGCTGGGTTACCTCAGGTCGGCCCCAGCTGCAGGGATACAGGAACATTGCATTGTTGTCATTGGTCTGGCGTCGTCTGAGAGATCCTCTCTTAAAGCCACAGCGCCGGAGCGACCGCAACGCACTGCCCGTCTCGGAGAACAATGTGATTGCTCGTGGAGTATAATGACAGATGAGCCAATATTCACTAAGTGTGTGTGTGTGTGTGTGTGTGTGTGTGTGTGTGTTGTGAGTGTGTGTGTGTTGTGTGCTGTGCGCGCAGACCTACTATACTGTATGTTCAGAATGATGTGTGCCGTCTCAGATGTGTCATAGGTGTGTGTGTGTGTGTGTGTGTGTGTGTGTGCAAACTCGTTGACGAAAAAAAATCTTTTTGCAACTTAGTGTGCAATGACACACAGAGAGGAATTGAATGCCTTGCGCAGCCTATACTGTACATTCGGCCTATGGTACAGTACGTCACACAACACGTTATCGAGTTCTATCGGGTTTGTAACATTGCTCATGTATAGGTTATTATTGTCGGCGAAGCTTGGACAGTAAACGATTGTCATCTCGAGGAGTGATTTTAAAGATAATGTAGGCGGTGGAGGAACACAGGGGCTGCAGGTTCACTACCAACAGTTTGGGAGTGTTTTTTTTACTGATGTAATTCATGGCATAATAAACATATCTTTGTGAGTGATATTGTGTCTCGCACGTAGCCGACCCCTAGCTATGTTGATGAGACATTTCAGACGTCTCGCACGTCTGTTTTCTTTCAATTTAAATCGCTCCGTATCCTCTGGACGTGCGTCCCTGATTATTTTAAGATTGCTATTTGTTCAGCCTATACTCTCAGGAATCTAGTCTTTCTTGACCCCCATCCATTTCCAACAATTATAGGCCAATTTCTAAGGTCATATTCATACCGGAAAAGACGGGCTTTTGTTGCAAACCTCTGGCAGCTGTTTGAATGCGAAATGATGGATTTCATTCCGTTTTCTACTGCATCGAGACTTTACTGATTAGAGTCACAAACTGTCTTTTAATGAATGCTGATATTGGGTACTGTTCCATACTCGGACTTGGGAGCGTTATTTGGCACCACTGATCACAATATATGTATATTAATAGAATAACAGCAGCGGGTTGCATATCTGGGACTGCCTTGCAGTGGTTTACATCTTATTTGACTAATCATAGGCCTTTAGTGTCAATCGGTGCCCATGTTTCCTCCCTGTACCGCGTGGTTTGCCCCGAGCTTCAACCTTATGTCCAATCCAATTCTCTTTGTATAAGCTTCCCCTTGGCAACATTTACACGTACTGTAAGCATGCTATTTATTTCGGCGTATGCCGACAATACTAATTAACTTCAGGTGAAGCCTGCCTACTTAAGCAAACAGAATAACGAAAAAAAAAACTCGATATACTCCAAATTGTAAAGAACACAAACTAAAACCAAGAGAAGAGAACATAATTAGACTCACATCCCTACAGAGGTTTTTGCTTGTCTATTTTAGGAATTGGTTTATAAGATTTTACTGTTAAGGCACTTCCTGCCTGGCTTGGCTCCTAATGATGTTCTAGTTTTAACCCGTTACCTGCCTGTGTTGCAGCCTGTCCGGTCCACGGCAGTGACCGCCGGGGCTCCTTCCACTCTGAACCCACCTGCCTGTCGACCATTTCAAACGTCTTCTATAAATCATGATAGATTTCAGAAAAACCTCATGTTTCTATGTCAGTTGTTCTCAAACTAAAACTATACTACTATGTAATTGGCCGCCGACCCCCATCTGAAAATATCTTGTTCCCGGAGACCTCCCCAGAAGCAAAGATTTGAGTTCAGCACGTTCTCTCTGAAGGAATAAATATTCAAAGATTTGCGCCACATTTTCACAAATACTATTTTTCAATAGCTAAAGTATAACATAATGCTTATAGAACACCGAAAGGGGTTCCCCGCCCAAAATGGGTTAAAACATACTTTCATTTGCACCAATTGCACCATACTGTTTCATTCCTCTAGGCCGGGACTTTATTATTTCTAACTGCACTTTATACTTATGTCATCATTCCCATAAGTATGGGACGTATGAAGAAGCAAGCCCCCACCTCAGTTCCGTGCATGGAGTGTGATGTGATATGCCTCTTGGAACTATGACTGGGGGCCTTCTGTTGGCATTGTTTCTTTATTGTCGATGTACTGTGTGATCTGTTTGTTTGTATATGTTTTTTCTATCCTGATGACTAGCTTGGCACAAAACAAATTCCCCCAAAAGGACAAATATAGTATCTTATCTATCATGTTTTCTTTTCTGTTACTATAGGCTATATTTTATTTCGATTTATACTTTCATGTAAAGCATTTAGACACTTGGTTTTCTATCGCTATACACACACACCGTTTTCACACGGTGGCCATTTTCCTCTGTGTTCAAACTGCGTGCTAATAAGCGGTGCAGGACATTACGAGCGGGCCTCTTTGATGTGACATGTGGGTAATTATACAGAATGTCATCTGTGATGCTGATGCAAGGGAGTGACACTGTGTGTGCTGTGAGTACACAGTTTATCTGCGTCGCTTTGGAACTGCGCCACGGGCCACAAAACTATAGGGCCGGGTTCAATTCATCATATCGTATTCCTGCCCGATAATGGTATGTCGTACTGCACCGTACCATATCCATATGTCAGGAAATGCTGTGTGTGTGACGCAGCTTTATCATCAGCATGAGTTTCTGCCCGAATCTTTTGCATTCACCCATCAAAAGATTCTTTATTTTTATTCAATTTTTCCTTGCTTTTTGTTTAAATTGTATCAACTAGGTTTTTTTTTAAATTGATTTGGAGACTTTCAATCTTCTGACAGAACATCGGCAATCGGTGGTGGTCTATTATAAGGACTCATTTTAGCGGCCATTATTCAACATCACCTCGTGTCGCGATACATCGAGGCCTCCGTATCGATCGTGTGGTTGTTGGCGATACCCATCCAGCCCTGCACCGTATTCCTACTGTTTCATCAACAGGAGACACAGTATAGTGTCCATTCAGCATTTCTTATTGTGGCAGTGTATTGAGTGTAACTATATATGTGGCATGTTGTTGTACTCTAGTCGTGTGTGTGTGTGTGTGCGTGTGCGTGCGTGTGTGTGTGTGTGTGCGTGTGTAAAGCAGTGTGTGAGCTGCTTCGTCATGCTGAAACCTCTGTCTGTCTCACACCTCCTCCTCCTCTGTGTGTTCCTCCGCAGACGGCCTCACAAACAGGATGTTAATGCTTGACGGAATGCCTGCAGTCCGAGTCAAAGCTGAGCCCCTGGAATCAGAACAAGGGGTAAGAGAGCAGTTGTTTTCCAGACAATTCCCCTCTTTCTTTTTTTTCTCCCTCTCTCTCTCTCCCTCCCCTTTAGCTGCTTTTCCTGCTTTCCTCCTCCTCCTCCTCCTCCCGGCGATGGGCCCGATAATCACTCCCAGGCCCCCCAAAAAACTGTGAGTTATAATAAAGCACTGATTTACGCTTCGTCGCACGGCGGTGTCGCGCGGCATGTTCCCCCGAGAATAGATAGGAGCTGCAAGCATGCGACGCGGCAGTGTGTGCGCGGCTCGCCGTGAGCTTGTAGATCGGCTGTTTTCGGGGGCGCGCGACGGAGCTTAAATTAGGCACGAGTGAGTGAGTGAGGGGCGAACAAGTGAGCGAGCGTGGGGGCTAAGAGGAGTGGTCGGAGAGCATGGTAATAAGGAGGAGTAGAGGCAGAGGAGAGGAGGAGGAGGAGGAGGAGGGGGCCCCAGCAGCTGGAGCAGGAATGCATCTGGGCGGGGGGGGGGGGGGGGTCTGGGGCCCGCGCTGCATCCTCGCTGCTTGGGGTTCATCGTACGCACAGATGCAGTCACTGCACATCCAAGGAGGAGGAGGAGGAGGAGGAGGAGGGTCACAGGGGGCCGATTCGTCAATCTCCCTCTCTTCCTTTGCATCTTCTTCTCGGTTTCCCGGCACTGTCGTCGTCGTCCCTCGTAAAGTTTTTTCTTTTCTTTTTCTTTCTCTATTCCGCGCCGCGTAGATGTGTTCTCTATGTGTCTATAGCGCCGCGCGCCGCGCACCCATGCACGCAGTTATGTAGATGGATGCAAATGACACGCACGCATGACACACACACACACACACTCACACACACACACACACACACACACAGCATTGCTCCAGCCCACGCGTAACATTTTATCCTGCGCACACAGAGAAAGCTGGACGTGCACGTGCTGAATGGACTGCTTTAGATTGTGTGACGCGCAATATTTCCTCGCCGCGTCTCATTAGACCGAACAGGTACAATGAACAAACACATGAACTTTACATAATAAGCTTACTTTTTGGAATGGTTTCATCTCTTTGAGATGACGATATTTAACATGCAGATATTACAGTGAAATCGGTATGATCACTGCAAGGGATAATGGTCACCTCGTCTGTAACTATTTGGTTCTGTCCCGGCATAACGGTAAAGTGCACTCTAGTCCCACATAGACGGAGAAATCAAGTGGCCTTGTTATGGAGAAGCTGTTGCTAGGCTACGAGGTCTTTTTGTTACCGCTACAGCTGTGTGTGTGTGTGTGTGTGTGTGTGTGTGCAGTGGATGCAGTCCACTTTTATATTTATAGTCGTGGTGAATACTATTAATTTATCATTGATTTCCATTCATTTCTGATCAATAACTTATCAATAACTGCCCCTAATAAATCACTAATAGCACCGTGAGCTGAGTGATTCGGTTTGAGCAGCAGAACCCGAGGCCATTTGCTGAGATGAGAAAAATACCGGCAGCTACTATGAAAAAAATGCAAAACCCCGTCCGTCACTCGGTCAGTGGTCACGCCTCGTGACATCACGCCTCGTGACACGCTTCATATATGAAGATCACGACACTGACCTCATCAAACCCTGGATAGTCATAAATGGAGAAGACCGGATCATCCCCTAGATCTGCATATATGGAACCGGCCAGCAACTCTACATCTGACCTCAAACCCTTAGATCTCCATATATGGAGCTGACCTGTTCTGACATTCCATTTGGATTGATTGATTATTTTATTAGACAATATCAAATGCAAAAACAGTACATGGTACAGTCAAAAGCACATTTATCCAAAAGGATAGCACCGAAAAAAGACCTTGCGGTCTTGTTTCCATTCGGGTCCCAATGCATTCATTCACAATACAATGATGACATTAATTGAAGATACCTCAAAAAACATGAAAATTATTTACAGGTGTAAGTACCAAAAAAATCTAAATAAATCTAAATGGCAAATAAATCGCTCGGAGGGGGGGGTATAGGGAGATTGGGCAGCCATAATTATGATGATCCTTCCCCATCCGTCCTTCCTCTTCGATGTCTCCCTTTTGACCGATACCTGTCCATTCAAACTCTAGACGCGGGCCCGCCCCAAAGTTATTAGTGCAGCCGGCGGAAACTATAGACCCCGAAAAACGCTGCCCAAAAATTAAGGCCCCGGCCCAAACCCTCAAACCCTGTACACTCAAGACACTGCCAAGGGCGTCTTACTGGGTTATATGACGCATGCAGAAAGGTGTCTGGTCGTGTAGGTGGTTTTTAGCGTCGATTAGAATGGGCTCCCATCATCTTCCCTGGCAGCTGAGCGGAGGAGGAGGCAGGGTGGAAGCAGGTGGCTGCTTGTTGTCGTCTACGAGTGCCCTGCTCTCAACCGTGGCTAAAGTGTTGGTGAGTGCCGAAGCCCCCCCCCCCCCCCCCCTCTCTTTGCCCTATAGCTGTATGTATGCCTTAACGACGGCTGTAGGGTATTGAAGTCATTCTGCATACGTGCACTAGTGATGTCAGTCAAAAGGCACAGGATGTGAGCACACTGCACAGCCCACGCGGGGCTTTGAAGTGCGGCGAGATCCGATCTCTCGCTGTATATAACCGACTGAGCCTTGCCTTTAAACGGCAGGCAGACACAGACAGTTTAGACTGTGTGTGCTGTGCTGCTGCTGCTAGAAATGTGGTCTTCATTTGGGTGGCCGCGGGCCAAGGGCTTGCTGGAAATGGCCTGCCTCGTTAGAGAATCCACCCGCAAGGGGCTGGAAAATCAGCCCTGCATAACCAGTATCCCCTAATAAAGACAATGGCATGAGGACAGAGGCACAAGGAGGCAGGCGGGGTCCAAGGGGTGGAGTGTTACAATAAAGCCTGATTTATATACGATACGTCATGACGCGACCAGTCGCAGTCTGTCACACGCCGAAAATACAGCAGATCGAGAGCTTGTAGATCTGCCGTCCTCAGAGTTGTGCCATCGTGATATGACCTGCGTCGAACTTGTGCGTGTGTGTGCGTGTGCGTGCGTGTGCGTGTGTGTGCGTGTGCGTGTGTGTGTGTGTGTGTGACTGTGTGTGTGTGTGTTTGTCTACGCACGTGCATGTGCATGTGTATGTGTGGGTGTCTGCCTGCCTTTCTTTCCGTCTGTCTGTCTGTCTGTCTGTGTATGCCTTTGTGTGTGAGAGTGCGAATCGTGTCTGTCAAAGTGAGAGAGAGAGGGAGGGGGGGGGGGGGGGTGGGCGGGGGGGTGGCTGGAAGTTTTCCATTTGTGTGTGAGTTCAGATGCATAAAGAGCACCGAGCCAATATGCAAATACGTGTGTCTGTTTTTCACTTTTACGTAACTCTATACGCGCGCTGTTATTCTGACCGTTTGTTCCGCACAAATGTTCCCCCCCTGCTTCTCAACGGGAGCTACTATAGAGGAAACCGGCCAGATCTGACATCTCATCACTTGCCACTGTACTCGCATTCCTAGTTGCGACCGTCATAGGTTTGCAAAACAGTTGCGGTTATATGAACCATAAATAAGTCTTCGAGTATCATTCGAGACCATACAGTTGGCGGTCACCGCTTTTGAAACACAATATATTTTTCTTTTGCTTTTCGATATTTTTCCGCTTAACTGGCGGGAGAGAATCGGCGATGGGTGCCGAGCGCCAGTATGAAAAAATGAAAAAATGACTGTCTGGATGCCTTTTGAGTGACTGTGAGGCTGACTGCGATGAGCCTCGGAGAAGCTAATTCCTTCAAAGCCTCCAGGCGGTGTTATAGCCCCGGGCACTCTGTGACACAGCCATCCTATATACGGCCCCCAATGCGCAAACACAGGGGCGGCGTTGCGCTAAAGCATCTGGATGATTGCCTGAGGGCTCTGGAGGAGGGAGAGTGCTTATACAAGGAGGAGTAGACGTTCATACACAGAGCACACGGTGGACATTTGACATTACAGGCATCTAGTGAAAAGTGACCATTAGTGATATTCTTTTGACAGGGGTTGTTTCTCATGGTAATGGCCTAGACCTAGAGTGTAGTGGAAGATCTATAGCTACCCTTGGATGGTGAACACAGAGCTATAAGAACTAACCATAATGATCAGTGGAACTCGGCAGAGCTCCAAGGAGGAGGGGGCCTTATGGGAGATCCATGCTCCCCCTAACAGGGGAAGTTCAATAGCGAGGCCCGTTTAGAGTACATCTAAGGTGGAATTTGTTGCTATGTGATTATACAACAGAAAACAACAACAACAAAAAAACCAACCGAGACTGAGACTCGAGATGAATTCGTCCCGTTTGAAGTGCAGATTAAAGATTGTCACTTTGCCACAGTTTGCAAAAGATTATGACCGCGACTAAGGCACCCGTCCGTCCGTCCGTCCGTCCGTCCTTCTGTCTGTGAACAGCTAATCTCCCACACTGTTGGCTTGATCACAGCGGAACTTTGCACACACACACACACACTCCCTGCAGGCTGCCAGAGCAGAGCCGAACGTCTGCCCCACATTTTTGAGGAAGAGGTTTTTGGGCCTGTTGTAGCGCCACCAGGAGGCCAGTTTTTTTTACATTGTTTTGACAGCACCCCTACAGATTTTGTCCAAACATTGCACAAATCGGTAGACAGTATCTCTATAGTCTGTCATTAAAC
Source organism: Protomyctophum parallelum (assembly GCF_964188405.1). NCBI lineage: Eukaryota > Metazoa > Chordata > Actinopteri > Myctophiformes > Myctophidae > Protomyctophum > Protomyctophum parallelum. Next base: position 41,167,909 of record NC_139707.1, on the reverse strand, counting down.
AAAAAGGGTCTTTCAGATTTCCAGCTTTTGGGTATACCGTCCAAAAACTTCGTCTTAAACAAACATTAAATTCCCATTGACAATGAATGGAGAATTTTACGTCATAGTGTCTATTTCACGTAATGATGATAAGAGCGCCTCTCACTTCACACGGGTGTGATTTTTCATATTCCATCTAGATTGCTTTGTTTTGAACAAAATGCCTCAAATCATGAACACAGCGTGCGATGTCCGTCACATTCCCACTAGCCCGAGGAAGAAATGCCACTTGAAAAGTTTTTATCTATATAAACTGCACCAATCTGTGTAAAACTTTGTATGCCTACTCCTCTAAGGCCAAGGAAAAGCCTTTGTCCTGTATTTTTGTATGTTTTTATATTACTCCTTCAGATTTGATCCAAATCGGTCCTCACTTTTCCATCTTCTTCACTTTTCTGTTCTCACTTTTTATCCTCAAAACGTACTTCGCTCAGCCAATCAAATCTTCGCTATGGGGCGCTCAGCCAATCAAATCATCACTATGATTCACAGACACACACAAAGCTGGCCAAACAAAAAAATCTTTTTTGAAGTAGTTTGACCCATTGCAAGTTGCTGTACTGCAGCCACCCCACCCTAGCATAATGAGCAGGGGTTAAATGTTTGTTTTTTAAGGCCTTTGTGGTACCATGAGGAGCATGCATAGTGACATTGGATAAAATATAACCCATGTAGGTGCTTTCCTCTTTTCTTGAAAACCATTTGTTTCCAATCGTATATTGTGATATATCATACAGTTGCTTTGGAAACACCAATCTTACAAATGTAACTAAAATGTATCATTATTTGATATTGTTTTCATCTTATTGTAGTTTTTCCCCAGATAGTATTTATCCTGTCACTATCAAAAGGACCACAACGGAAATGCACTTTTAAGCTTTATCGTTTTGATCCCATTGATCTATTGTGTGCTTCTTGTCATCAATTGTACATGTGATATGCGATTTGTCGATGAGAAATCCCATCAATTATCTATAGAACACATTTTGTTCGATTTTTAGCTGCGCCCACAAACAAAGTGCTTGGTAGGTGGTATTGTGAAGCAGGAAATAATGCACTATATGAACCTTGACCTGACACTTGGGGTTGACCTCGGCTAGGGGTCAGAGGTCAGCAGAGAGCATATTTCATGGGGCAATGTTTGTTTTTCAGACTCAGGAGGAGTTTCACGGGATGTGGGGGGGGACGGGGGACGGGGGGGGGGGGACAGGGGGTCGGGAGGTTTGAGGCAATGCTGATTCATGGAGGCCATAACATTTCCTGTACGCTGAAAATGAGTGTACAAGTCTGGGGTAAAAATAGTGGACTACTTCATAAAAGCACACACGCTCACACACACGCGCACGCTCACACACACACACACACACACACACACACACACACACACACACACACACACACACACACACACGCGCACGCTCACGCGCACACATACTACTAGTAACAAAACTCCCGTCGGTAATTCACTACAGATCCACCACTCTCTCAGCCCCACATTACGGCAGGCGAAAGAAATGTGGCTCTAAAAAACAATTGGGTGACCAAATCCACCATGGAGAACATTTTTCACATCTGCTCTTTGTGGCGGGGCTGGGGTGATTGGAGCACAAAGCACTCTTCCCCTTCATTTACAATGACCCCCCACCCCCCTACATGATTAGTGGGAATCCAGGATGTCTCTGTCTCTCTTTCTCTCTGTCTCTGTCTCTCTCTCTCTCTCTCTCTTTCTCTCTCTCTGCCTGCGTGACGGGGACTCGTCTTGATCGAGAGAGAGTGAGAGAGTGAGAGAGAGAGAAAGAGAGAGATAGAGAGTGAGAGAGTGAGATAGAGAGAGAGACTCTGCTTTGCGGACTGACACCGCTGACCACATACTCTAGCGCTCCTCCTACGCACTCTCCTACGCCAAACATAGCCAGGCTGCTTTAACTTTCACATCACACACACACACACACACACACACACACACACACACACACACACAGCGAGCGCAACATGTTTCACTTGACAGTACCCCTATTGTCAGTGGTAGGAGAAAAAAAAGCAACAGAACAGAACTGTGTTGTTGATGCAGAAGGAAACCATGGTATTTATTTATCTATTTCTGTGCATTCATTGTGTTTTCTTTTTTTAATCGGCACAATAAAACCCCGGGTGTTGATCTGCACTAATTCGTGGGTTTGGTCTCGTATAAGTCGACCAAGATTGTGTTAATTGATTCAGCGTTATCGCACGTTTCTTCTTTGCCACGATCGATATATCATTTCTTGAAAAAGGATCATGAGCTCATCTCTTGTAAACTCCCCGAGGAGGAGGCCGTGTGTGTGTGGGACCGGTGGTGTTGCAACACCACAAGTCGTGAGCTTGTAGATCTGCTATTTTCGCCGATTCATTTGATGTTCCCGAATTGCGACACCCGGGGGTTCACGTGGGCTAAAATCAACGAATGGATTATAGTCAACGCATTCCTATGACTATTTTTCGACTATATATAGGACTGTCTTTGGGTTCGAGGACGGCCCCTATAGAACAAACATCACATGGTATAGGGACGTCGTCGAGCAGTAGTGCCACTGGTGTTCCTGAGCCACGGAGAGAGAAAGAATGGACGGTATGGGAGATTGATTTGACAGGCACTGCAGCATGTCACTAGTGTATACCAGTGTTACTGTATGTTTCCCATTATACTAGTTGGAGTAAACAGGATGGTGAAACGTGTGTGGAGGTGCACACGGGGAGAGCAGTGTGTCGTCTGCTTGCTGTTAAGTTAAGGGTGTGTGCAGAGGGACGCGCTGAGCCACCGGCGCTGCCCTTAGGAGGCCCATAGCTGACTGACAGTGAGTTAGAGAGAGAGAGAGAGGGAGAGAGAGAGAGAGAGAGAGAGAGGGAGAGAGAGAGAGAGAGGGGGTCAGGAAATTGAGCCCATATGATGTTTTTCCACCATCACAAAGGAGATTTAGGAGAGATACGCTGGGAGCCAAGAGAGCTGCTTTTTCTGTGGGAGTGATATAAACCAGGAGGAAGAGACGGAGACCTATGCCAAGATGGGAGAGAGAGTGTGACAATTGTGTGTGTGTGTGTGTGTGTGTGTGTGTGTGTGTGTCTGCGTGTGTGTCTGCGTGCGCGCGCACACGCTCGCAAAAGACAAGACAAGACACCATCTCCGTATAGTCCCTGCTTTTCATCTGCGTATGACATCATGCTATAACCAAGGAGACAGGAGGAGCAGGAGGAAATTACTATATGTTCCTTTCTCAGTAAATGTCAGTGCTAGATACCTGTTTGACATCCCCCTGCTGCTTCTGGATATACAACAACGTCACTTCATTACTGAGGAGGACTGATAGGAAAAGAGTAGGGAAAGAATGCCCCTAAGACATTCTTTTAGCCTTTGTTTGAGGGGACAACGTTATTTCAAGCTGACTTCCCCTTCCCCAAATGACAGTTTGGCACAGATGTTCAATTACAGTATATACGACATGCTTTGTATTTTTTCATTTATAGTTTTATAATGTTCTTGCCGTGTGGCCCAGGTCATTATTATAAATGGTCAGTGATTCTCAACTATGTCACCTGGTTAAATAAGACAAAAACAAAAACTTCAGCTACAAAGTGATCAAATCTGCTTCATTTGATTTTTGAGAATCTCTTTGGCTGCTTAATGTACTAATTCCACTGAGGCAGCAGCAGTAATTATATTGTTTTGTCTATTTTTAGCATCCGTTGTATGAAGTTCAGTTTAACAACTTAAACCCTATATACTGTGCAGTGTCTATACTTGGCCACATCCTGTACACTCACCTCTTTGCCTAAAATAGCAGATCTACAAGCTCACTGCGTTCTATACAAGCTGACCAACACGTTGCGTTGGGGGACGCCTTGTGAGCAGCTCGTAGATTTGGCTATTTTTGACAAACTGTTCGCCTGTTATGACATGTCCAGTATAGGGCTGCTATGATCCATGTGGTATTGTGTTTATTTATAAAAGTAGAAAAATAAAACGTGCGATTGTATTTTGACTGTGAGCAAAGACTAGACTATAGCATGGAGTGTGTGTTGTCGAATGAGGAAATTACTGTATCGGTGGACGCAATTAAAATGAACGTCCCACATTGTTAGGTTCCTCATCCCTCACTGCGTTTATTAGCATACTTTGTATTAATCCATTTTGGGGCGGGAACCCCTTTTGGTGTAAGCATCATGTTATGCTTTAGCTATTGAAAAATAGCAGATCTACAAGCTCATAGCGCGCCACTGAGTGGCGCGCTACGAGCTTGTAGGTCCGCTATTTATTTATTTTAATCGAAGAACGACTGACATAGAAACGTGGCTTTTTCAAAAAAACTTCAGGATGTAGAAGACATTTTTAGAATCTGATCTCGGGTCAAAATGTAAAAAGTATAGCCGAATAAATTGCTATTTCAAACCTTGTGGAATTCCAGCGCAAAACTAGGAACATGCTAAACATTCTAAACGCGTCTCTCTCTCTGTGTCCCCACAGCTGTCCAAAGTGCGCCGCTCCTACCCCGCCATGGACAGCGTGGCGCCCCTCCTGCTGAGCAGAGTCAAGTCGGAGCCTCCGGAGGACCTGCTCGCTCACGACCCGCACTTCCTCCTCCACGCACAGACGGAGCCCGTGGACCTGTCCATCAACAAGCCCCGCCCCTCCTCTCTCATGTCCGCCGCCGCCGCCCCCTCGTCATCCTCCTCCCCGCTCACGTCGGCCTTCTCGCCGTCCTCGCTCTCGCTCTCGTCCTCGTCCCTGCTGTCCTGCTCGCCGTCGTCGGTCATCACCTCCGCCTCCTCGTCGGTACTCACGCCGTCGGCGCCCGGCGCGAGGGGCCAGCAGTATTTGCACATCTTGCACTCGGTGCCCCCTCACACGTCCAGCGGCGTGGGGAAGCTGGCCGGCCACGTCCACCGCATCCCCGTGGTGGTGCAGTCGCTGCCCCTCATGTACACCACCGCCGCCGTCCGGTCGCCCTCCTCCAGCCTCCACAACAACAACAACAACAACGCCATCATGCTACCTCTGCTGGACGACATCAAGAGCCACGGCAAAGGTGAGACCCCCCCCCCCCCCCCCCCCCCCCGCCGTGTTGAATATGGATGTGTGTGCGTGCGTGACGCCGTATATATCCCATTCTGACCTGAGATCAGATTCTAAAAAAATTTCTTCTATACATCCTGACGGTTTACTGAAAAAGCTACGTTTCTGTGTCGGTCGTTGTTCGATTTTTCAAAAATAGCAGACCTACAAGTTCATAGCGCGCCACTCGGTGGCGCGCTATGAGCTTGTAGATCTGCTATTTTTCAATAGCTAAAGCATAACGTGATGCGAAGTGCCAGTGCATTACGATCCACCGACTTGTGTCATCACCTCACGAATAATATTAGAATGGCATTAGTGCGAGCCATGCTGAATGTAAAGCTGTTCGACGGCTCCCCGCTGTCACAGTGGGGTCATAGAAGGCGCCATGGCTGCCACACACACACACACACACACACACACACAGACAGACGGAGGCATTTGTGCCGTGGCGTGGCGGCGGCCCCCTGGTGACCTTGTCTTTTGGGAAGATAAAAGCTTTTCGTCCCTAAAAGCAAGTCGGAGTGCCGACCCGGCCCTATACAGTGATGCACTTGGCACTGCTGTCGCGTGTTAACAGTCAAAAGACTTCGGGTTTCGACACGAAGACGCGTTTGCAATGAATGTGTGTGCGCAAGTGTGTGTGTGCGTGTGTGTGAGCGCGTGTGTGCGCGCGTCTGTTGTGCGCGCGCCGGGGGCCCTCGGGCGACAATGCTCTCCCTCTGACTGGAGAATAGATTTGCTAAGGATGAAAGGCTCTCTCCATCTTTAAGTGTGAGCCCATTTTGCTTTGGCTGCATCCTCTATGTCTCCTCTGGTCCAGGTAACCAGTGCCAGGAGCAGACAGCGTCTAACCCCCACCCCACCCCACCCCACCCCTCCAAGAAACCAGAAACACACATCTGGGCCCTGGTGTTTGAACACAACACCTCCCTCCCTTCCTTTTGTGTGTGTTTGTGAGTGTGAGTGTGTGCGTGTGCGTACGTGTGCGTGTGTGTGTGTGTGTGTGTGTGTGTGTGTGTGTTGTGTGGTGCAAGTGCGTGTATTCTAGCCCTTAGTTGGGCCAGCCTTGTGTTATGGCGTTGGTTGGTTTCTTTCCCCTCAGGGTGTGGTTTTACTGCAAACCACTGGGAGTGAGCCTGGGTGTTTTCTGTCTCGGGGAGTGGTGTGGACCTCGGAGCGTCACACAGGGGAGCTGTTTGTTGTAAAAAGAGCTTGTTTATCAAGGAGAGGCTCTCTCTCTCTCTCTCTCTCTCTCTCTCTCTCTCTCTCTCTCTCTCTCTCTCCTGTCTGTCACTCCCCGTCAGGCTGACAGACGGACAGGTCCAAACACGGATACTGTCTCTGCGCGCAGACACAGTATATGCAGATAGTGTACTGTACACAGTACGTACACACAGATGTTTGTGCTCACTCACGGCGGGCGTGTGCAATTCATAGACACGTAGAAATGCATACGTGCACGTATTACATATAGGCACGATTATTGTACTGTATGCACACACACACACACGCACGCACACACGCGCAGACACGCACATTTTAAGTCTAGACATCGATACCGATACATACACTAAAATCCTCAGTGTATTATGTATGATTGTAACTCTGAGGGTGTATACAAAAGTAACGTCTGGTTTGGTTATACTTTTGTACGCCGTCAGAGTTCAGCTAATATAGGACTTTTACGACCCTACAGTCGGTCGGGGTGGGTCAAGGGGGCGGGGGGGGGGGGGGGGTCCACTTGAACATGTGGGCGTTTTAAACATTGGGTGTCTGCTCCCTTTAGAGAGGAGAGGAGAGGAGGACAGGAAAAACAAGGCTTGCATAAGAGGGTGTGGACGGATATTGAAGATGGGTGGCACGCACGCATACACACACGCACGCACGCACACGCACATTACAGTGCAACGTCAACTCTGCCCAGTTGCGTTCATAACGGCGTCAAACACGAGGGAAATGGGGTCAGCGCTGGGTGTGGTGGTGATACAGTACAGTGTTTGCAGAGACGGTAAACAGCAGGCCGAACGGAACACTATGACATTGTTGCTTTCGCTGTTACACTTACAGGGCTGCGTGTGCACGCCTTGCACAATCACATTCTGGCTCTAAAGTGTACCCGAAACTGTAACTGTAACTGATAATAATATTATGACTTGTCTTCTAAATCCCGACAGTTTTCTGAAAAAGCTGTGTTTCTATATGCCAGTCGTTCTTCGATTTTTCTAAAACAGCAGACCTACAAGCTCATAGCGCGCCACTCGGTGGCGCGCTATGAGCTTGTAGATCTGCTGTTTTTCAATAGCTAAAGCATAGCATGATGCTAACACCAAAAGGGGTTCCCGCCCCAAAATGGGTTAAGCCACAGTCCAAAATACTTTGTTGTACGAGGAATAAGCAAGATCTACAAGCTCACTGCACGTCTCCTATAATGTGACACACTGCGGGGAGCTTGTTGATCTGCTATTTATTGCTGTCTTGCTAACGTTTGGGACATTTTCTTTGAATAATTCCGGAAACCATTTCGTAAACTTTTTTATATCATTTGCCATATTTAATGGCATGGCCCCAAAGTAGCTGTATAGGTTAAATGTGACCTGGGATGAACATTTTAGTGCTTTTCATTTCAGACAGTCATACAGTCTGTCATAAAAAACGTTACGTAACGGCCTGTTAATGGCTGGAGAAATTGAACTGTTGGGACTTAACTGTATAAGTTCATTCCCACTACCACTTGTGCTGTATCGAAGACAGACAGACAGACAGACAGACAGACAGACAGACAGACAGACAGACAGACAGACAGACAGACAGACAGACAGCTTCGCTGTGCCAAACAGGCGCTCACAACATGCGGTGTGTACAGGTCGTAGGTCTGTGTTCACCAAGACCCCATTTTGTCTTAACTCAACCCCACCAATCTCATATCACCACATGAGTCCCTGCAGCCCCTTATTGCAGTCCTTCAACAAGGCATGCGCAAACAAAAGCACGTGTGTACACATAACAGCACATGGATGCGCACGGCACGCAAGAACATGCGAGCGGCGCACACATGCAAGCACCGCATGCACGCGCACACATGTGCGCATGCGAGCGCACACACGCACACAAACACACACACACACACACACAGGTTGGCCATCCTCTTTAGGAGAGGGCGGGCAGCCTTCCTTTTCACTGCTGTCTCCCTGTCTCCGGCAGGAGGTTGCCATGGAAACAGGGCTTGACTGGAAACAACAGGAGAGAAAGAAAGAAATCCAGGGCTCTGCCCACCTCTCTACCACCACTCCTCCTTTGTGTCCCTTGCTCAAAATACCCTCTTTTTTTTCTCTCCCTCCTCCTCTCAAACACACATTGCATTTCTGACTAATTAGCGGTTTTCCATTCCACTCTCCTCCGGTCCGTCTTTTACTCTGAGGATGCTGTCCGTAAAAAAAAAAGCATTATCTGTGTCCCCCGCCACCACGAGTAATAACACCATGTCTCCTCCTGCCTCCAGACCCTTATTACAGACCATTATGGCCGCAGTCTCGCCTCAGAGGGCAGAGAGGGGGTGGTTGTCCTGATAGCTTGCTGAAAGCAGCCGGGGACACTGACTAGCAGCGATGTTGTCTGAGTTCAGTTCAGCCCATAAACATCTGAGGATAACCAGTGTTTCTGGTGGTGGCTGTCTGGAGAAACACTTAGAGAAGAACATGTCAGCTGTATATTGTGCATGTTGAATTAGATGTTGTGCAGCCGTATTAGTATTAGTATTAGTATTAGCCGAATCACTACTTTGTTCAGGTCATTGGATGTGGCTGTCTTAAGCGTAAAGCTGATTTAAGTGACATTGTTTTGTTAAAATAAACATTCTATATAGTTCTAAATGGTTCCATATTCCTATTGCTATAGTGTTCAGTATGGGGTCTCCACCGTCAAAATAGACTTTCAGGCGATACAAATTTGAACGGGTCTGGAACACTATACATTTTAAGTGGGTTCTCTCTCCTAAAAATGTATTTCTGTTTACTGAAAAGCTGGAGAAACACTCTATAGCAAGGATTACTATCAGAATACGCTAAAATTAAATAATAATACAACTTTTTTTTCACCAACAAATATCACTTTCATTTAATTTATACTGTGCGTTGCATGGTATTTTTCCTTCGATATTTATGCTTTGAGTTATCCTAGTATCTAAATTGTGGCAATATGTAATCCAGGGGACGGGTTTAAATTTATGGAATATTCTCCTCCTAAAGTGTGATTCATGCATGCTTTTGCGTGGCAGGGTCACGTGTCAAAATAACAGATCTACAAGCTCACAACGCGTCGCAATGTTGTAAACTAGCAGATCTGCTATTTTGGACACGCGACGCTGGCACGCGCAACTGACTTCATTGTCTCCGAGAGAGTCACGGTTCACGGCACAAAAGTTCAGTGTGTCACAAAATCAACAACAGAAATTGTGAAGCAATTACGAGACATGATGTAATAATACAAGATGTAATAATTAATGTCATAATAAGAATGTGCTTTTGATCAGAATGAACACTTTTCCCCCCTATAGTAATGGGATTAAGTTATAATCTAGAATTGGATCTTAGAATTAGATTCAGTAGGAAAAAGGTTCTCAGCGTGTGCTCTCTCACACACTCATGTTAGCCTCTGCTTGGACAAATCCCGCTGGACATAATTACACTCTTAAGACACCATGCACACACATACACACATGCAGCACAGTCTGGGGCATACATACACCAACAGCCCCCCAACACGCACGCACGCACACACACACGCATGCACATTACATACACTATTACAACTGTCCCCACCCACAGAGACATCAACAACGCCTAAACGCTGCTCCACCCAACTCCTTATCTGCAGGGTGGGGGTGATAGAACCTGATAAGGTGTGTGCATGCGTGCGGGTGTAGTGCGTGTGTGTGCGCGTGCATATGTGACACGTGTGTGTGTGCATGCGTGTGTGTGTGTGGCTATTGGGCACAGTTTCATGTCTGGCCTGGAGGCTGTCCTGCCCACAGGTTGACATTTTAGTTTGACTGACAGCTCCTTGTTTGTGTCTTCTCTGAGGCCCTAGCCCAACACCCACCCACACACACACACACACACACACACACACACACACACACACACAGAGCAACACAAGATTTATATCCAGTGATAGATTTATTCTTTGTTGCACAAGATTATTATTTTCTCAGCTACTTTTCACAGATGAAAACTATATACCACTGACATAGACAGCCACGATAAAAGTCTTTGTTTTAAACCTCGTATCACCATATTATTTGCGACTTTTGAATTTAAACCAGAGGAGTCCACCCCGGGCAGCAACGGTATTTTAAGTTATGTTCAGACTAGAGTGGCAGGTATAATAAATCCAACGTTTGACCTACTGTATACAGATTGGCATCAGATTGGTCCATCTGACTTAAATTATAAAATGTAAGTCTCAGAAGCAAAAAGAAAACCCTACATGGAAACTAGACTTTCTGAGAATCTGAACCACTTTCTTCGATGGTTTTAAAATGCCGTTAAAAAAGATGAGTCTCGGTCTGGTCAGTGAAAGCACACGTTCCGGTACGAGTGACCGGGTCGTATAACCAAACGGACCATTACGTCGCTATACCACAGCAACCAGATTTTTTTGTCTGTAACAGTTTCAGTCCTAAAGATGTCATTTGAGGAAAAACAAATGCCTACCAGTACTAAGAACATTACTTAGTACTGTATTTACCAGTAATTTCTTGAGTATTTTGTGGTTGTAGCTGTGGCTCAGGGCCTCAACAGTCTAATCTCCCCCGGTCCAAACGGTTGTTGCTTTGGTCTAGTGGTTAAGATGTTGGACTTTCACG